>NW_027412499.1:0-365398 GCF_048565385.1 Saimiri boliviensis
CGTCGACCGCCCCTCCCTGGACTCAGGTGATCTCCTCCTCCTCCTCCAAGTAGATGAGACTACAGGGTTCCCATAATGCCGGGAGGTAGGTCGCACGCTTGCACTTCCAGCGTGTGTGTGTGTGTGTGAATGTATGTGTGGGAGGCGAGGGGAGGCGAGGGGAGGCGAGGGGAGGCGAGGGGAGGCGAGGGGAGGCGAGGGGAGGGGAGGCGAGGGGAGGGGAGGGGAGGGGAGGGGAGGGGAGGGGAGGCGAAGGGAGGGGAGGCGAGGGGAGGGGAGGGGAGGGCAGGGGAGGCGAGGGGAGGGGAGGGGAGGCGAGGCGAGGGGAGGGGAGGGGAGGGGAGGCGAGGGGAGGGGAGGGGAGGGGAGGGCAGGGGAGGGGAGGGGAGGGGAGGGCAGGGGAGGCGAGGGGAGGCGAGGGGAGGGCAGGGGAGGGGAGGGCAGGGGAGGGCAGGGCAGGGGAGGGCAGGGCAGGGGAGGGCAGGGCAGGGGAGGGGGGGCGCGGGGAGGGGAGGGGGGGCGGGGCGAGGGGGCGGGGCGAGGGGAGGGGGGCGGGGCGAGGGGAGGGGGGCGGGGCGAGGGGAGGGGGCGGGGGGAGGGGAGGGGCGGGGGCGAGGGGAGGGGAGGGGGCGAGGGGAGGGGCGGGGGCGAGGGGAGGGGAGGGGGCGAGGGGAGGGGAGGGGGCGAGGGGAGGGGAGGGGGCGAGGGGAGGGGAGGGGGCGAGGGGAGGGGAGGGGGGCGAGGGGAGGGGAGGGGAGGGGGGCGAGGGGAGGGGAGGGGAGGGGGGCGAGGGGAGGGGAGGGGAGGCGGGGCGAGGGGAGGGGAGGGGAGGGGAGGCGGGGCGAGGGGAGGGGAGGGGAGGCGGGGCGAGGCGAGGGGTTCATTTTGACCTTGATTACCCTTTACCTTTTTTCTCGCCCTCTTATTTACGTTATTCTTACCGTTTCTTTTCACTTCTATGTGTTACACTGATTGTTCCTGGTTTCCTTGTTTAATTTTACATATGGATGGATTGATGGATTTATTTTTTTATTTTTATTTAATTTTTATTTTTATTTTTTTTTTGAGACGGAGTTTCACTCTTGTTACCCAGGCTGCAGTGCAATGGCGCGATCTCGGCTCACTGCAACCTCCACCTCCTGGGTTCAGGCAATTCTCCTGCCTCAGCCTCCTGAGTAGCTGGGATTACAGGCACGTGCCACCATGCCCAGCTACTGTTTTGTATTTTTATTAGAGACGGGGTTTCACCATGTTGACCAGGATGGTCTCGATCTCTCGACCTCGTGATCTACCCGCCTCGGCCTCCCAAAGTGCTGGGATGACAGGCATGAGCCACCGCGCCCGGCCGGATTGATGGATTTATTTAGAGGAAGGTAGGGGGGGTCTCTCTCTCTCTCTCTCTCTCTCTCTCTCTCTCGCCCTTTTCTTTCTTCAGTCTTATTTTCTTCACGCTGGTGTGTGTGTGTGTCTGTGTGTCTGTGTGTGTGTGTATAAATACATCCACAAATCATAAATAACATGCGGTAATATGTATGCCAATAATCACATACTACATACGAAATGAATAATTCTTTGACATCTATGTTTATTTTCATTCACTTTGATGCTTATTTTAATTACCACCTTCGTTCACGCCCTCTTGCTTGTTTCATCTTACGGTGTCTTAATTCTTCCGTGTCATTCTTACGTTTATCCTGTCTTCGTTCGTTTAGTTAGAGGCAGGGTCTCAAGTATTTCTCTACAGCCATTCATTCCTTCTCTACAGCCATTCATTCCTTTATTTGAAGACAGGCTTGCGTTTATTTATCTAATTAGAGAGAGAGGCTCGCGTTATTGTTATTTACTTATTAAGAGGCCGGCAGGCGGGCATTTCTATATTCATTCATTCATTTTATTATTGGAGATAGATAGATACATACATAGATAGATAGATAGATAGATAATACAGACGGGATTTCACCATGTTGGCCAGGCTGGGCTCGATGTTCTGTCGGCCTTCAGGTGATCACCCGCCTCAGCCTCCCGACGCAATGCGGGGATCACAGGCCTGAGCCACCGTGACCGGCTAGTCATTTCTTTCTTTATCTATCGATCGATTTCTTTAGAGGCAGGCTCCCTCGCATTGATTTGTTCGTTTGTTTCTTTGTTTATTATTTATTGGGGGAAGGCTCACATTTCGCATGTCTCTCTGACTCTCTCCCTCCCTCCCTCTGCCTGTCTCTCTTTAAAGGCAGGGTGTCGCTCGCTCTGACGCCCCGGGATCATTCCAGCCTCAACGCTTTGGACCGAGCCGTCATCCCTCCTCTGGTCCCTCCCGTCCCCACTATCTGGGACTACACGCGTGCGCCACGCCACCACGGGGGTTAACTATTGCATCGTCTTTCATGGAGGTAGGTATGTGAGATGGGGTTTGGGGTTCCGCCATGTCGCCCAGCCTTGTCCGGAACTCCTCCTCTCCAGAGAGGCGTGCGCCTGCCTTGGCCTCTCCCAGTGCCGCTGTTACAGGCGTGAGTCACTGCGCCGAACTCCATCTCTGTTTGCCTGCCTGCCTGCCTGCCTGTCTTACCTATCACCTTCTTAGTAGGCATGGGGTCTCGCTTTGTGGTCCACAGTCTGGACACGTATATTTCTATTTTTTTTTTCTTTTTTTTTTTTGGAGACGGAGTTTCGCTCTCGTTACCCAGGCTTGAGTGCAATGGCGCGATCTCGGCTCACCGCAACCTCCGCCTCCCGGGTTCGGGCGATTCTCCTGCCTCAGCCTCCTGAGTAGCTGGGATTACAGGCACGCGCCACCATGTCCAGCTAATTGTTTGTATTTTTAGTAGAGACGGGGTTTCACCGTGTTGACCGGGATGGTCTCGATCTCTTCACCTCGTGATCCACCCGCCTCGGCCTCCCAAAGTGCTGGGATGACAGGCTTGAGCCACCGCGCCCGGCACGTACATTTCTTTTTCCACTTGGATGCTGAGGCCGATGATGATCGTTTACACGGGTGGAGGTGATGTCGACCCACAGCTCGAGATGATCTCAAACTTCTGCGCTCCGGCCGTCCTCCCACGTCGGCCTTTCGGACCGCTGCGATGACGGCCGTGAACGTGGAACGGGCCCGGTCGCGTTTGTCCCGTGTGCTCCTTTCCGGTCCCTGTTTCCGGCCCGGAGGCATCGTTGACAGTACGGACCTTGCAGACGGAGCCGATTTTCACGCACGACTCACGATCCGGCCTTGCCTTTCCTGTGCCCCGAGCCCCATCGAGGGTGGCGCCCCTGATCTCTGATGGTGGTTTTCTATCGTGGAGAGAGCGCTGGCGTTGGCCGTGTGCACCTGCTTTTTTTTTTTTTGGACGGAGTCTCGCTCTCTGTTGCCCGGCAGGCGCGACCCCCACCTCCCGGGTTGGAGCGGTTCTCCTGCCTCAGCCTCCACGGCAGCCGGGACTGCAGGCACCTGCCACCACGCCCGGCTCCCTTTCCTCCCAGTAGAGACGGGGTTTCACCACGTGGGCCACGATGGCGCTCGCCTCTTGACTTCGTGATCCTTCCGCCTCGGCCTCCCGAGGCTTTCGAGGTGGGATTTCCGTGGGACGGGCGTGCTTGCGTGCGACCTGACGGGGCTTTCCAGATCCGTGTCCTGGCAGATGTCTCTGGCTCGGCGTCCCCCATATCGACTGCCTGACTTTTCTTCTTCTTCTAATTTTTTTCTCTCTCTCTAAGCTGGGCTCACCTTCCTACCCGTGTTGCTCGGTCGCTCAGGCTGGCTGGCCTCGACCTTATGGACTCTTTCTTTTTATTTTATGGTATTTCTTTATTTTTTTAAGACGGGGTTTCACCGTGTCGGTCGAGCCGGTCTTGAACTCCCGACCTCAGGTGATCCGCCCGCCTTGGCCTCCAAACTGCTTGGATTCCAGGCGTGAGCCACCGCGCCCGGCCTTGGCCCGTTTCAACTTTTGTATG
The DNA here is from genome assembly GCF_048565385.1 of Saimiri boliviensis. Lineage (NCBI taxonomy): Eukaryota > Metazoa > Chordata > Mammalia > Primates > Cebidae > Saimiri > Saimiri boliviensis. The sequence continues at coordinate 3,949 of NW_027412499.1, forward strand.
CTTGGTGTTCCTATTCTATTTGCCAGGTGATGTGATGGAAGCTGCTGCCGCTTAGCTGTGTTGGGAACCTCTGTTCTTAGAACACATTTTCATACTCCCTGAGACTTTCCCCTCCAAAAGAGCATCTCTTGAAAGATGGAGACGATTTAAAACATAAAGAGAAGCACAAAAAGCACGCAGTGGAAGTTTCTTTGGCCGCACTCCCAGGGCGTACCTTGGACCAGTAGGAGGGAGGGAGGGAGGGAGGGAGGGAGCGAGCCAGCGAGCAAGCTGCAGTGGGTGCGTGGGTTGGTTAGATCTGGTGGGTTTTCCGTGCTAACTCCTCTCGGGAGGCCCAAAAGACCCGCCGGGAGCCTCCTCCCCAGGAGAACCGCATGGAGGCTGCTTTCAAATTGGCCAGCGAGAGTTTCGCCGGATGGCCTGGGAGGGCTGGATGGGACGAGACTGGACCGCCGGGGACTGTGCTGTTCTTCCTGGGTGTAGGGGTGGGTTGACTTACAGGATAAACGGCCCCGGCATGAAACGCGAAAACTCTTAAGATGCATTTCTAGGGTGCCCGGGTATGAGAGTGTCACATAGGACGCCCTTCTTTCCGTCAGCAGCTTGCCTTTAGCTTCCTCAGCCGTCAGGACGACTTCCCATCAGAGCCTATTGTCCCCCCTTTTCTCACCGCAGAGATGACACACGAGAGGGAGAAAGAAAGAGCTCAATAGATGCCGCTTGGCCTCATCTGTGGACTCCTCAATCACCAAGAGACAGATGGGCGACTAGACGGAGACGCAAATCAAACACCATTTCTGGGTCCTCATGGTCGGAATGCGCTCTCTCTCTCTCTCTCTCTCTCTCTCTCTCTTTCTTTCTTCTTTTTCACCTGGCCTAAAGAGACACCCACTGAAAGTAAGAAAGAGAGAGCTCCTTCCAATGATTGTATTGATTTCAAGACAGCGTCTCACTCTGTCACCCTGGCTGGAGTGCAGGGGTGTCATCGTAGCTCACTCACTCACTGCAGTCTAGAGACTCCTTAGCTCCAGAGATTTTTCCGCCTCCAGAGTACGTGGGACCACAGGCATGCGCCACTGTGCCCAGATCATTTATTTATTTATTTATTTATTCATTCATTCATTCATTTGAGATGGGATTTCACTAAGTTGGTCAGGCTGGTCTGGAACTCCCGACCCCAGGTGATCCGTCCGCCTCGGCCTCTTAAAGTGCTGGGATGACAGGTGTGAGCCACCAGGCCCGGCCCCTCAGGTAGGTTTTTTTGTTTGTTTGTTTGTTTTTGTTTTTTAAAGATGGGGTTTCACCATCGTTAGCCAGGCTGGTTTTGAACTCCTGACCTCAGGTGATCCACCAACCTCAGCCTCCCAAAGCGCTAGGATTACAGGCGTGAGCCACTGCGCCCGGCTTTCAGATCCGTGGTTTTTTATTTTTGAGACGGAGTTTCGCTCTCGTGACCCAGGCTGGAGTGCGATGGCGCGATCTCGGGGCTCACCGCATCCTCCGCCTCCTGGGTTCAGGCGATTCTGCTGCCTCAGCCTCCCGAGTAGCTGGGATGACAGGCACGCGCCACCGTGCCCAGCGAATGTTTTTGTATTTTTCGTAGAGACGGGATTTCACCATGGTGACCGGGATGGTCCGTTTTTAAATGTGTTTCTACAGACAGGGTCTCATCGGTTCGTCGCGATCCTCCTGACCCGGCGTCTCAGCGTTTTGGGATGACGGATGGGCTCCTGCCACACTGTGCCTGGTCTCCGGCGACCGATTTGCGACCACGACGGACGTGCTGATATTTTTTTTCTCTTTTTCATTCTTCTCTTTTTGAGATGGAGTCTCGCTCTGTGCCGGGCGAAGCGAGGCGCATCGCTTTGGAAGCAGCGGCGGCGCCGCCTTCTAGGGCCCCGTTCCGATGCAGAAAGCCCCGTTCCCCTTCTGGAGACGGAGGGGACGGCTCCCACCGCCTCGGGCTCCTCTCCGTTCATTCGGAAGCTGTTGCAGGCGCCGCCCCGCAGGAAGGCTGGCTGCCGCGGCTGGGGCTGGGAGGACGCGGTGGAGCTGGAAGAGTCTCCTCTTCTCCGGCTTCAGCCTTCAGTAGCCGGAACCGTAGGCGCGCACCACCACGCCCGGCCGCTTTTCCTATCTTCGGTACGGATGGGGTTTCGCCGTGTCGGTCAGGCTGGCCTCGAACTCCTGACCTCAAGTGATCCGCCCTCCTGGGTCTCCCAGAGTGCTGGGAGGACGGGCGGGAGCCACCGTGCTCATGGGGAGAGGGGATCGATGGCGTCGATGCGTGGCAGAAACGACCTAAGGAAGGGCCGGCCGGCCGCGGTGAAAGGTGGCAGGGTGCGAGCTCGCTCTTTTTTCCTTTTCCCCGTTAGTGACTCACTTAAGTCACTTGGACTTTGTGGCACCCCATCCCAAAGACGGATGTGTGGAATCCCACCGGGAGGGAGGGGAGACACGGATCGGGGTATCTGGCGACCTGGGCCTGGGGAGACCGTGGTCCTTCGCTGCTCATGGAAAGCTCACGTGGGGGCAGAGGGAGCGCTTTGCCTTTGGCCCTTTGAAGGTTCGCCTGAAACGTCAACTCGTCAGAGACGGATGAATCGGAGGACGGGCCGGACGCGTTTCGTTTCTGGGACCCGTCTTCACGGGAGCCCTGCGGAACGAAGGAAGGCCCCCGGGATGACTTGGGTGCCACAGGCTGTGTCTTCTCGGACTGTAGGTCCTGAGACCTTCGGCTCCGGGGAGGGCCCTGCTGGGCTTCCCCACTCGGCGTACGATTTGGGACGTCGAGGCCAGGCTCCCACTTGGATGGAAGGGGCGTGTTTCAGACGTTTCTCTCTGTCACTTGTGGCGTCTATACTTCTCGTAGTTCCCTGATAAACGCCTGGACTGAAAAATGAACGGTTAAGGAAAGTCTTACCTAGCGAAACCCATGGTGGAGCAGGCACAGAGGAAGAAAGCTCATAGCCGGGCGCGGTGGCTCAAGCCTGTCATCCCAGCACTTTGGGAGGCCGAGGCGGGTGGATCACGAGCTCAAGAGATCGAGAGCATCCCGGTCAACATGGTGAAACCCCGTCTCTACTAAAACTACAAAGAATTAGCTGGGCATCGTGGCGCGTGCCTGTCATCCCAGCTACTCGGGAGGCTGAGGCGGGAGAATCGCCCGAACCCGGGAGGCGGAGGTTACGGTGAGCCGAGATCGCGCCATTGCACTCCAGTCTGGGTAACGAGAGCGAAACTCCGTCTCAGAAAAAAAAAAAAAGGAAGAAAGCTCATGACCGTGGCATAGGTTTCTGGACATAGGACCTATCACGGTGTGTTGCTGTGAGTGATTTCTAAGACGTGGCCACTGTATCGCTACTGGGCTGGGACGGCAGTGGTGTTCTCGTGGTGAGACGCCGCGTGGAGCCACGCGCAGTGTGTGGACTCCGATCTTAGCGGTCAGATGTGGGTGCTCTGGGATTCGCCGAACTAGATTCCTGGCTGATTCACCAGAGGGTGGACTCTGGTGAACACGATTCAGAAATGCATACTAGGCCGGGCGCGGTGGCTCGAGCCTGTCATCCCAGCGACTCGGGAGGCTGAGGCAGGAGAATTGCCTGAACCCAGGAGGCGGAGGTTTCGGTGAGCCGAGATCGCACCACCGCACTCCAGCCTGGGCAACGAGAGTGAGCGAGAGCGGACGTTTGTGGGGGTGGGGGGAAGAAATGCAAACGTTGGGAGGGAAAACTTGACCCCGGGGCAGGAGGGAGCGTGCTGCGAGCTATCTTCTTCTCCCTGTGAAATCCACGCCGTGTCCGGGAGCGTGGATTTCACGGACCTTCGTTTCCCTGTCACAGGTATTGCCACCCTGAGGCGGTGGGACTGGAGTCCACTCGGAAACGCTATGCACTGGACTTCCATCTTAGATGGGGCCCGTCTCCACCCCTAGCGTCCGTCCACACGCCCCCGCCCCCGGTCTCCTCTCCCTCCTCTCTAGCGGAATTGAAGTGCCCGATGAACCCGTGGGCGGGTGCCTAGGCCGTGTCCCCTGGGGGCTCTGCTCAACTAGGTGCAGGCGGGCATCCCCTGAGAGAACTCCCTGGGCCCAGAAACGACCTGGTCCGAGCGGGATCGGGGAGAGGCCGGCGACGCGGCGCGGCGTGCCTGAGCCGCCCCCTCCCGCCCCCCGCCTCCCGCCCCCCCGCCTCCTCCACCTCCACCCGGACCCACAGCGATCCACGGTTCCCGTCTTCTCCGTGCTGACGCCTGCAAGCATCAGTTGTCTTCGGGCATCACCTAGCGGCCACTGGGATGGAAAAATCGAGGTGGCGCGGAGGGAGGTCCGCCCGACCGCTTCACGGAGCCTGGGGCAACCGGTTTCTCTTCCTCCCATCTGGGGGCGCGTCCCTCTCTCCGCTGTTGCCTGGGGAACCTCCGCCCTGGCGGGGGCCCGGTTATTCTTTTATCAGCACTTTGTGTTTGTTTGTTGGTGTCTTTCATGCACACAGACTCTTCGACTTGGGCTTTATGAGGAGTTGGTTTATTTTTGAAGCCCTCTCCCCCACCCCTTTACTCCGAATCAGTGACTTTGTGAGCTGCGTTCCCCCCAACACCGCGTGGAAACGTTCTGGAGCCAGCCGGGTGGGCCCCCATCTTCTCTCCCCTCCCCCCACGCTTTCCCGGTTGACATTTGCATCGGTGATCGCCAGGCCTCACCTCACTCGGTGGCCATTGTTTTGGAAGATGGGGGGCTGGGGGTGGAGCAGGGTCTCACTTCCCCAGAGGCAGCTGCGGGCGGTGGCACAGCCTTTGGTCCGCGTGGGCAAGCGGGTGGGCGGGCTGGACTGTAGCGGTGGGGTTTCTTTTCACCGCGTTCACTCGTCAGGCCTCCCTCCCTCCCTCCCTCCCTCCCTAGGAGAGCTTCATCTTGGCTGGGTCTCAGTCACCTTTTATCATGATGTCTTCTTTTCTCCTTCTCCCGACCAGCGTATTTGCAAAATGGGAAGGGCATCGTGGCTCCACCCTGGGCCGCAGTAGAATTTGCCCAACATAGACGTGCTATCTAAGAAGTCATGCTTTGCTCGCTGAAGATGACCGGAGGCGATGCCGGCCTCGGCACGGAATTCTAGGAAGGCGTACCTTTCCCTCGGGACGTGTCAGCTGCTGTCTTCCTCCAGAGGCTGACTAGCGCTTTTGTGGATTGCTCGAGGTAGAGTGACAGCCTGTTGATGTCAGCTGCACTTCATCATGTGATAACCTGTTTTTTGCCAGTTAAAACGAGCTCTCTCTTTCTCAGACTAAAAACTTGTTCAGGCTTTCTGTTAGCTTCCCGAGCTGGACAGACTCCATCTTAGCTTCTACATTTTCGTTATTTCCCCACCATTCCGAATGGAACCAGACTATGTAACTGGGGCGGGCTGGCACTCGGGCACCTCCCGGAATGCATTTGTTGATAAGAGGCCATCTAGCAGAATGGTGGTCAATGTGTGCATTCAACTGACAGAGGAAAACTGATGTGTGTTTGCGGCAGTTCGGAAACTTTTTCCTCGGAGAATGTAGCAACAGTCATTTCCAGCCCTATAGTGGCATATAAGAGTTAACAGTAAGAACGCATTTAAGGGCCGGGCGCGGTGGCTCAAGCCTGTAATCCCAGCACTTTGGGAGGCCGAGGCGGGTGGATCGCGAGGCTGACAGATCGAGACCATCCTGGTCAACATGGTGAAACCCAGCCTCTACTAAAAATACAAAAAATTAGCTGGGCATGGTGGCGCGTGCCTGGAATCCCAGCTACTCGGGAGGCTGAGGCAGGAGAATCGCCTGAACCCAGGAGGCGGAGGTTATGGTGAGCCGAGATCGCGCCATTGCACTCCAGTCTGGGTAACGAGAGTGAAACTCCGTCTCAAAAAAAGAATGCGTTTAAAATGAAAGACCCGGTTCTTAAACAAACTGATCTGCTGTGTGTTGGTTCCTTTTGGTACTTGTATCTATATTTAGATTCGCCGAGTTAGAAACACGTTTCTTCTAAAAGCTGCGTTTGGACATTCCAGAGTGGATGGGAGGACAGGCTGTAATGAGAAATATCTCGCTCTAAAACAAAAACGGAGTTATCTAGCAGAATGATTGTCAATGCGTGTATTCAACTTACAGAGTTAAACTAATGTGTGTTTGCAGCAGTTCAGAAAACTTTTCTTTGGAGAATGTAGAAACAGTCATTTCCAGCCCCGTAGTGGCATATAAGAGTCAGCAGTAAGCGTGCTTTTAAAACACAAAAGACGTGCTTCGTACAAACTGATCTACTGTGTGTTGGTTCCTTTTAGGAAGTTGTATCTATGTTTAGATTCAGCGAGTTAGAAACACGTTTCTTCTAAAAGCTGCGTTTGGACATTCCAGAGTGGATGGGAGTACAGGCTGTAATGAGAAATATCTGGCTCTAAAACAAAAACGGAGCTATCCAGCAGAACGGTTGTGAATGTGTGCATTCAATTTACAGAGTTAAACTGATTTGTATTTCAGGAGTTCAGAAACCCTGTCCTTGTAGAATGTAGAAACAGTCATTTCCAATTAGCTGGGCATGGTGGCACGTGCCTGGAATCCCAGCTACTCGGGAGGCTGAGGCAGGAGAATTGCCTGAACCCAGGAGGCGGGGGTTGCGGTGAGCCGAGATCACGCCATTGCACTCCAGCCTGGGTAACAAGAGCGAAACTCCGTCTCAAAAAAACAAACAAACAACAACAAAAAAAAATAAAAACAGAAAGAAACAGTCATTTCCAGCCCTATAGTGGCATATTAGAGTTAGCAGTAAGAATGCGTTTAAAACGCAGAAGACCCGCTTCTTACAAACTGATCTGCTGTGTGTTGGTTCCTTTCAGGAAGTTGCATCTATGTTTCGATTCAGCGAGTTAGAAACACATTTCTTCTAAAAGGTGCGTTTGGAGATTCCACAGTGGATTGGGGGTACAGGCTGTAGTGACAATTATCTGACTATAAAACAAAAACGGAGCTGTCCGGCAGAATGGTTGTCAATGTGTGCATTCAACTTACAGAGGTGAAGGGATGTGTGTTTGCAGGAGTTCAGAAACCCTTTCTTCCATTCTTTCTTTCTTTCTTTCTTTTTTTTTTTTTTTTTTTTTTTTTTTTGAGACAGAGTTTCTCTCTTGTTACCCAGGCTGGAGTGCAATGGCGCGATCTCGGCTCACCCGCAACCTCCGCCTCCTGGGTTCAAGCAATTCTCCTGCTTCAGCCTCCTGAGTAGCTGGGATTACAGGCACACGCCACCATGCCCAGCTAATTTTTTGTATTTTTAGTACAGACGGGGTTTCACCATGTTGGCCTGGATGGTCTCGATCTCTTGGCCTCGTGATCCACCCGCCTTGCCTCCCAAAGTGCTGGGATTACAGGCTTGAGCCACCGCGCCTGGCCAGAAACCCTTTCTTTGGAGAATGTAGAAACAGTCATTTCCAGCCCTATACTGGCATATAAGAGTTAACAGTAAGAGTGCGTTTAAAACACAGAAGACCCGCTTCTTACAAACTGATCTGCTGTGTGTTGGTTCCTTTTAAGAAGTTGCAACTATGTTTCGATTCAGCTACTCAGGAACAAATTTCTTCTAAAAGCTGCCTTTGGACATTCCAGAGTGGATGGGAGTACAGGATGTAAAGAGAAATTTCTGGCTCTAAAACAAAAACGGAGATGTCCAGCAGAATGGTTGTCAATGTGTGCATACAACTTACAGAGTTAAACGACACCTCCGGGACAGATGAATATGGTGGGTGCAAGTTTGGAGGTGAGGCGGGTACTTTGCTAGAGCCGAGGAGTTCAAGACCAGCCCAGGCATCAGGCTGCAGTGCATTCGTCTGGCCAAGGCCCATGGCAGCCTCCACTTCCCGACCTCAGGCAATCCTCCCACCTCGGGCTCCAAAAAAGCTAGGACTACAGGCGCCTGCCGTCATGATGCCCGGCCAATTTTTTTTTTTTTTTTTGAGACGGAGTTTCGCTCTTGTTACCCAGGCTGGAGTGCAATGGCGCGATCTCGGCTCACCGCAACCTCCGCCTCCTGGGTTCAGGCAATGCTCCTGCCTCAGCCACCTGAGTAGCTGGGATTACAGGCACGCGCCACCACGCCCAGCTAATTTTTTGTATTTTTAGTGGAGACCAGGTTTCAACATTTTCACCGGGATGGTCTCGATCTCTCAACCTCGTGATCCACCCGCCTCGGCCTCCCAAAGAGCTGGGATGACAGGCTTGAGCCACCGCGCCTGGCCTTAAACTTCATATTTGAATTGGATCCTCTGTAGATGCCCTAAGCCCAAGAGAAAACAGTGTGCTTTATGAAGTTCCATTATTGTCCTTTTTAAAATATTCGAACCATGCGAAACCAATCAGTCTTTTCTGACAAGTTACCTAAGAAATTTTTCTTTAAACGGAACGGTATTGAATGTCAGACTAAATTTTTAAAGTGACATTCTGATTATAAAGAAAAAAGGAATTCCTAAATGGAAATACTTGGAGTTTGCCTGCTGAAAATTTAGCTTGTGGAGATGTGAGAAAAAGATTTAAGCGTTGGCAAAAGATTGCAATAAGGTAAACGATGTGGTTTTCTCAGCGGTGATTTTGCAACTTGAAACATTCCAAAAAGAATTACTGATCACAAAGTTTGTTTTAGCTTCTAGCCCTGAAATGCTTGGCATACATAAAGCTCTTACAGATATTTGGTTAAATTAAATTTATATTGACATTTTCTTCTTCTTCTTCTTCTTCTTCTTCTTCTTCTTCTTATTATTATTATTATTATTTTGAGATGGAGTTTCGCTCTCGTTACCTAGGCTGGAGTGCAATGGCGCGATCTCGGCTCACCGCAACCTCCGCCTCCTGTGTTCTGGCAATTCTCCTGCCTCAGCCTCCTGAGTAGCTGGGATGACAGGCACGCGCCACCATGCCCAGCTAATTTTTTTTTGTATTTTTAGTAGAGACGGGGTTTCACTATATTGACCAGGATGGTCTCGATCTCTTGACCTCGTGATCCACCCGCCTCGGCCTCCCAAAGTGCTGGGATGACAGGCTTGAGCCACCGCGCCCGGCTATATTGACATTTTCTATAAGTTGGCCTACGTTTCTAGCTTGTGTGGGTATGTGTAAAACAGAGAAGATTTTGAGGCATTCCATTTTACAACTGATAGATGCTGACATCAACCTGCCCCTTTCTACACTCTATTCTTGAAAGTTGAATCACAGTGAAATTTTAAAAGTGGATTTTTTTCTCATAAAAAGCAGAAGTTTCTCAAAAAGGTAATAGTAGAATTATCATATGATGCAAAAACTCGACTCCTAACTATACACCTAAAAGAATTAAAAGTAGGGACTCAGCTACGGATACATCAGTGCTCATTCTAGCATGATTCAATCGCTGAAAGGCAGAAAAACTCACATGCCCATCCGCAGGTGAATCAATTAATAAAATAGGATACATTCATATCATGGAATAGGATTCGTCCTTTAAAAATAAAATTTTGATACATGCTATAACATGGACGAACCTAGAAAACATGACAGGTGTCATAAACCAGACACAAAAGAAAAAAATGTGGCATGATGATCCTTATGTAAAACATCTAGAATAAGCAAATTCATAGAGACAGAAGGTAGGTTAGAGGTCATCAAGGACCATAGAGGGGGTGGGGGCAATCAGGCGTTCTTGTTTCATGGTCCAGAGTTTCTGCTTGGGGAAAATGAAAAAGTTGAGAAATAAATCGTGGTGATGGTCGAATAACATTATGAATATAATTAATCCCACCAAATTGTATACTTAAAAATAGCTTGAATGGCAAAATTTATACTCTGTGTCTTTTACTACAATAAACAATTTTAAACGAGGTTTCTTCAAACTCATCCTCCAACAAAGTAACAAATACTCCTTGAAGAAAGCTAGGAAAACTTTAAAAAGTAAAATGAAATGAAAGCCACCTGTTCTTCCACCAAGTAGGGATAACATGTGATTAATGTGTTGTACAATTTGCTCTTCTGACCAGTAGTATAGATACATGCAGATACACACACACACACACACACACACACACACACACACACACACACAAAGTCTCTGAAACCAATGAGAATAAATTACATAGAAATATGACATCGGACCAATGATAGTATTGGTATAGAAAGGAAAAAAGAGCCGGGCGTGGTGGCTCAAGCCTGTAATCCCAGCACTTTGGGAGGCCGAGGCGGGTGGATCACGAGATCAAGACATCGAGACCATCCTGGTCAACATGGTGAAACCCCGTCTCTACTAAAAATACAAAAAATCAGCTGGGCATGGTGGCACGTGCCTGTAATCCCAGCTACTCAGGAGGCTGAGGCAGGAGAATTGCCTGAACCCAGGAGGCGGAGGTTGCGGTGAGCCGAGATCGCGCCATTGCACTCCAGCCTGGGTAACACGAGCGAAACTCCGTCACACACACACACACACACACACACACACACACACACACACACACAAAGTCTCTGAAACTGATCAGAATAAATTCCATAGAAATATGACATCGGACCAATGATAGTATTGGTATAGAAAGGAAAAAAGATGAACTTTTATAGATTAAAAGTGGATGGAAGACATTGATAGCAATTTGTCCCATTCGAATTATGAGCCGTTCTCTGACACGTTTATCTGTACCGAGATGCCCTTAGGGTTTACCTTGCCCAGGGGGTCACATTTGCCATCCTTAGCCATCCAAGCCTTCCCCAAGTCATAAGCAGAAGCGAGCACGGCTCTTTCCCTCCTAGTTTTGGCTACTGTCATTCTCTTTGCCATGAAATGCTTTTGCACTTCCTCAAGTACAAACCCATTCAATCCTCCGCATCCATCTAATGAGATGCTGTGGGCCAGAGGTCAGCAGTTTGGGGCCATGGGGGAGAAGAAACATCATAGGTGCAAATTCCACCCACGGATGATCGGGAGTGGTGAGCTCCCTCTAAAATAGGTTTTGAGGAGAGCCTGGGGATTGCCAAAGGCACCGAATCCTTTGAAAGGAGCGGGAGGCAGGGGCGAGGAAGCTGGGAACTGGGAGGAGGCGAGCTGGGAGTGAATGGGGGAGGGGCGCGGCGCGCGGCTGCTGCACCGGACTGAAATTTGGTACCTTACGGGAGTAGGTGAGCCGGGCTTGGGAATGGGGACCGGGAGGCAGGGTGGGATGGACAGACAGCCCCACTCCCGGGAGCACAGTATGTTTTCTACTGAGTGCGCAATGCTCGAAGAGCGCTCAGATTTTCCAATAGAAGAAATGTAGTTTTCAGGTATTGTGAAAGAAGAACGTGTTTGTACAGCGCCTTATCATTTATGTATGTTATCTTGTAAGCAAATTTCTGGAGTCTTAGAACTAATGCGTAATGTGTCAACTGTCATGATTATTACCCCTATTTATTTGTTTACTTCTTTCTTTGTGGATCCTTTTTTGAGGCAGGGTCTTGCTCTGTCGCCCAGGCTGCATCGCAGCTGCAGAGGCGTCAGCTCGGCTCACTGCAAGCTCTGCCTCCCGGGTTCAGGAGATTCTCGTGTCTCAGCTGCCCGAGTAGCTGGGATGCTCAGCATGGCTCTGCGCTCGGCTACATTTTTTGCATTTCGAGTAGAGACGCGATTTTGCCATGTTGGCCAGGATAGTCTCCAACTCCTGGCCTCAAGCGATCCACCCGCCTCGGCCTCCAAAGTGCTACGATTCCAGGCGTCAGTCACCGCGCCGGACCTATTAACCCGTTTTGTCTGTGAGGACTCTGAGGTCTGGGAAAACTGGACAAAGCAGAAACTCATGCCAAAGCCTTCTGTCCCCGTGTGCAGAGAGCGCTCCGTGACAGCCCAAGCTGATTTTCCAAGAATGTGATCACGCTTTGTCAGATTTGCAACGTTTCTGATATTAAGACATCAGGTCAAAGTGCAACGTTCATAGAGAACTGAAGGGCTTGCATTCAAACAATTCTTCTGAAAATATAAGAAATGGCTTTGTCGGCCGGCGCGGTGGCTCACGCCTGTAATCCCAGCACTTTGGGAGGCCGAGGCGGGTGGATCATGAGGTCAAGAGATCGAGACCATCCCGGTCAACATAGTGAAACCCCATCTCTACTAAAAATACAAAAAATGAGCTGGGCATGGTGGCGCGTGCCTGTAATCCCAGCTACTCGGGAGGCTGAGGCAGGAGAATTGCCTGAACCCAGGAGGCGGAGGTTGTGGTGAGCCGAGATCGCGCCATTGCACTCCAGCCTGGGTAATGAGAGCGAAACTCCGTCTCAAAAAAAAGATTATATATATATAAATGCATTCTGGAGCCAGGCACAGTGGTGTGTGCCTGCAGTCCCAGCTACTCGGGAGGCTGAGGCTGTTGTACTATCAACTGCCAGGTCTTAATCTTTCCATTATTTTGAACCCATGCAGTGAGCGTTTCCCTCGAAAGGGCACGTTGGTGCTCAAAATGTTTTCACCTTTTGGGCTCGATGCGATGGCTCACGCCTGTAATCTCAGAATTTTGGGAGGCCAAGGGGGGCGCATCACAAGATCCGGAGTTCAACACCAGCTTGGTAGACATGGTGAAACCCCGTCTCTACTAAAAATACAAAAATTAGCTGGGCGTGGTGGCACGTGCCTATAATCACAGCTACTTGAGAGGCTGAGGCAGGACAATCTCTTGAACCGGGGAGTCGGAGATTGCAGTGAGCCAAGATGGTGCCACTGCACTCCAGTCTGGCAACAGAGCAAGAGTCTGTCTCAGAAGCCATAAAAAATGTTTTCACCCTTTGTTGCGTTTCAGAGTTCAGATTTGTTTTTATCAGCGATGTTCAGTCTGTACTAAAACACCTGTGTAAGGGGTAAAAGAGCATCCCTGACCGACCTTCCTTCCTTCCTTCCTTCCTTCCTGCCTCCCTCCCTCCTTTCCTTCCTTCCTTTTGAGACAGAGTCTTGCTCTGTTGCCCAGGCTGCAGAGACTTGATCTTGGCTCACTACAACCTCTGCCTCCCACGTTCAAGCAATTCTCCCACATCAGCCTCCCAAGTAGATGGGATGACAAGCACCCGCCATCACACCCAGCTGATTTTTGTATTTTTAGTAGAGACGGGGTTTCACCGTGTTGACCGGGCTGCTCTTGAACTCCGGACCTCAGGTGATCCACCCATCACGGCCTCCCAAAGTGCTGGGATTATAGGCCTGAGCCACCACGCCTGGTCGTCTTCGACACTTAGCAGTAACTGCCAGTTGGCAGGGCAGGGCACAGTGGTCCCCTTGCATGCGATTGAATAGAAAGGTTTCCATGGATCTTGGAATAACGGTGGGGGAGGGTGATGGTATTTGCCTTGAGGGCAGGTGACAGATGGGGTGGGGGCTGTCAGCAAAGGAACAACTTGGTCATAACAGGAATTGACAAGAGGCCAACTCTTTCTTTTCTATTTACTTATTTTTTATTTATTTATTTATTTTTTGAGACAGAGTTTCGCTCTTGTTACCGAGGCTGGAGTGTAATGCTGCCATATCAGCTCACCGCAACCTCCGCCTCCTGGGTTCAGGCGATTCTGCAGCCTCAGCCTCCTGAGTAGCTGGCATGACAGGCACGCGCCACCACGCCCAGCTAATTTTCTGTATTTTTAGTAGAGACCGGGTTTCACCATGTTGACCAGGATGGTCTCAATCTCTCGACCTCGTGATCCACCCGCCTGGGCCTCCCAAAGTGCTGGGATTACAGGCTTGAGCCACCGCATCCGGCCAGAAACCCTTTCTTTCAAGAATGTAGGAACAGTCATTTCCAGCCCTACACTGGCTTATAAGAGTTAGCGTAAAGAATGCATTTAAAACACAGAAGACCGGCTTTTTACAAACTGATCTGCTGTGTGTTGCTTCCTTTAGGAAGTTGCAACTATGTTTCGATTCAGCGAGTTAGAAACACATTTCTTCTAAAAGCTGGGTTTGGACACTCCAGAGTGGATGGGAGTACAGGATGTAAAGAGAAATATCTGGCTCTAAAACAAAAACAGAGCTTTCCAGCAGAATGGTTGTCAATGTGTGCATTCAACTGACAGAGTTTAAACTGATTTTGTATTTCACCAGTTCAGAAACCCTTTCTTTGTAGAATGTAGAAACAGTCATTTCCAGCCCTATACTGGCATATAAGAGTTAGCAGTAAAAATGCGGTTAAAACCCAGAAGACCCGCTTCTTACAAACTGATCTGCTGTGTGTAGGTTCCATTTAGGAAGTTGCAACTATGTTTAGATTCAGCCAGTTTCAAACACATTTATTCTAAAAGCGACCTTTGGACATAGGAGAGTGGATGGCAGTACAGGATGTAAAGAGAAATATCTGACTCTAAAAAAAAAAAACGGATCTATCCAGCAGAATGGTTGTCAATGTGTGCTTTCAACTTACAGAGTTAAACTGATTTGTATTTCACCAGTTCAGAAACCCTTTCTTTGTAGAATGTAGAAACAGTCATTTCCAGCCCTATAGTGGCATATAAGAGTTAGCAGTAAGAATGCGTTTAAAACACAGAAGACCAGCTTCTTACAAACTGATCTGCTGTGTGTTGGTTCCTTTTAGGAAGTTGCAACTATGTTTCAATTCAGCGAGTTAGAAACACATTTCTTCTAAAAGCTAGGTTTGGACATTCCAGAGTGGATGGGAGTTCAGGAGGTAAAGAGATAATATCTGACTCTAAAAAAAACGGAGCTATCCAGCAGAATGGTTGTCAATGTGTGCTTTCAACTTACAGAGCTAAACTCATTTGTATTTCAGCAGTTCAGAAACCCTTTCTTTGGAGAACGGAGAAACAGTCATTTCCAGCCCTATACTGGCATATAAGAGTTAGCAGTAAGAATGCGTTTAAAACACAGAAGACCGGCTTCTTACAAACTGATCTGCTGTGTGTTGGTTCCTTTTAGGAAGTTGCAACTATGTTTAGATTCAGCGAGTTAGAAACACATTTCTTCTAAAAGCTGCGTTTGGACATTCCAGAGTGGATGGGAGTAGAGGCTGTAAAGAGAAATACCTTGCTCTAAAACAAAAACGGAGCTATCCAGCAGAATGGTTGTCAATGTGTGCAATGAACTTACAGAGTTAAACTGATGTGTGTTTGCAGCAGTTCAGAAACCCTTTCTTTGGAGAATGGAGAAACAGTCATTTCCAGCCCTATAGTGGCATATAACAGCAGTAAGAATGCGTTGAAAACACAGAAGACCAGCTTCCTACAAACTGATCTGCTGTGTGTTGGTTCCTTTTAGGAAGTTGCAACTATGTTTTGATTCAGCGAGTTACAAACACATTTCTTCTAAAAGGTGCCTTTGGACATTCCAGAGTGGATGGGAGTACAGGATGCAAAGAGAGATATCTGGCTCTAAAACAAAAGTGGAGCTGTCCAGCAGAATGGTTGTCAATGTGTGCGTTCAACTTACAGAGTTAAACTCATTTGTATTTCAGCAGTTCAGAAACCCTTTCTTCGGAGAATGGAGAAACAGTCATTTCCAGCCCTATGCTGAACACCACCACCATGTCCAATGCTACGGTCCATAGTAGCATTCGGCCTGTCTTTGGAGGGACCATCTACCGCCCTCCGGTGTCTCGACTTCCTCCTTCTGGCAGCAAGCCAGTCGCTACTTCCACCTGTTCAGGGAAGAAAACGCCCCGTGCCGGCAGGCAGGGAGCCGACAAGGGGATCCCGGAGCTCAGCGGCAGCATCCCGAGTGCGAGAACTTTCAAAGGCTTCGACAGCTGATGCTCCTCCTGGCATCCTCAATTCAACCCACATCCGGTCCTGAGAAGCCCTGAGCAGTCAACCAGCTGTGGCTTCCTGTGCCTCGACTGGACCTCATTTTATCAGGGAGGCTTTAGTTTTTCTTGAGCCTAGGTGTGCTCAAAACCCTAGCCTTGGACAGGCTCCGTGACCATGGGCCTATTTAGAGATGTCATGAGGGTTACAGATGAAAATCCACCACAGGTTTAGTGGTCCTACGAGACTTAGTTTTAAACGTTTATGGCAGAAAGTGCGAATTTTCGCATATGGGGCCTGACTTCTTCTCTACCATAGATTCTACTTCTTGAAGTGTGATCAAAAGCTTGTTTTACTTCACCACTGTGTAGGAAAATTATTAACTGTGCCCATCCCTAAGGTAATTCTGACTTGAGGACTTGTAATTAGTAATTAACATCTTTTTTTGTTTAGGGATGTTCAATTAGTGCTTTGGCTGTCAGCTTTGCTCTCCCCTGAAGGCTTGTCCCCACCACACAGGACAGCCTTCTTCCTGATGAGAATGGCTGTGTGTGTCCCAAGTTGAGATGGCCTGCCCTACTACTGCCAAAGAGGTGACAGGAAGGCGAGCACTGCTTTGTTAGATCGTGTTCAGTTCTGTTGCGGAGTGCAACGCCCTTCGTGGGCGGTATGTATGTATGAACACACGTGCTCGTTGGCACTCTTTCTTTGGCATCTGTCCCTGGCTCCAGTCTCCCCCTTTCCGGGCCTGCTATGCCCGAGTTCTTCTACCCCTGCAGTTGCCAGCCGCGTCGGGAGGCTGTTGGCTCCGATGGGTTGGCTTATCTTTGTCGTGGAGATCTGGAACTTTGCACATGTCACTACGAGGGAGTTGTTTTTACTCTAGCATCTGCGATGAGGTGCCCTCTTGACCAACCCTCTCGATCACTACTCTTCCTCAAGCACTATTATTTATTCTTCCTCCTTTTTTTTTTTTAAGCTGACAAAAAAACAATACTACGTTATTAGTGGCTTCTACAAGATTAGAATACATAGAAAAGTAGAAATAAATGCCAGTTCATTTGGGCAAAAATAAACGACAGGAAAGGCAAAGATTCAACACTCGACCCCGCACGGACGACACGCTGGAGCTGACAAAGCACACGCGTTTTAAACGGTTTTCCGAGTCACATGTTAGAACACGTAGGAAACTGGTTCTCCTCATTGTTTGCTTCGATTCTGCCGTTCCTTGCGCGCCACCTCCTCCTCCTCCTCCTCCTCCTCCTCCTCCTCCTGGTGCTTCTCGTAGTGGGCAAAGTCGTCGAAGATGGAGGTCGTGTCGTGTGCTTGTAGGAGCTGATGATTTTCAGCACCTGCTTTGCTTTTTCTAAGGGCACCTCCTGGGTGTCCCGGGAGTTTGTGACGGGTTTGTTGTCGTTGTGCTCCAGTCTGATGTGCCGCAGCTGGTTATTGGGCACGCCCTGAACAGAAATCCACTTGACATCAAACTGCCCCTTCCACTGGTCCTGAGACCAGACCCCAGCAATGGTGCCGTAGTCCACGGGGGACTTCATCTCGGCCACCCCACAAAAATGCCCGCTCCCGTTGACGCTGAAGAGCAGGTAGACGGGCCCCTTGCTGCTCATGCAGCGGAAGGCGCCGTCCAGGCGCGTGTTACCGTGCTCCGTGTGCACCGGATGGAGTACTTGATGGAGCGGTGGATGTCCTCGGAGTAGCTCGTGATGATGAACGCACACCCGCTTTTCAGATTCCAGTCAAACTCTTTAGGGTAATAGCGGTGAGCAGCCTTCAGTTTTTCAAGGACGGGGTGGGATTCGACGCCGGGCATATAAGAATTAGCATTAAGAATGCGTTTAAGGCTGGGCGTGGTGGCTCAAGCCTGTAATCCCGGCACTTTGGGAGGCCGAGGCAGATGGATCAGGAGGTCAAGAGATCGAGACCATCCTGGTAAACAAGGTGAAACCCCGTCTCTACTAAAAATACAAAAAATTAGCTGGGCATGGTGGCACGTGCCTGTCATGCCAGCTACTCAGGAGGCTGAGGCAGGAGAATTGCCTGAACCCAGGAGGCGGAGGTTGCGGTGAGCCGAGATGGCACCACTGCACTCCAGCCTGGGTAACGAGAGCGAAACTCCATCTCAAAAAAAAAAAGAATGCGTTTAAAACACAGAAGACCTGCTTTGTACAAACTGACCTACTGTGTGTTGGTTCCTTTTAGGAAGTTGTATCTATGTTTAGAATCAGTGAGTTAGAAACACGTTTCTTCTAAAAGCTTCCTTTGGACATTCCAGAGTGGATGGCAGTACAGGCTGTAATGAGAAATATCTAGCTCTAAAACAAAAACGGAGCTATCCAGCAGAATGGTTGTCAATGTGTGCATTCAACTTACAGAGTTAAACTCATTTGTATTTCAGCAGTTCAGAAACCCTTTCTTTGGAGAATGTAGAAACAGTCATTTCCAGCCCTAGAGTGGCGTATAAGAGTTAGCAGTACGAATGCATTTAAAACACAGAAGACCCGCTTCTTACAAACTGATCTGCTGTGTGTTGGATCCTTTTAGGAAGTTGCAACTATGTTTAGATTCAGCGAGTTAGAAACACATTTGTTCTAAAAGCTGCCTTTGGACATTCCAGAGTGGACGGGAGTACAGGAAGTAAAGAGAAATATCTGACTCTAAAACAAAAACGGAGCTATCCAGCAGAATGGGTGTCAATGTGTGCATTCAACTTAGAGTTAAACGGATTTGTATTTCAGCAGTTCAGAAACCCTTTCTTTGGAGAATGTAGAATCAGTCATTTCCAGCCTTATAGTGGCATATAATTGTTAGCAGTACGAACGCGTTTAAAACACAGAAGACCTGCTTCCTACAAACTAATCTGCTGTGTGTTGGTTCCTTTTAGGAAGTTGCATCTATGTTTAGATTCACGAGTTAGTAACACAGTTCTTCTAAAAGCTGCGTTTGGACATTCCAGAGTGGATGGGAGTACAGGCTGTAATGAGAAATATCTAGCGCTGAAACAAAAAAGGAGCTATCTAGCAGAATGGTTGTCAGTGTGTGCATTCGACTTACAGAGTTAAACGACACCTCCGGGACAGATGAATATGGTGGGTGCAAGTTCGGAGGTGAGGCGGGTACTTTCCAGCCCTATACTGGCATATAAGAGTCAGCAGTAGGGAGACAGATCCAAGATGGCTGATCACTAGCAGCTCAGGATTGTAGCTCCCAGTGTAAGCGCAAAGAACGAGAGGACGCCACACCTTCACGTGAATTCTTGTTGCTCACGCACCAGGAGATTCCCGGCGGAGGAGCCCCACGGTCGCCAGCGCGATTCTTGTGACCGGCGAGGCGGTTTTGCCGGCGCCTTGGAGCGACGGTTCTTGGTGCAGAGTCGGAAACGCACCGTCAATCTTAACGCCGCTGATTTGGTGGGCGCAGTGGGTTGCTCAGATTTCGGCGCTGAGAATCGGTAAGTTGGACGTCCACTCAGGAACCCAATTACAAAGACGGTGAATGCAAAGACCGCAGATGGATAAATTTATAACGAAGGGAGGAAAACAGCCAAAAAAGGCTGAGAATACCCAAGATCAGAACGCTTCTCCCTCGGGGGGGGGATCACAGTTCCTCATCAGCAACGGAACAAGGCTTGATGGAGAAGGAGTGTGTTCCAATTACAGAAGCAGGCTTCAAAATGTGGATAATGAGAAACTTCTGTGAATTAAAAGAACTTGTTTTAACCCAATCTAAAGTAATTAAGAACTTTGAAAAAAGATTTGATGAAATGTTAACAAGAATACACAATTTAGAGAGGAATATAAGTGAATTGATGGAGCTGAAAAACACAATAGGAGAACTTCGTGAACTATGCACAAGTTTTAACCGCCGAATTGATCAAGCAGAAGAAAGGATATCAGAGGTCAAAGACCAACTCAATGAAATAAAACAAGAAGACAAGGCGGGCGCGGTGGCTCAAGCCTGTAATCCCAGTACTTTGGGAGTCCGAGGCGGGTGGATCACGAGGTCGAGAGATCGAGACCATCCCAGTCAACATGGTGAAACCCCGTCTCTACTAAAAATACAAAAAAATTAGCTGGGCCGGGCGCGGTGGCTCAAGCCTGTAATCCCAGCACTTTGGGAGGCCGAGGCGGGTGGATCACGAGGTCGAGAGTTCGAGACCATCCTGGTCGACATGGTGAAACCCCGTCTCTACTAAAAATACAAAAAATCAGCTGGGCATGGTGGCGTGTGCCTGTAATCCCAGTTACTCAGGAGGCTGAGGCAGGAGAATTGCCTGAACCCAGGAGGCGGAGGTTGCGGTGAGCCGAGATCGCGCCATTGCACTCCAGCCTGGGTAACGAGAGCGAAACTCCGCCTCAAAAAAAAAAAAAAAAATTAGCTGGGCATGGTGGCACGTGCCTGTCATCCCAGCTACTCAGGAGGCTGAGGCAGGAGAATTGCCTCAACCCGGGAGGCAGAGGTTGCGGTGAGCCGAGATCGCGCCATTGCACTCCAGCCTGGGTAACAAGAGCGAAAACTCCGCCTCAAAAAAAAAAAAAAGAAAAAAAAAGAAGATTCGAGAAAAAAGGATAAAAAGGAACGAGCCAAGTCTCCAAGAAATATGGGACTACGTGAAAAGACCTAATCTACGCTTGATAGGTGTACCTGAATGTGACGAAGAGAATGAATCCAAGCTGGAAAATACGCTTCAGGACATTATCAAGGAAAATTTTCCCAGCCTAGTAAGGCAGGATAATATTCAACTCCAGGTAATACAGAGAACACCACAGAGATATTCCTCAAGAAGAGCAACTCCAAGGCACATAATCATCAGATTCATCAGGGTTGAAATGAAGGAGAAAATACTAAGGGCAGCCAGAGAGAAAGGTCAGGTTACCCACAAAGGGAAGCCTATCAGACTTACAGCAGATCTCTCAGCAGAAACCCTACAAGCCAGAAGAGAGTGGGGACCAATATTCAACGTCCTTAAAGAAAAGAACTTTCAACCCAGAATTTCACATCCAGCCAAACTACGCTTCACAAGTGAAGGAAAAATAAAGTTTTTTGTGAATAAGCAAGCACTCAGAGATTTCATCCCCACCAGGCCTGCTTTAGAAGAGCTTCTGAAAGAACCACTACGCATAGAAAGGAACGAACAGTATCAGCCTTTTTAAAAAAATTATCAAAAAGAGCATCAATATCATGAAGAATTTACATCAACTAATGGGCAAAAGAGCCAGCTAATATTAAATGGCAGTATTAAACTCACATATATTATTATTAATTCTAAATTTAAATTGACTAAAACCCCCAATCCAAAGACAGACAGGCAATTTGAATAAAAAACTAAAACCCAACAGTATGCTTCATCCAGACCCATCTCACATTCAAGAATGCACAAAGACTCAAAACAAGGCATGGAGAAAGATTTACCAACCAACCAGAGAGCTGAAGTAAATAAATAAAAAGCAGAAGTTACAATTAAGCAACAAAGATCAAAAGACGCAAAGAAGGACATTATATAATGATAAAAGGATCAATGCAACAACAAGAAGAGCTAAAGATCCTAAATATATACGCACCCAATACAGGAATACGCAGACATACAAGACTTATAAAGAGACTTAGACTCCCACATGATAATAGTCGGAGACTTCAACATTAATATTAGACAGATCAGTGAGACAGAAAATTAACAACGATATCCAGGACTTGAACTCAGATCTGGAACAAGTAAATGTAATTAACATTTACAGAACTCTCCACTTTAAATATACGAAATATACACTCTCATCAGTACCACATCATATCAACTTAGAAGTTTAAACGAAATGTTGGTTGGCTCCTTGTTTGTTATTCTCTTCCCTCATTTTCTTTCATGTCTCCGTTATTAAGGACAATTATAGGCATGCCCGTATTTAGACTGCATTCTAGCCCGGGCAATAATGCAATACCCCCATCCTCTCTCCCTCTTCCTCTTTCTCTTTCTTCGTCTTCTTTTTTCTTTTTCTTTTTCTTTTTCTTTTTTTTTTTTTTGAGACGGAGTTTCGCTCTTGTTACCCAGGCTGGAGTGCAGTGGCGCGATCTCGGCTCACCACAACCTCCGCCTCCTGGGTTCAGGCAATTCTCCTGCCTCAGCCTCCTGAGTAGCTGGGATTACAGGCACATGCCACCATGCCCAGCTAATTTTTTGCATTTTTAGTAGAGATGGGGTTTCACCATGTTGACCAGGATGGTCTCGATCTTTTGACCTTGTGATCCACCCGCCTCGGCCTCCCAAAGTGCTGGGATTACAGGCTTGAGCCACCGCGCCCGGTCCCCTATTCTTTTTCTTATAAAAAAAAAAAAAAAAGAGAGACTTTCCCTCTCTGTCTCTCTCTCCACACACACACACGCACACACACATACACACACAGTCACACACACACACATTTGTTTATCCATTTCTACATATTAGTCATTTCTCACAAGCTGTGCTTTTAATATAGACACATATGGTTTCCTATGAAGCCTACTTCCATAACACTGATTTCAACGAGGAACGATTGTGCTGTCTGCAGCAAAGCAGCCCATGGCCGAGTCATGGAGAGGCGGAGAAAAGAGGCAACGGCATTCTCAGGCCTGTCAGGCCTTGTACCCTGCGTTGGGGTGGAACAACTCATCAGAGGCGCAGCCTGGCTGGAGTGGGGACGGCCCCAGCCCTGACAGTGCAGGAAAATTGAGGGCTTCCTTTCCCGTGGTCTTGAACGCTGTGTCCTCAGCACTGAGTCTGTTGTCCTAGGTCAATGTCATCATCGACCTCCTCCACTTGCTGGAGCCCAGGGAAGCTCTGGAAGGCTGAGCTCCTGACTGGGGCTGAGACCTGCCCTGGGATTCAGAGCAGACTCGTCCCAGCAGAGCAGATGTTGAGGCATTTCCTGGCTGTCCTGGCAGCAGGACCCCAGTGACCCTCGATGTTGCTGGTGTTTTCTGAGAGTGGAGATTCTGCCTCCTGGAGACTCAATCCTGAGGACTGCTGGGTCAGCACAGGCCGAGACATGACTTCTGGAGGGACGGAGAAGTGCAAGACCCGTTTCTTAGAACCTGATCTGCTGTGCGTTGGATCCTTTTAGGAAGTCGCATCTGTGTTTAGATTGAGCGAGTCAGAAACACGTTTCTTCTAAAAGCTGCGTTTGGACATTCCAGAGTGAATGGGAGTACAGGCTGTAATGAGAGATATCTGGCTCTAAAACAAAAACGGAGCTATCTAGCAGAATGGTTGTCAATGTTTGCATTCAAGTTACAGAGTTAAACTGATGTGTGTTTGCAGCAGTTCAGAAACCCTTTCTTTGGAGAATGTAGAAACAGTCATTTCCAGCCCTATACTGGCATATAAGAGTTAGCAGTAAGAATGCCTTTAAAACACAGGAGACCCGCTTCCTATAAATTGATCTGCTGTGCCTTGGTTCCTTTTAGGAAGTTGCAACTATGTTTAGATTCAGTGTGTTAGAAACACGTTTCTTCTAAAAGGTGCGTTTGGACATTCCAGTGTGGATGGGAGTACAGGATGTAAAGAGAAATATCTGGCTCTAAAACAAAAACGGAGCTATCCAGCAGAATGGTTGTCAATGTGTGCATTCAACTTACAGAGTTAAACTGATTTGTATTTCAACAGATCAGAAACCCTTTCTTTGGAGAATGTAAAAACAGTCATTTCCAGCCCTATACTGGCATGTAAGGGTTAGCAGTAAGAATGCTGTTTAAAACACAGAAGACCCGCTTCTTACAAACTGATCTGCTGTGTGTAGGTTCCTTTTAGGAAGTTGCAACTATGTTTCGATTCAGCGAGTTAGAAACACATTTCTTCTAAAAGCGACCTTTGGACATAGGAGAGTGGATGGGAGTACAGGATGTAAAGAGAAATATCTGACTCTAAAAAAAAACGGAGCTTTCCAGCAGAACGGTTGTGAATGTGTGCTTTCAACTTACAGAGTTAAACTGATTTGTGTTTCAGCAGTTCAGAAACCCTTTCTTTGGAGAATGTAGCAACAGTCATTTCCAGCCCTAGAGACGCATATAAGAGTTAGCAGTAAGAATGCGTTTAAAACACAGAAGACCAGCTTCTTACAAACTGACCTGCTGTGTGTTGGTTCCTTTTAGGAAGTTGCAACTATGTTTCGATTCAGCGAGTTAGAAACACATTTCTTCTAAAAGCTGCCTTTGGACATTCCAGAGTGGATGGGAGTACAGGATGTAAAGAGAAATATCTGGCTCTAAAACAAAAACGGAGCTGTCCAGTAGAATGGTTGTCAATGTGTGCATTCAACTTACAGAGTTAAACTGATGATGCCCTGATTTTGGGCATCATCATGACCATTCTGATGATCATCATCCCAAACCCGATTCTGCAAGCCTATCGGTAGATCCAGAGGAATGACCCGGGCCAGAGGCTCTGCTCGTGACCTGTCTCCCTCCCTGGTATCCAGATTCCATCACTCGCCCTGTCCCCAGCCCATCCCGTATCAACCCTTGACCCTCACACACTTTTCTACAGTGGTTCAATAAAGTGCACGTGCTCATGGAAAAAAATAATAAAATAAAATAAATAAAACTCAAAATAATAAATAAGAGAAGCGTCACTGGGAAGTTTTTATTTTTTTATTTTATTTTATTTTTTAATCCATGCAACCAGTCTTATTTATGCATAATTGAGAAAACACAGGCCTAGAGAGGTTATGAAACTTGTCTACAGTTACGCAGCTTGTGAAGGGCACAGCCACGATTTGAAACCAGGCAGCTTTGCTCTCGGCGACATCAGTGGGCTGCC
This sequence comes from Saimiri boliviensis, assembly GCF_048565385.1. Taxonomy (NCBI): domain Eukaryota; kingdom Metazoa; phylum Chordata; class Mammalia; order Primates; family Cebidae; genus Saimiri; species Saimiri boliviensis. Next base: position 28,469 of record NW_027412499.1, read on the forward strand.
TTTTGGTAAATCCAGGACATGAGGAGCAGAGGAGGAGGGGCAGGGAAAGGGTGCAAGGTGGGGAGGGTCTGAGGGAGGCCGATGGGAGAGGACAGAAAGATCAGCCGATTGGCACTGGCTTGAGGCTGGCTGGCAGGCCTAAGCCCAGGGGCCCTGGGTGCATATGGCCCCGGGAAGCACGCTCCCCATTCCCTTCCTGCTCCTTCCTTCTTAAGGGCCTCTGCCCATGGTTCCCCTGGGGAGCCAAGCGGGGGTCTGCCAGGCAGCGTGCGTGAACATGGCACGGGTGAGGGTGACTGGGGCATCTGCCCACCTGATGCACACAGACGTTGCACTTGACACGGAAGCCCATCTCGTGGCCATCCTCGCCCTCAGGAGAGCGGCACACGTCACAGACGACATCCGCATCACACTCGATGCCCAGCCCCTCCTGCGTCTCGATGGCCCTGGCCCTATTCGGGTGGCACAGGGTCTCCAGCTCCTCCTGCACACGTTCCAGCGTCAGCTCATCCAGCTCTGGCCTCTCCATCTCCTGAAGTTCTGAGTCGATGAGCTGCAGCCAGTAGGCGTCCATCTCGTCCGGGTCCTAGCGGCTGCCTCCTGGCCAATCCGGCCGGGAGCCCTCCCCGAGCGTGGGGCTGCCTGGGGATGCCCGGGCAGAGGGGCCTTCCAGAGGTGGGAGGGTCCTCACCAGGGGCTCTGGGATGGCCTCTGCCCCGGCAGGCACCTGCACCCCTTTCTCCCATTCCTGTCGCCATGGGTCTGCCAGGAGGCAGGAGTCATCCGGGCTGAGCTGGTGTGAGTCCGGGATCCTCATGGCTGTGATGACATCTGTCCGGAAAACCTCCGAGGGCTTCTTTTCGTGCTGTCGGGGCCAGCCCGACTCGGTGCTGCTGGGCAGGCTGGAGCATCTCGAGGCGGATGTAGATGTCGCGTGACTGTCAGTGGTGGCAGAGTTGTCACTGCCGATGGGGTCTTTTCGCCTCTTCTCTTCCGTCTTGCTCCGCGGTCCCCCCCTTGAGGGGCGCTGCCCGCGGCTACGCGCCGCTGCAGGGACCGGCGCGGGATGGAGGCTCCCGAAGCCCGGAGCTCCCGGGGCCGGCGCGGGAGGGCGGGGGGCGCTCATCCAACAGGGGTCACGGCCAGGGAGGCGGCGGGGCCCGTGGCGTCCCCGCCGGGGACAGTCAACCCGCCAGACCCGAGCGGGTGCCACTAGGAGTGGGCGCAAAGTAACTCCATGGACGCTACTCACCCCCCCAAAAAAATAGCCTCCGACTGCGATGGCCGTGGTCGGCACCATTCACCAACCCCCTGTGTATGTTTCTCTTATTTTATTTTTTATTTTTTTGAGATGGAGTCTCGCTCTGTTGCCTAGGCGGAAGTGCAGTGACGCCATCTCAGCCCACTGCAACCTCTGCCTCCTGGGATCAAGTGATTTTCTGCCTCAGCCTCCCAAGTAGCTGCGATTCAGGCACCTGCCACCCATCCTGCTATTGTTTTTGTATTTTAAGTAGACATGGGGTTTCACCATCTTGTCCAGGCTGGTCTTGAACTCCTGACGCCGTGATACGCTCACCTCAGCCTCCCAAAGGGCTGGGGTTACAGACATGAGCCACCGCACCCAGCCGAGAAGAGATTTGCTAATTGAGTTCTGGATGACAGGTGTTTCATTGTAGGGGGTCTAAAGAGAGACTCAAATGCCTACAAGTTCAAGATCAGCTTGTGCAATATAGGGAGACCTCGTGTCTACAAAAACAGCCAAGCAACCAAAAATTAGCTGGGCACGGTGGCAGGGGACTCTGGTGCCAGTTACTCAGGAGGCTGAGGCCAGAGAATCGCTAGGGCCCGGGAGGTTGAGGCTGCCGTGAGTTGTGATCCCTCCACTGTATTCAACCTGTGAGTCTGAGAGTCGGTTTTAAAAAAAACACACAAAAAATAGAGGCCTGAACATGAATAATTATTCATGAGTGACCCTATGTTGAACAAACAAAGCTGCCCCCAGATCCTGAACCACGAAAAACCGTAAAATAATAAATGTTAATTGTTTCAACAATTCACGTAAATAGCCCACGAAGTGTAGGGGCAATTTGTGATACAGCAATCACTAACTAGTATCTCTAGATTTCTTTTTCTTTTTTTTTCATTGAGATGGAATCTTGCTCTGTTGCCAGGCTGGAGTGCAGTGGCGTGATTGATCTTGGCTCACTGCAACCTCTGCCACCAGGGTTCAAGTGATCCTCCTGCCTCAGCCTCCTGAGTAGCTGGGACTACAGGCACACACCACCACACCCAGTAAATGTTTGTATTTTTGGTAGAGAAGAGGTTTCTCCATGTCGGGCAGGATGCTCTCAACCTCTTGACCTCATGATCCACCCTCCTCAGCCTCCCAAACTGCTGAGATTACAGGTTTGAGCCACCGCACCTGGCCTAGATTTCTTTGGAAAGAAAAGCCATGTCCAGGAGGAGATTCAAAACCCACTTTTGTGTGTGTGTGTGTGTGTGTGTGTGTGTGTGTGAGAGAGAGAGAGAGAGAGAGAGAGAGAGAGAGAGAGAGAGATGGAGTCTTGCTCTGTTGCTTAGGCTGGAGTGGTGAGATCCAGGCTCACTGCAACCTCCACCTCCTGATTAAGTGATTCTCCTGCTTCGGCTAATTTTTGTGACGTTAGTAAAGACAGGGTTTCACTATGTTGGTCAGTCTGGTCTTGAACTCCTGGGTGCAGGTGATCCACCAACCTCAGCCTCCCAAAGTGCTGAGATTTCAGGAGTGAGCCACACCATGCCAAGCCTACCATTGCTATTGATCTTTGTAGCCAAGGATAATCATCTCAAAACAATGATGGCCTCCTCCTCGGTTCTTCTTTCAGAATCTCTGTCTTCCATTCCCTCCCTCAATATGCACACTTCATTTACTACAGCACTCCTTTCCCACCGCAAAGCCTACGTCCAAATAAAAATCTTCCGTTTTAGAGAGCTTTTCCCTGTTTATCATTTAGGTTGACAATTTCTTCTTTGAGCCTCGTTATGGGGTAGAACTTCCTCCCCACAAAGTATCTGTTGAAGTCCAAAAGCCCCCTCCATCTGCCGTACCTGGGGATGTGACGTGATTTCGAAATAGGGTCACTACACATAGAATGAGTTAGGGCTCAGTACAGGGACTCACACCTGTAATTCCAGGACTTTGGGAGGCCAAGGTAGGTGGATCACTTGAGGCCAGGAGTTTGAGACTCCTCTGGGCAACATAGAGAAACTCCTCTCTACAAACAAACAAACAAACAAAACTTAGCCAGCTGTGGTGGTTCACACCTGTAGTCCCAGCTGCTTGAGAGGCTGAGGTAAGAGGATCACTTGAGCCTGGGAGGCAGAGGTGGCAGTGAGCCAAGATGGTGGCACTGTACTACAGCCTGAGTGACAGAGCTAGACCCTGTCTCAAAAAAAAAAAAAAGATTAGTTAAGATGAGGTTACATTGGACTAAGGCGGGTCACATTGGATTAAGGCAGCTCTTAATTTTTTTTTTTTGTTTTGTTTTGTTTTTGGTGGGATGGAGTTTCCCTCTTGTTGTCTAGGCTGGAGTGCAACCGCACAATCTTGGTTCACTGCAACCTCTGCCTCTCAGGGTCAAGTAATTCTAGGGCCCAGCCTCCTGAATGGCTGTGATTACAGCGACTCACCACCACACCTGGCTAAATTTTTTTGTATTTTTAGTAGAGATAGTGTTTCTCCATGTTGGTCAGGCTGGTCTCGAACTCCCAACCTCAGGAGATCCGTCCACCTCAGCCTCCCAAAGTGCTGGGATTACATGCAGAAGCCACAATGCCCTGCCTTTTTTTTTTTTACGGAGTTTCGCTCTTGTTACCCAGGTTGGAGTGCAATGGCGTGATCTCGGCTCACCGCAACCTCCGCCTCCTGGGTTCAGGCAATTCTCCTGCCTCAGCCTCCTGAGTAGCTGGGATTACAGGCACGTGCCACCATGCCCAGCTAATTTTTTGTATTTTTTTTTCTTAGCAGAGACGGGGTTTCACCATGTTGACCAGGATGGTCTCGATCTCTCGACCTCGTGATCCACCCCCCTCCGCCTCCCAAAGTGCTGGGATTACAAGCTTGAGCCACCGCGCCGGGTCTTTTTTTTTTTTTTTTTTTTTTTTGAGGCGGTCTAGCTCCCTCACCCAGGCTGGAGTGCAGTGACGCCATCTTGGCCCACAGCAATCTCCACTCCCCAGGTTCAAGCAATTCTCGGGGCAGCCCCTAAAGCTAATGATTCACATTCTCCTAAGGAGAGGAAAATTTGGACGCAGATACAGAGACAGAGACAGGGAAGAAAGCCATGCAGTGATGGAAGCAGAGGCTGGAGTGAAGCCAGGCCACACCAAAGTCTGCCGGCCGCCACCAGAAGCTGGAGGAGGCAGGCGGGATCCTCCCTGGAGCCTTCAGAGGGAGCGCGGTGGCCCTGCCCACACCCCGACTCTGGCCTCCTGTCCTGTGCAAAAATACATTTCTGTTGTCTGACGCCGCCTGGTTTGTGGTCATCCATTACAGCACTACAGAAAACAAGTATCAGCTTCTTTCTTTTGTGGCAGGACGCAAACCTTGTCAATTCCAGCTCATTCTGGAAACGCGCTCTTCCTGCGTGTGGAGCCTGAGGGTGGGGTGAAGCTGTCCTCACAGTGTTCACAAGAACTCTGGACAGACATGGTTATGATTAAGCATTAGGCCGGGCGCAGTGGCTCATGCCCGTAATCTTAGCTCTTTGGGAGTCCAAGGTGGGCAGATCACCAGAGGTCAGGTGTTGGAGACCACGCTGGCCAATGTGGTGAAACATCCATTTCTACTAAAAACACAAAAAATCGGCTGGGCATGATGGCGCCTGCTTGTAATCCCAGCTACTCAGGAGGCTGAGGCAGGAGAGTCACTTGAACCTGGGAGGTGGAAGTTGCAGTGAGTCGAGATCACACCACTGCACTCCAACCTGGGCAACGAGAGTGAAACTCTATCTCGAAAAAATAAAAATTAAAAAATCAAAATTAATCCTCGACAGGGCACAGTAGGTCATGCCTGTAATCCTAGCACTTTGGGAGGCCGAGTCAGGTGGATCAGTTGAGGTCAGGAGTTCAAGACCAGCCTGACCAACATGCTGAAACCGCGTCTCTACTAAAAATACAAAAACTTGGCTGAGCATGGTGGCGAGCACCTGTAATTCCAGCCACTCTGGAGGCTGAAGCAGGAAAATGGCTTAAACCTGCGAGGGAGAGGTTGCAGTGAGCCAAGATCGTGCCACTGCATTCCAGCCTGGTAACAGAGCAAGACTCTGTCTCAAGAAACTAATCACGAGCCAGGCGCGGTGGCTCACGCCTGTAATCCCAGCACTTTCGGAGGCCGAGGCGGGTGGATCACGAGGTCAAGAGATCGAGACCATCCTGGTCAACATGGTGAAACCCCGTCTCTACTAAAAATACAAAAAAAAAAAAAAAAAAAAAAAAATCAGCTGGGCAAGGTGGCGCACGCCTGTAGTCCCAGCTACTCGGGAGGCTGAGGCAGGAGAATTGCCTGAACGCAGGAGGAGGAGGTTGCGGTGAGCCGAGATCACGCCATTGCACTCCAACCTGGGTAACAAGAGCGAAACTCCAACTAAAAAAAAAAAATAATAATGATAATATTGAGTGGCCGGGTGCTGTGACTCATGTCTGTATTCCCAGCACTTGGGCAGGGCTAGGCAGGCACATCACTTGAGGTTACGAGTTCGAGACCATCCTGGGCAACATGGGTAAACCCCTTCTCTACCAAAAACACAAAAATTAGCCAAGCACGGTGGCATATGCCTGTGATCCCAGCTACTTTGAAGGCTGAGGCAGAATCGCTTGAACCCAGGAGGCAGTAGTTGCAGTGAGCAGAGATCATGCCATTGCACTTCAGCCTGGTGACAAAGGGAGACTCCATCTCAAATGGTAATAATAAATAATAAGAATTTTAAAATACGGCCAGGTGCAGAGGCTTACGCCTATAATCCCAGCACTTTGGGAGGCCTAGGCGGGTGAATCACGAGGTTAAGAGATGGAGACCATCCCGGTCAACATGGTGAAACCCCATCTCTACTAAAAATACAAAAAATTAGCTGGGCATGGTGGCACGTGCCTGTAATCCCAGCTACTCAGGAGGCTGAGGCAGGAGAATCGCCTGAACCCAGGAGGCGGAGGTTGCGGTGAGCCGAGATCGCGCCATTGCACTCCAGCCTGGGTAACACGAGCGAAACTCCGTCACACACACACACACACACACACACACACACAAAGTCTCTGAAACTGATCAGAATAAATTCCATAGAAATATGACATCGGACCAATGATAGTATTGGTATAGAAAGGAAAAAAGATGAACTTTTATAGATTAAAAGTGGATGGAAGACATTGATAGCAATTGGTCCCGTTCGAATTATGAGCCGTTCTCTGACACTTTTATCTGTACCGAGATGCCCTTAGGGTTTACCTTGCCCAGGGGGTCACATTTGCCATCCTTAGCCATCCAAGCCTTCCCCAAGTCATAAGCAGAAGCGAGCACGGCTCTTTCCCTCCTAGTTTTGGCTACTGTCATTCTCTTTGCCATGAAATGCTTTTGCACTTCCTCAAGTACAAACCCATTCAATCCTCCGCATCCATCTAATGAGATGCTGTGGGCCAGAGGTCAGCAGTTTGGGGCCATGGGGGAGAAGAAACATCATAGGTGCAAATTCCACCCACGGATGATCGGGAGTGGTGAGCTCCCTCTAAAATAGGTTTTGAGGAGAGCCTGGGGATTGCCAAAGGCACCGAATCCTTTGAAAGGAGCGGGAGGCAGGGGCGAGGAAGCTGGGAACTGGGAGGAGGCGAGCTGGGAGTGAATGGGGGAGGGGCGCGGCGCGCGGCTGCTGCACCGGACTGAAATTTGGTACCTTACGGGAGTAGGTGAGCCGGGCTTGGGAATGGGGACCGGGAGGCAGGGTGGGATGGACAGACAGCCCCACTCCCGGGAGCACAGTATGTTTTCTACTGAGTGCGCAATGCTCGAAGAGCGCTCAGATTTTCCAATAGAAGAAATGTAGTTTTCAGGTATTGTGAAAGAAGAACGTGTTTGTACAGCGCCTTATCATTTATGTATGTTATCTTGTAAGCAAATTTCTGGAGTCTTAGAACTAATGCGTAATGTGTCAACTGTCATGATTATTACCCCTATTTATTTGTTTACTTCTTTCTTTGTGGATCCTTTTTTGAGGCAGGGTCTTGCTCTGTCGCCCAGGCTGCATCGCAGCTGCAGAGGCGTCAGCTCGGCTCACTGCAAGCTCTGCCTCCCGGGTTCAGGAGATTCTCGTGTCTCAGCTGCCTGAGTAGCTGGGATTCTCAGCATGGCTCTGCGCTCGGCTACATTTTTTTGCATTTCGAGTAGAGACGGGATTTTGCCATGTTGGCCAGGATAGTCTCCAACTCCTGGCCTCAAGCGATCCACCCGCCTCGGCCTCCAAAGTGCTACGATTCCAGGCGTCAGTCACCGCGCCGGACCTATTAACCCGTTTTGTCTGTGAGGACTCTGAGGTCTGGGAAAACTGGACAAAGCAGAAACTCATGCCAAAGCCTTCTGTCCCCGTGTGCAGAGAGCGCTCCGTAACAGCCCAAGCTGATTTTCCAAGAATGTGATCACGCTTTGTCAGATTTGCAACGTTTCTGATATTAAGACATCAGGTCAAAGTGCAACGTTCATAGAGAACTGAAGGGCTTGCATTCAAACAATTCTTCTGAAAATATAAGAAATGGCTTTGTCGGCCGGCGCGGTGGCTCACGCCTGTAATCCCAGCACTTTGGGAGGCCGAGGCGGGTGGATCATGAGGTCAAGAGATCGAGACCATCCCGGTCAACATAGTGAAACCCCATCTCTACTAAAAATACAAAAAATGAGCTGGGCATGGTGGCGCGTGCCTGTAATCCCAGCTACTCGGGAGGCTGAGGCAGGAGAATTGCCTGAACCCAGGAGGCGGAGGTTGTGGTGAGCCGAGATCGCGCCATTGCACTCCAGCCTGGGTAACGAGAGCGAAACTCCGTCTCAAAAAAAAGATTATATATATATAAATGCATTCTGGAGCCAGGCACAGTGGTGTGTGCCTGCAGTCCCAGCTACACGGGAGGCTGAGGCTGTTGTACTATCAACTGCCAGGTCTTAATCTTTCCATTATTTTGAACCCATGCAGTGAGCGTTTCCCTCGAAAGGGCACGTTGGTGCTCAAAATGTTTTCACCTTTTGGGCTCGATGCGATGGCTCACGCCTGTAATCTCAGAATTTTGGGAGGCCAAGGGGGGCGCATCACAAGATCCGGAGTTCAACACCAGCTTGGTAGACATGGTGAAACCCCGTCTCTACTAAAAATACAAAAATCAGCTGGGCGTGGTGGCACGTGCCTATAATCACAGCTACTTGAGAGGCTGAGGCAGGACAATCTCTTGAACCGGGGAGTCGGAGATTGCAGTGAGCCAAGATGGTGCCACTGCACTCCAGTCTGGCAACAGAGCAAGAGTCTGTCTCAGAAGCCATAAAAAATGTTTTCACCCTTTGTTGCGTTTCAGAGTTCAGATTTGTTTTTATCAGCGATGTTCAGTCTGTACTAAAACACCTGTGTAAGGGGTAAAAGAGCATCCCTGACCTTCCTTCCTTCCTTCCTTCCTTCCTGCCTCCCTCCCTCCTTTCCTTCCTTCCTTTTGAGACAGAGTCTTGCTCTGTTGCCCAGGCTGCAGAGACTTGATCTTGGCTCACTACAACCTCTGCCTCCCACGTTCAAGCAATTCTCCCACATCAGCCTCCCAAGTAGATGGGATGACAAGCACCCGCCATCACACCCAGCTGATTTTTGTATTTTTAGTAGAGACGGGGTTTCACCGTGTTGACCGGGCTGCTCTTGAACTCCGGACCTCAGGTGATCCACCCATCACGGCCTCCCAAAGTGCTGGGATTATAGGCCTGAGCCACCACGCCTGGTCCTCTTCGACACTTAGCAGTAACTGCCAGTTGGCAGGGCAGGGCACAGTGGTCCCCTTGCATGCGATTGAATACAAAGGTTTCCATGGATCTTGGAATAACGGTGGGGGAGGGTGATGGTATTTGCCTTGAGGGCAGGTGACAGATGGGGTGGGGGCTGTCAGCAAAGGAACAACTTGGTCATAACAGGAATTGACAAGAGGCCAACTCTTTCTTTTCTATTTACTTATTTTTTATTTATTTATTTATTTTTTGAGACAGAGTTTCGCTCTTGTTACCGAGGCTGGAGTGTAATGCTGCGATATCAGCTCACCGCAACCTCCGCCTCCTGGGTTCAGGCGATTCTGCAGCCTCAGCCTCCTGAGTAGCTGGCATGACAGGCACGCGCCACCACGCCCAGCTAATTTTCTGTATTTTTAGTAGAGACGGGGTTTCACCATGTTGACCAGGATGGTCTCAATCTCTCGACCTCGTGATCCACCCGCCTGGGCCTCCCAAAGTGCTGGGATTACAGGCTTGAGCCACCGCATCCGGCCAGAAACCCTTTCTTTCAAGAATGTAGGAACAGTCATTTCCAGCCCTACACTGGCTTATAAGAGTTAGCGTAAAGAATGCATTTAAAACACAGAAGACCGGCTTTTTACAAACTGATCTGCTGTGTGTTGCTTCCTTTAGGAAGTTGCAACTATGTTTCGATTCAGCGAGTTAGAAACACATTTCTTCTAAAAGCTGGGTTTGGACATTCCAGAGTGGATGGGAGTACAGGATGTAAAGAGAAATATCTGGCTCTAAAACAAAAACAGAGCTATCCAGCAGAATGGTTGTCAATGTGTGCATTCAACTGACAGAGTTTAAACTGATTTTGTATTTCAGCAGTTCAGAAGCCCTTTCCTTGGAGAATGTAGAAACAGTCATTTCCAGCCCTATACTGGCATATAAGAGTTATCAGTAAGAATGCGTTTAAAACACAGAAGACCTGCTTCTTACAAACTGATCTGCTGTGTGTTGGTTCCTTTTAGGAAGTTGCAACTATGTTTAGATTCAGCAATTAGAAACACATTTCTTCTAAAAGCTGCCTTTGGACGTTCCAGAGTGGATGGGAGGACAGGATGTAAAGAGAAATATCAGGCTCTAAAACAAAAGCGGAGCTTTCCAGCAGAATGGTTGTCAATGTGTGCATTCAACTTCCGGAGTTAAACTGATTTGTATTTCACCAGTTCAGAAACCCTTTCTTTGTAGAATGTAGAAACAGTCATTTCCAGCCCTATACTGGCATATAAGAGTTAGCAGTAAAAATGCGGTTAAAACCCAGAAGACCCGCTTCTTACAAACTGATCTGCTGTGTGTAGGTTCCATTTAGGAAGTTGCAACTATGTTTAGATTCAGCCAGTTTCAAACACATTTATTCTAAAAGCGACCTTTGGACGTAGGAGAGTGGATGGCAGTACAGGATGTAAAGAGAAATATCTGACTCTAAAAAAAAAAAAACGGATCTATCCAGCAGAATGGTTGTCAATGTGTGCTTTCAACTTACAGAGTTAAACTGATTTGTATTTCACCAGTTCAGAAACCCTTTCTTTGTAGAATGTAGAAACAGTCATTTCCAGCCCTATAGTGGCATATAAGAGTTAGCAGTAAGAATGCGTTTAAAACACAGAAGACCAGCTTCTTACAAACTGATCTGCTGTGTGTTGGTTCCTTTTAGGAAGTTGCAACTATGTTTCGATTCAGCGAGTTAGAAACACATTTCTTCTAAAAGCTAGGTTTGGACATTCCAGAGTGGATGGGAGTTCAGGAGGTAAAGAGATAATATCTGACTCTAAAAAAAACGGAGCTATCCAGCAGAATGGTTGTCAATGTGTGCTTTCAACTTACAGAGCTAAACTCATTTGTATTTCAGCAGTTCAGAAACCCTTTCTCTGGAGAACGGAGAAACAGTCATTTCCAGCCCTATACTGGCATATAAGAGTTAGCAGTAAGAATGCGTTTAAAACACAGAAGACCAGCTTCTTACAAACTGATCTGCTGTGTGTTGGTTCCTTTTAGGAAGTTGCAACTATGTTTAGATTCAGCGAGTTAGAAACACATTTCTTCTAAAAGCTGCGTTTGGACATTCCAGAGTGGATGGGAGTAGAGGCTGTAAAGAGAAATACCTTGCTCTAAAACAAAAACGGAGCTATCCAGCAGAATGGTTGTCAATGTGTGCAATGAACTTACAGAGTTAAACTGATGTGTGTTTGCAGCAGTTCAGAAACCCTTTCTTTGGAGAATGGAGAAACAGTCATTTCCAGCCCTATAGTGGCATATAACAGTTAGCAGTAAGAATGCGTTGAAAACACAGAAGACCAGCTTCCTACAAACTGATCTGCTGTGTGTTGGTTCCTTTTAGGAAGTTGCAACTATGTTTTGATTCAGCGAGTTACAAACACATTTCTTCTAAAAGGTGCCTTTGGACATTCCAGAGTGGATGGGAGTACAGGATGCAAAGAGAGATATCTGGCTCTAAAACAAAAGTGGAGCTGTCCAGCAGAATGGTTGTCAATGTGTGCGTTCAACTTACAGAGTTAAACTCATTTGTATTTCAGCAGTTCAGAAACCCTTTCTTCGGAGAATGGAGAAACAGTCATTTCCAGCCCTATGCTGAACACCACCACCATGTCCAATGCTACGGTCCATAGTAGCATTCGGCCTGTCTTTGGAGGGACCATCTACCGCCCTCCGGTGTCTCGACTTCCTCCTTCTGGCAGCAAGCCAGTCGCTACTTCCACCTGTTCAGGGAAGAAAACGCCCCGTGCCGGCAGGCAGGGAGCCGACAAGGGGATCCCGGAGCTCAGCGGCAGCATCCCGAGTGCGAGAACTTTCAAAGGCTTCGACAGCTGATGCTCCTCCTGGCATCCTCAATTCAACCCACATCCGGTCCTGAGAAGCCCTGAGCAGTCAACCAGCTGTGGCTTCCTGTGCCTCGACTGGACCTCATTTTATCAGGGAGGCTTTAGTTTTTCTTGAGCCTAGGTGTGCTCAAAACCCTAGCCTTGGACAGGCTCCGTGACCATGGGCCTATTTAGAGATGTCATGAGGGTTACAGATGAAAATCCACCACAGGTTTAGTGGTCCTACGAGACTTAGTTTTAAACGTTTATGGCAGAAAGTGCGAATTTTCGCATATGGGGCCTGACTTCTTCTCTACCATAGATTCTACTTCTTGAAGTGTGATCAAAAGCTTGTTTTACTTCACCACTGTGTAGGAAAATTATTAACTGTGCCCATCCCTAAGGTAATTCTGACTTGAGGACTTGTAATTAGTAATTAACATCTTTTTTTGTTTAGGGATGTTCAATTAGTGCTTTGGCTGTCAGCTTTGCTCTCCCCTGAAGGCTTGTCCCCACCACACAGGACAGCCTTCTTCCTGATGAGAATGGCTGTGTGTGTCCCAAGTTGAGATGGCCTGCCCTACTACTGCCAAAGAGGTGACAGGAAGGCGAGCACTGCTTTGTTAGATCGTGTTCAGTTCTGTTGCGGAGTGCAACGCCCTTCGTGGGCGGTATGTATGTATGAACACACGTGCTCGTTGGCACTCTTTCTTTGGCATCTGTCCCTGGCTCCAGTCTCCCCCTTTCCGGGCCTGCTATGCCCGAGTTCTTCTACCCCTGCAGTTGCCAGCCGCGTCGGGAGGCTGTTGGCTCCGATGGGTTGGCTTATCTTTGTCGTGGAGATCTGGAACTTTGCACATGTCACTACGAGGGAGTTGTTTTTACTCTAGCATCTGCGATGAGGTGCCCTCTTGACCAACCCTCTCGATCACTACTCTTCCTCAAGCACTATTATTTATTCTTCCTCCTTTTTTTTTTTTAAGCTGACAAAAAAACAATACTACGTTATTAGTGGCTTCTACAAGATTAGAATACATAGAAAAGTAGAAATAAATGCCAGTTCATTTGGGCAAAAATAAACGACAGGAAAGGCAAAGATTCAACACTCGACCCCGCACGGACGACACGCTGGAGCTGACAAAGCACACGCGTTTTAAACGGTTTTCCGAGTCACATGTTAGAACACGTAGGAAACTGGTTCTCCTCATTGTTTGCTTCGATTCTGCCGTTCCTTGCGCGCCACCTCCTCCTCCTCCTCCTCCTCCTCCTCCTCCTCCTGGTGCTTCTCGTAGTGGGCAAAGTCGTCGAAGATGGAGGTCGTGTCGTGTGCTTGTAGGAGCTGATGATTTTCAGCACCTGCTTTGCTTTTTCTAAGGGCACCTCCTGGGTGTCCCGGGAGTTTGTGACGGGTTTGTTGTCGTTGTGCTCCAGTCTGATGTGCCGCAGCTGGTTATTGGGCACGCCCTGAACAGAAATCCACTTGACATCAAACTGCCCCTTCCACTGGTCCTGAGACCAGACCCCAGCAATGGTGCCGTAGTCCACGGGGGACTTCATCTCGGCCACCCCACAAAAATGCCCGCTCCCGTTGACGCTGAAGAGCAGGTAGACGGGCCCCTTGCTGCTCATGCAGCGGAAGGCGCCGTCCAGGCGCGTGTTACCGTGCTCCGTGTGCACCGGATGGAGTACTTGATGGAGCGGTGGATGTCCTCGGAGTAGCTCGTGATGATGAACGCACACCCGCTTTTCAGATTCCAGTCAAACTCTTTAGGGTAATAGCGGTGAGCAGCCTTCAGTTTTTCAAGGACGGGGTGGGATTCGACGCCGGGCATATAAGAATTAGCATTAAGAATGCGTTTAAGGCTGGGCGTGGTGGCTCAAGCCTGTAATCCCGGCACTTTGGGAGGCCGAGGCAGATGGATCAGGAGGTCAAGAGATCGAGACCATCCTGGTAAACAAGGTGAAACCCCGTCTCTACTAAAAATACAAAAAATTAGCTGGGCATGGTGGCACGTGCCTGTCATGCCAGCTACTCAGGAGGCTGAGGCAGGAGAATTGCCTGAACCCAGGAGGCGGAGGTTGCGGTGAGCCGAGATGGCACCACTGCACTCCAGCCTGGGTAACGAGAGCGAAACTCCATCTCAAAAAAAAAAAGAATGCGTTTAAAACACAGAAGACCTGCTTTGTACAAACTGACCTACTGTGTGTTGGTTCCTTTTAGGAAGTTGTATCTATGTTTAGAATCAGTGAGTTAGAAACACGTTTCTTCTAAAAGCTTCCTTTGGACATTCCAGAGTGGATGGCAGTACAGGCTGTAATGAGAAATATCTAGCTCTAAAACAAAAACGGAGCTATCCAGCAGAATGGTTGTCAATGTGTGCATTCAACTTACAGAGTTAAACTCATTTGTATTTCAGCAGTTCAGAAACCCTTTCTTTGGAGAATGTAGAAACAGTCATTTCCAGCCCTAGAGTGGCGTATAAGAGTTAGCAGTACGAATGCATTTAAAACACAGAAGACCCGCTTCTTACAAACTGATCTGCTGTGTGTTGGATCCTTTTAGGAAGTTGCAACTATGTTTAGATTCAGCGAGTTAGAAACACATTTGTTCTAAAAGCTGCCTTTGGACATTCCAGAGTGGACGGGAGTACAGGAAGTAAAGAGAAATATCTGACTCTAAAACAAAAACGGAGCTATCCAGCAGAATGGGTGTCAATGTGTGCATTCAACTTAGAGTTAAACGGATTTGTATTTCAGCAGTTCAGAAACCCTTTCTTTGGAGAATGTAGAATCAGTCATTTCCAGCCTTATAGTGGCATATAATTGTTAGCAGTACGAACGCGTTTAAAACACAGAAGACCTGCTTCCTACAAACTAATCTGCTGTGTGTTGGTTCCTTTTAGGAAGTTGCATCTATGTTTAGATTCACGAGTTAGTAACACAGTTCTTCTAAAAGCTGCGTTTGGACATTCCAGAGTGGATGGGAGTACAGGCTGTAATGAGAAATATCTAGCGCTGAAACAAAAAAGGAGCTATCTAGCAGAATGGTTGTCAGTGTGTGCATTCGACTTACAGAGTTAAACGACACCTCCGGGACAGATGAATATGGTGGGTGCAAGTTCGGAGGTGAGGCGGGTACTTTGCTAGAGCCGAGGAGTTCAAGACCAGCCCAGGCATCAGGCTGCAGTGCATTCGTCTGGCCAAGGCCCATGGCAGCCTCCACTTCCCGACCTCAGGCAATCCTCCCACCTTGGGCTCCAAAAAAGCTGGGACTACAGGCGCCTGCCGTCACGATGCCCGGAGAACTTTTTTTTTTTTTTTTTGCGACGGAGTTTCGCTCCCGTTGCCCAGGCTGGAGTGCAATGGCGCGATCTCGGCTCACCGCAAACCTCCGCCTCCTGGTTTCAAGCTATTCTCCTGCCTCAGCCTCCCGAGTAGCTGGGATTACAGGCACGCGCCACCATGCCCAGCTAATTTTTGTATTTTTAGTAGAGACGGGGTTTCACCTTGTTGACCGGGATGGTCTCGATCTCTTGACCTCATGATCCACCCGCCTCGGCCTCCCAAAGTGCTGGGATTACAGGCTTGAGCCACCGCACCCGGCCAGAAACACATTTTTTCTAAAAGCTGCTTTAGGACATTCCAGAGTGGACGGGAGTGCAGGATGTAAAGAGAAATATCTGGCTCTAAAACAAAAACGGAGCTATCCAGCAGAATGGTTGTCAATGTGTGCATTCAACTTACAGAGTTACACTGATTGGTATTTCACCAGTTCAGAAACCCTTTGTTTGGAGAATGTAGCAACAGTCATTTCCAGCCCTATACTGGCATATAAGAGTCAGCAGTAGGGAGAGAGATCCAAGATCGCTGATCACTAGCAGCTCGGGATTGTAGCTCCCGGTGTAAGCGCAAAGAACGAGAGGACGCCACACCTTCACGTGAATTCTTGTTGCTCACGCACCAGGAGATTCCCGGCGGAGGAGCCCCACGGGTCGCCAGCGCGATTCTTGTGACCGGCGAGGCGGTTTGGCCGGCGCCTCGGAGCGACGGTTCTTGGTGCAGAGTCGGAAAAGCACCATCGATCTTAACGCCGCTGATTTGGTGGGCGCAGTGGGTTGCTCAGATTTCGGCGCTGAGAATCGGTAAGTTGGACGTCCACTCAGGAACCCAATTACAAAGACAGTGAATACAAAGACCACAGATGGATAAATTTATAACGAAGGGAGGAAAACAACCAAAAAAGGCTGAGAATGCCGAAGATCAGAACGCTTCTCCTTCGGGGGGCGGGGGGATCACAGTTCCTCATCAGCGACGGAACAAGGCTTGATGGAGAACGAGTGTGTTCCAATTACAGAAGCAGGCTTCAAAATGTGGATAATGAGAAACTTCTGTGAATTAAAAGAACTTGTTTTAACCCAATCTAAAGTAACTAAGAACTTTGAAAAAAGATTTGACGAAATGTTAACAAGAATACACAATTTAGAGAGGAATATAAGTGAATTGATGGAGCTGAAAAACACAATAGGAGAACTTCGTGAAGTATGCACAAGTTTTAACAGCCGAATTGATCAAGCAGAAGAAAGGATATCAGAGGTCAAAGACCAACTCAATGAAATAAAACAAGAAGACAAGCCGGGCGCGGTGGCTCAAGCCGGTAATCCCTGCACTTTGGGAGGCCGAGGCGGGTGGATCATGAGGTCGAGAGATCGAGACCATCCCGGTCAACATGGTGAAACCCCGTCTCTACTAAAAATACAAAAAATCAGCTGGGCATGGTGGCGTGTGCCTGTAATCCCAGCTACTCAGGAGGCTGAGGCAGGAGAATTGCCTGAACCCAGGAGGCGGAGGTTGCGGTGAGCCGAGATCGCGCCATTGCACTCCAGCCTGGGTAACAAGAGCGAAAACTCCGCCTCAAAAAAAAAAAAAAAAGAAAAAAAAAGAAGATTAGAGAAAAAAGGATAAAAAGGAACGAGCAAAGTCTCCAAGAAATATGGGACTACGTGAAAAGACCTAATCTACGCTTGATAGGTGTACCTGAATGTGACGAAGAGAATGAATCCAAGCTGGAAAATACGCTTCAGGATATTATTCAGGAAAATTTTCCCAGCCTAGTAAGGCAGGATAATGTTCAACTCCAGGTAATACAGAGAACACCACAGAGATATTCCTCAAGAAGAGCAACTCCAAGGCACATAATCATCAGATTCATCAGTGTTGAAATGAAGGAGAAAATACTAAGGGCAGCCAGAGAGAAAGGTCAGGTTACCCACAAAGGGAAGCCTATTAGACTCACAGCAGATCTCTCAGCAGAAACCCTACAAGCCAGAAGAGAGTGGGGACCAATATTCAACATCCTTAAAGAAAAGAACTTTCAACCCAGAATTTCACATCCAGCCAAACTAAGCTTCACAAGTGAAGGAAAAATAAAGTTTTTTGTGAATAAGCAAGCACTCAGAGATTTCATCACCACCAGGCCTGCTTTAGAAGAGCTTCTGAAAGAACCACTACGCATAGAAAGGAACAAACAGTATCAGCCTTTCTAAAAAAATTATCAAAAAGAGCATCAATATAATGAAGAATTTACATCAAATAATGGGCAAAAGAGACAGCTAATATTAAATGGCAGTATTAAACTCACATATATTATTATTAATTCTAAATTTAAATTGACTAAAACCCCCAATCCAAAGACAGACAGGCAATTTGAATAAAAAACTAAAACCCAACAGTATGCTGCATCCAGACCCATCTCACATTCAAGAATGCACAAAGACTCAAAACAAGGCATGGAGAAAGATTTACCAACCAAACAGAGAGCT
This sequence comes from Saimiri boliviensis, assembly GCF_048565385.1. Taxonomy (NCBI): domain Eukaryota; kingdom Metazoa; phylum Chordata; class Mammalia; order Primates; family Cebidae; genus Saimiri; species Saimiri boliviensis. The sequence goes on from NW_027412499.1 coordinate 46,147, forward strand.
GAAGTAAATAAATAAAAAGCAGAAGTTACACTTAAGCAACAAAGATCAAAAGACGCAAAGAAGGACATTATATAATGATAAAAGGATCAATGCAACAACAAGAAGAACTAAAGATCCTAAATATATACGCACCCAATACAGGAATACGCAGACATACAAGACTTATAAAGAGACTTAGACTCCCACATGATAATAGTCGGAGACTTCAACATTAATATTAGACAGATCAGTGAGACAGAAAATTAACAACGATATCCAGGACTTGAACTGAGATCTGGAACAAGTAAATGTAATTAACATTTATAGAACTCTCCACTTTAAATATACGAAATATACACTCTCATCAGTACCACATCATATCAACTTAGAAGTTTAAACGAAATGTTGGTTGTCTCCTTGTTTGTTATTCTCTTCCCTCATTTTCTTTCATGTCTCCATTATTAAGGACAATTATAGGCATGCCCGTATTTAGACTGCATTCTAACCCGGGCAATAAAGCAATACCCCCATCCTCTCTCCCTCTTCCTCTTTCTCTTTCTTTCTCTTCTTTATTCTTTTTCTTTCTTTCTTTTTTTTTTTTTTTTTTTTGAGACGGAGTTTCACTCTTGTTACCCAGGCTGGAGTGCAATGGCGCAATCTCGGCTCACCACAACCTCCGCCTCCTGGGTTCAGGCAATTCTCCTGCCTCAGCCTCCTGAGTAGCTGGGATTACAGGCACATGCCACCATGCCCAGCTAATTTTTTGCATTTTTAGTAGAGACGGGGTTTCACCATGTTGACCGGGATGGTCTCGATCTTTTGACCTTGTGATCCACCCGCCTCGACCACCCAAAGTGCTGGGATTACAGGCTTGAGCCACCGCGCCCGGCCCCCTATTGTTTTTCTTATAAAAGGAAAAAAAAAAAAGAGAGACTTTCCCTCTCTGTCTCTCTCTCTCCACACACACACATGCACACACACCTAAACACACAGTCACACACACACACATCTGTTTATCCATTTCTACATATTAGTCTTTCCTCACAAGCTGTGCTTTTAATATAGACACACATGATTTCATATGAAGCCGACTTCCATAACACTGATTTCAACGTAGAACGATTGTGCTATCTGCAGCAAAGCAGCCCATGGCCGAGTCATGGAGAGGTGGAGAAAAGAGGCAACGGCATTCTCAGGCCTGTCAGGCCTTGTACCCTGGGTTGGGGTGGAAGAACTCATCAGCGGCGCAGCCTGGCTGGAGTGGGGGACGGCCCCAGCCCTGACAGTGCAGGAAAATTGAGGGCTTCCTTTACCCTGGTCTTGAACACTCTGTCCTCAGCACTGAGTCTGTTGTCCTAGGTCAATGTCATCATCGACCTCCTCCACTTGCTGGAGCCCAGGGAAGCTCTGGAAGGCTGAGCTACTGACTGGGGCTGAGACCTGCCCTGGGATTCAGAGCAGACTCGTCCCAGCTGAGCAGATGTTGAGGCATTTCCTGGCTGTCCGGGCAGCAGGACCCCAGTGACCCTCGATGTTGCTGGTGTTTTCTGAGAGTGGAGATTCTGCCTCCTGGAGACTCAATCCTGAGGACTGCTGGGTCAGCACAGGCCGAGACATGACTTCTGGAGGGACGGAGAAGTGCAAGACCCGTTTCTTAGAACCTGATGTGCTGTGCGTTGGATACTTTTAGGAAGTCGCATCTATGTTTAGATTCAGCGAGTCAGAAACACGTTTCTTCTAAAAGCTGCGTTTGGACATTCCAGAGTGAATGGGAGTACAGGCTGTAATGAGAAATATCTGGCTCTAAAACAAAAACAGAGCTATCTAGCAGAATGGTTGTCAATGTGTGCATTCAAGTTACAGAGTTAAACTGATGTGTGTTTGCAGCATTTCAGAAACCCTTTCTTTGTGGAGAATGTAGAAACAGTCATTTCCAGCCTTATACTGGCATATTAAAGTTAACAGTAAGAATGCGTTTAAAACACAGAAGACCCGCTTCCTATAAACTGATCTGCTGTGCTTTGGTTCCTTTTAAGAAGTGGCAACTATGTTTAGATTCAGGCAGTTAGAAACAAATTTCTTCTAAAAGCTAGGTTGGGACATTCCAGAGTGGACGGGAGTACAGAATGTAAAGAGAAATATCTGACTCTAAAACAAAAGCAGCTGGGCGCGGTGGCTCAAGCCTGTAATCCCAGCACTTTGGGAGGCCGAGGCGGGTGGATCACGAGGTCGAGAGATCGAGACCATCCTGGTCAACAAGGTGAAACCCCGTCTCTACTAAAAATACAAAAAGTTAGCTGGGCATGGTGGTGCGTGCCTGTAATCCCAGCTACTTAGGAGGCTGAGGCAGGAGAATTGCCTGAGCCCAGGAGGCGGAGGTTGCGGTGAGCCGAGATCGCGCCATTGCACTCCAGCCTGGGTAACAAGAGCGAAACTCCGTCTCAAAAAAAAAAACAAAAAACAAAAGCAGAGCTATCCAGCAGAATGGTTGTCAATGTGTGCATTCAACTTACAGAGTTAAACTGATTTGTATTTCAGCAGATCAGAAACGCTTTCTTTGGAGAATGTAGAAACAGTCATTTCCAGCCCTATACTGGCATATAAGAGTTAGTTTAAAACACAGAAGACCCGCTTCCTATAAATTGATCTGCTGTGCGTTGGTTCCTTTTAGGAAGTTGCAACTATGTTTAGATTCAGCGTGTTAGAAACACGTTTCTTCTAAAAGGTGCGTTTGGACATTCCAGTGTGGATGGGAGTACAGGATGTAAAGAGAAATATCTGGCTCTAAAACAAAAACGGAGCTATCCAGCAGAATGGTTGTCAATGTGTGCATTCAACTTACAGAGTTAAACTGATTTGTATTTCAACAGATCAGAAACCCTTTCTTTGGAGAATGTAAAAACAGTCATTTCCAGCCCTATACTGACATGTAAGAGTTAGCAGTAAGAATGCGTTTAAAACACAGAAGACCCGCTTCTTACAAACTGATCTGCTGTGCGTAGGTTCCTTTTAGGAAGTTGCAACTATGTTTCGATTCAGCGAGTTAGAAACACATTTATTCTAAAATCGACCTTTGGACATAGGAGAGTGGATGGGAGTACAGGATGTAAAGAGAAATATCTGACTCCAAAAAAAAAACGGAGCTTTCCAGCAGAATGGTTGTCAATGTGTGCATTCAACTTACAGAGTTAAACTGATTTGTGTTTCAGCAGTTCAGAAACCCTTTCTTTGGAGAATGTAGAAACAGTCATTTCCAGCCCTATATTGGCATATAAGAGTTAGCAGTAAGAATGCGTTTAAAACACAGAAGACCAGCTTCTTACAAACTGATCTGCTGTGTGTTGGTTCCTTTTAGGAAGTTGCAACTATGTTTCGATTCAGCGAGTTAGAAACACATTTCTTCTAAAAGCTGCCTTTGGACATTCCAGAGTGGATGGGAGTACGGGATGTAAAGAGAAATATCTGGCTCTAAAACAAAAACGGAGCTATCCAGCAGAATGGTTGTCAATGTGTGCATTCAACTTACAGAGTTAAACTGATGATGCCCTGATTTTCGGCATCATCATGACCATTCTGATGATCATCATTCCAATCCTGATTCTGCAATCCTATCAGTAGATCCAGAGGAATCACCGGGGACAGGGGCTCTGCTCGTGACCTGTCTCCCTCCCTGGTATCCAGATTCCATCGCTCGACCTGTCCCCAGCCCATCCCGTATCAACCCTTGACCCTCACACACTTTTCTACACTGGTTCAATAAAGTGCACGTGCTCCTGGAAAAAAAATAAAATTAAAAAATAAAACTCAAAATAATAAAGAAGAGAAGCGTCACTGGGAAGTTTTTATTTTATTTTATTTTATTTTATTTTTTTAATCCATGTAACCAGTCTTATTTATGCATAATTGAGAAAACACAGGCCTAGAGAGGTTATGAAACTTGTCTACAGTTACACAGCTTGTGAAGGGCACAGCCACGATTTGAAACCAGGCAGCTTTGCTCTCGGCGACCTCAGTGGGCTGCCTTTTGGTAAATTCAGGACATGAGGAGCAGAGGAGGAGAGGCAGGGCAACGGTGCAAGGTGGGGAGGGTCTGAGGGAGGCCGATGGGAGAGGACAGAAAGATCAGCCGATTAGCACTGGCTTGAGTCTGGCTGGCAGGCCTAAGCCAAGGGGCCCTGGGTGCATATGGCCCCAGGAAGCACGCTCCCCATTCCCTTCCTGCTCCTTCCTTCTTAAGGGCCTCTGCCCATGGTTCCCCTGGAGAGCCAAGCGGGGGTCTGCCAGGCAGCGTGCGTGAACACGCACGGGTGAGGGTGACTGGGGCATCTGCCCACCTGATGTACACAGACGTTGCACTTGTCACGGAAGCCCATCTCGTGGCCATCCTCGCCCTCAGGAGAGCGGCACACGTCACAGACGACATCCTCATCACACTCGATGCCCAGCCCCTCCTGCGTCTCGATGGCCCTGGCCCTATTCTGGTGGCACAGGGTCTCCAGCTCCTCCTGCACACGTTCCAGCGTCAGCTCATCCAGCTCTGGCCTCTCCATCTCCTGCAGTTCTGAGTTGATGAGCTGCAGCCAGTAGGCGTCCATCTCGTCCGGGTCCTAGCGGCTGCCTCCTGGCCAATCCGGCCGGGAGCCCTCCCCGAGCGTGGGGCTGCTTGGGGATGCCCGGGCAGGGGGGCCTTCCAGAGGTGGGAGGGTCCTCACCAGGGGCTCTGGGATGGCCTCTGCCCCGGCAGGCACCTGCACCCCTTTCTCCCATTCCTGTCGCCATGGGTCTGCCAGGAGGTAGGAGTCATCCGGGCTGAGCTGGTGTGAGTCCGGGATCCTCATGGCTGTGATGACATCTGTCCGGAAAACCTCCGAGGGCTTCTTTTCGTGCTGTCGGGGCCAGCCCGGCTTGGTGCTGCTGGGCAGGCTGGAGCATCTGGAGGCGGATGTAGATGTCGCGTGACTGTCAGTGGTGGCAGAGTTGTCACTGCTGATGGGGTCTTTTCGCCTCTTCTCTTCAGTCTTGCTCCGCGGTCCCCCCCCGGAGGGGCGCTGCCCGCGGCTCTGCGCCGCTGCAGGGACCGGCGCGGGAAGGAGGCTCCCGAAGCCCGGAGCTCCCGGGGGCCGGCGCGGGAGGGCGGGGGGCGCTCATCCATCCGGGGTCGCGGCCAGGGAGGCGGCGGGGCCCGTGGCGTCCCCGCTGGGGACAGTCAACCCGCCAGACCTGAGCGGGTGCCACTAGGAGTGGGCGCAAAGTAACTCCATGGACGCTACTCACCCCCCCCAAAAAATAGCCTCCGACTGCGATGGCCGCGGTCAGCACCATTCACCAACCCCCTGTGTAGGTTTCTCTTATTTTATTTATTTATTTTTTTGAGATGGAGTCTCGCTCTGTTGCCCAGGCTGGAGTGCAGTGACGCCATCTCAGCCCACTGCAACCTCTGCCTCCTGGGATCAAGTGATTTTCTGCCTCAGCCTCCCAAGTAGCTGCGATTCAGGCACCTGCCACCCATCCTGCTATTGTTTTTGTATTTTAAGTAGAGATGGGGTTTCACCATCTTGACCAGGCTGGTCTTGAACTCCTGACATCGTGATACGCTCACCTCAGCCTCCCAAAGGGCTGGGGTTACAGACATGAGCCACCGCACCCAGCCCAGAAGAGATTTGCTAATTGAGTTCTGGATGACAGGTGTTTCATTGTAGGGGGTCTAAAGAGAGACTCAAATGCCTAGAAGTTCAAGATCAGCTTGTGCAATATAGGGCGACCTTGTCTCTACAAAAACAACCAAGCAACCAAAAATTAGCTGGGCATGGTGGCAGGGGACTCTGGTGCCAGTTACTCAGGAGGCTGAGGCCAGAGAATCGCTAGGGTCAGGGAGGTTGAGGCTGCCGTGAGTTGTGATCACTCCACTGTATTCAACCTGTGAGTCTGAGAGCCTGTTTTAAAAAACACACACAAAAAATAGAGGCCTGAACATGAATGATTATTCATGAGTGACCCTATGTTGAACAAACAAAGCTGCCCCCAGATCCTGAACCACCAAAAACTGTAAGATAATAAATGTTAATTGTTTCAACAATTCACGTAAATGGCCCACCAATTGTAGGGGCAATTTGTGATACAACAATAACTAACTAGTATCTCTAGATTTCTTTTTCTTTTTTTTGTTTTTTTTACATTGAGATGGAATCTTGCTCTGTTGCCAGGCTGGAGTGCAGTGGCGTGATTGATCTTGGCTCACTGCAACCTCCACCCCCTGGGTTCAAGTGATCCTCCTGCCTCAGCCTCCTGAGTAGCTGGGACTACAGGCACTCACCACCACACCCAGTAAATGTTTGTATTTTTGGTAGAGAAGAGGTTTCTCCATGTCGGCCAGGATGGTCTCGACCTCTTGACCTCATGATCCACCCTCCTCAGCCTCCCAAACTGCTGAGATTACAGGTTTGAGCCGCCGCACCTGGCCTAGATTTCTTTGGAAGGAAAAGCTATGTCCAGGAGGAGATTCAAAACCCACTTTTGTGTATGTGTGTGTGAGTGTGTGTGTGTGTGTGTGTGTGATGGAGTCTTGCTCTGTTGCTTAGGCTGGAGTGGTGAGATCCAGGCTCACTGCAACCTCCACCTCCTGATTAAGTGATTCTCCTGCTTCGGCTACTTTTTGTGACGTTAGTAAAGACAGGGTTTCACTATGTTGGTCAGCCTGGTCTTGAGCTCCTGGGTGCAGGGGATCCAACCACCTCAGCCTCCCAAAGTGCTGAGATTTCAGGAGTGAGCCACACCATGCCAAGCCTACCATTGCTATTGATCTTTGTAGCCAAGGATAATCATCTCAAAACAATGATGGCCTCCTCCTCGGTTCTTCTTTCAGAATCTCTGTCTTCCATTCCCTCCCTCAATATGCACACTTCATTTACTACAGCACTCCTTTCCCACCGCAAAGCCTACGTCCAAATAAAAATCTTCCGCTTTAGAGAGCTTCTCCCTGTTTATCATTAAGGTTGACAATTTCTTCTTTGAGCCTTGTTGTGGCGTAGAACTTCCTCCCCTCAAAGTATCTGTTGAAGTCCAAAAGCCCCCTCCATCCGCCGTACCTGGGGATGTGACGTGATTTGGAAATAGGGTCACTACACATAGAATGAGTTAGGGCTCAGTACAGGGACTCACACCTGTAATTCCAGCACTTTGGGAGGCCAAGGTAGGTGGATCACTTGAGGCCAGCAGTTTGAGACTACTCTGGACAACACAGAGAAACTCCTCTCTACAAACAAACAAACAAAAAACTTAGCCAGCTGTGGTGGTTCACACCTGTAGTCCCAGCTGCTTGAGAGGCTGAGGTAAGAGGATCACTTGAGCTTGGGAGGCAGAGGTGGCAGTGAGCCAAGATGGTGCCACTGTACTACAGCCTGAGTGACAGAGCTAGTCCCTGTCTCAAAAAAAAAAAAAAAAAAAAAAAAAAAAAAAAAAAAAAAAAGATTAGTTAAGATGAGGTTCCATTGGACTAAGGCGGGTCACATTGGATTAAGGCAGCTCTTAATTTTTTTTTTTTTTTTTTTGAGATGGAGTTTCCCTCTTGTTGTCTAGGCTGGAGTGCAACCGCACAATCTTGGTTCACTGCCGCCTCTGCCTCCCAGGGGCAAGTAATTCTAGGGCCCAGCCTCCTGAGTGGCTGTGATTAGAGCGACTCACCACCACACCTGGCTAATTTTTTTTGTATTTTTAGTAGAGATAGTGTTTCTCCATGTTCGTCAGGCTGGTCTGGAACTCCCAACCTCTGGAGATCCGTCCACCTCAGCCTCCCAAAGTGCTGGGATTACATGCAGCCACAATGCCCTGCCTTATTTATTTATTTATTTTTTTGACGGAGTTTCCCTCTTGTTACCCAGGCTGGAGCGCAATAGCGCGATCTCGGCTCACCGCAACCTCCGCCTCCTGGGTTCAGGCAATTCTCCTGCCTCAGCCTCCTGAGTAGCTGGGATTACAGGCACGTGCCACCATGCCCAGCTAATGTTTTGTATTTTTCTTTTTAGTCGAGACGGGGTTTCACCATGTTGACCAGGATGGTCTCGATCTCTCGACCTCGTGATCCACCCGCCTCGGCCACTGCGGTCTAGCTCCCTCACCCAGGCTGGAGTGCAGTGACGCCATCTTGGCTCACGGCAATCTCCACTCCCCAGGTTCAAGCAATTCTCGAGGCAGCCCCTAAAGCTAATGATTCACATTCTCCTAAGGAGAGGAAAATTTGGACGCAGATACAGAGACAGAGACAGGGAAGAAAGCCATGCAGTGATGGAAGCAGAGGCTGGAGTGAAGCCAGGTCACACCAAAGTCTGCCGGCCGCCACCAGAAGCTGGAGGAGGCAGGCGGGATCCTCCCTGGAGCCTTCAGAGGGAGCGCGGTGGCCCTGCCCACACCCCGACTCTGGCCTCCTGCACTGTGCAAAAATGCATTTCTGTTGTCTGAAGCCGCCTGGTTTGTGGTCATCCATTACAGCGCTACAGAAAACAAGTATCAGCTTCTTTCTTTTGTGGCAGGACGCAAACCTTGTCAATTCCAGCTCATTCTGGAAATGCGCTCTTCTTGCGTATGGAGCCTGGGGTGGGGGGGGGGTGAAGCTGTCCTCACAGTGTTAGCTAGAACTCTGGACAGACATGGTTATGATTAAGCATTAGGCCGGGCGCAGTGGCTCATGACCGTAATCTTGGCTCTTTGGGAGTCTAAGGTGGGCAGATCACCAGAGGTCAGGTGTTGGAGACCACGCTGGCCAACATGGTAAAACATCCATTTCTACTAAATGCACAAAAAATCAGCTGGCATGATGGCGCCTGCTTGTAATCCCAGCTACTCAGGAGGCTGAGGCAGGAGAGTCACTTGAACCTGGGAGGTGGAGGTTGCAGTGAGTCGAGATCACAGCACTGCACTCCAACCTGGGCAACGAGAGTGAAACTCTATCTCAAAAAAATAAACATTAATCCTCAACAGGGCACAGTAGCTCACGCCTGTAATCCTAGCACTTTTGGAGGCCGAGTCAGGTGGATCAGTTGAGGTCAGGAGTTCAAGACCAGCCTGACCAACATGCTGAAACCCCGTCTCTACTAAAAATACAAAAACTTGGCTGAGCATGGTGGCGAGCACCTGTAATTCCAGCCACTCTGGAGGCTGAGGCAGGAAAATGGCTTAAACCTGCGAGGGAGAGGTTGCAGTGAGCCAAGATCGTGCCACTGCATTCCAGCCTGGTAACAGAGCAAGACTCTGTCTCAAAAAAACAATCACGAGCCGGGCGCAGTGGCTCACGCCTGTAATCCCAGCACTTTGGGAGGCCGAGGCGGGTGGATCACGAGGTCAAGAGATCGAGACCATCCTGGTCAACATGGTGAAACCCCGTCTCTACTAAAAATACAAAAAATAATAATAAAAATAAAATCATCTGGGCATGGTGGCGCAGGCCTGTAGTCCCAGCTACTCCAGAGGCTGAGGCAGGAGAATTTCCTGAACCCAGGAGGAGGAGGTTGGGGTGAGCCGAGATCACGCCATTGCACTCCAACCTGGGTAACATGAGCGAAACTCGGTCTCAAAAAAAAAAAAAAAAAAAAAAAAAATTGGCTGTGTGCCGTGACTCATGTCTGTATTCCCAGCGCTTTGGGAGGTCTAGGCAGGCAGATCACTTGAGGTTAGGAGTTCGAGACCATCCTGGGCAACATGGTTAAACCCCTTCTCTACCAAAAACACAAAAGTTAGCCAAGCATGGTGGCATATGCCTGTGATCCCAGCTACTTTGAAGGCTGAGGCAGGGGAATCACTTGAACCCAGGAGGCAGAAGTTGCAGTGAGCAGACATCATGCCATTGCACTTCAGCCTGGTGACAAAGTGAGACTCCATCTCAAATGATAATAATAAATAAGAAGAATTTTAAATTATGGCCAGGTGCGGTGGCTCACCCCTGTAATCCCAGCACTTTGGGAGGCCGAGGCGGGTGGATCACGAGGTCGAGAGATCGAGACCATCCCGGTCAACATGGTGATACCCCATCTCTACTGAAAATACAAAAACTAGCTGGGCGTGGTGGCATGTGCCTGTAATCCCAGCTACTTAGGAGGCTGAGGCAGGAGAACTTCCTGAGCCCAGGAGGCGGAGGTTGCGGTGAGCCGAGACAGCACCATTGCACTCCAGCCTGGGTAAGAAGAGCGAAACTCCATCTCAAAAAAAAAAAAAAAAAAAAAAAAAAAAAGAGAGAAATATCTGGCTCTAAAACAAAAACGGAGCTATCCAGCAAAATGGTTGTCAATGTGTGCATTCAACTTACAGAGCTAAAGTGAATTGTATTTCAGCAGTTCAGAAACCCTCTCTTTGGAGAATGTAGAAAGTCATTTCCAGCCCTATAGTGGAATATAACAGTTAACAGTAAGAATGCCTTTAAAACACAGAAGACCCGCTTCTTACAAACTGATCTACTGTGTGTTGGTTCCTTTTAGGAAGTTGCAACTATGTTTAGATTCAGCGAGCTAGAAACACATTTCTTCTAAAAGCTTCCTTTGGACATTCCAGAGCGGATGGGAGTACAGGATGTAAAGAGAGATATCTGACTCTAAAACAAAAACGGAGCTATCCAGCAGAATGGTTGTCAATGTGTGCATTCAACTTACAGAGTTAAACTGATTTGTATTTCAGCAGTTCAGAAACCCTTTCTTCGTAGAATGTAGAAACAGTCATTTCCAGCTCTATCGTGGCATATCAGAGTTAACAGTAAGAATGAGTTTATACACAGAAGTCGTGCTTCTTACAAACTGATCTGCTGTGTGTTGGCTCCTTTTAGGAAATTGCAACTATGTTTAGATTCAGCAAGTTACAAACCCATTTCTTCTAAAAGCTTCCTTTGGACATTCCTGAGTGGATGGGAGTACAGGATGTAAAGAGAAATATCTGACTCTAATACAAAAACAGAGCTATCCAGCAGAATGGGTGTCAATAATATAAAAAATATAAACCAGTTCCTAACTCATCCTAATTTAAAATAATATAATTTTCAGTGCTCATTATTGTTTCTTTGTGATTTCTTAAGCCATAAAATCTGTTTTGTAAAAAGTTCTGGAATATAATTTGGCAATTAATCTGCTAGCTATTTCATCTTCCCAACAAGAGTCAGGACTAACATTTCCAATATTAGTAAATGTATTTCCAGAATACCTTCCTGCATGTAAAATACAAGAAATAATCTAGTTGAATTATCTGATTGTTTTCAAATTAATAAATTTAGGCCTCTTCGACATTGTTGTTTTACCTACTAGAGCATATTATATGCTTGATACGGATTATAACTAGATGATATCAGAAAACGTTTGGCCTTTGTCCATTATGACAAGACTATTTTCTTCATGAAATTAAGGATGAAGCATTCAAAGAAAGGTAACTTATTAACATTAGTTTTTCACATTCGAAAAATATTATAAACCAGTAGTTTTCAGAATTTAATTGTTTGCTACATTTCTTCTTAGTTTAAGAATATTCTAACACCATTGCCAGGCTTCATATTCATCTATTTCAATTAGTTCTGTAAATAATTGTTTTTGCTTTCGGGTTTTCGATTCAAAATAGATTTTTCTTGCAATATATTTAATAATTCTAACAGAAAAATAACTTCACTTGATTTTTTATTTATTTAAAAAACTAATTTTTTTATAATTAATGGTTAGATTTAATTTAATTAGATTTAAATGAGAAATGGCCACCATGAAAACTTTTTGAAAAGTACAGTCATATGATCGGGTGTGGTGGCTCACATCTGTAATCTCTTTGGGAGGCCAATCAGAGTGGGTAACCTCAGGTCAGGAGTTTGAGAACTGCCTGCCCAATATGGTGAAACCCCATCTCTATTAAAGATTCAAAAATTAGCCTGGCATGCTGGCAGGCACCTGTAGTCCCAGCTACTTGGGAGGCTGAAAGAGATTGCTTGAACCAGAGGGGCGGAGGTTGCAGTGAATTGAGATTATGCCACTGCACAGCAGCCTGGGAAACAGCAAGACGCCATCTCAAAAAAAAAAAAAAAAGTACAATCATATTTAACAATGAAAAGATACACAAAATTAAAAATATGTGACATATTAAAGTATATCTACATCTATAAGATTCAGATACACAGTGGTTAAGCACGTTGTCTCCTCCTTAAATTTTCTTTTCACAATGAGGTGACTTTAGAAATTGTATTAGTTTGGCCGGGCGTGGTGGCTCAAGTGGGTAATCCCAGCCCTTTGGGAGGCCGAGGCGGGTGGATCACGAGGTCAAGAGATCGAGATCATCCTGGTCAACATGGTGAAACCCCGTCTCTACTAAAAACACAAAAAATTAGCTGGGCATGGAGGCGTGTGCTTGTAATCCCAGCTACTCAGGAGGCTGAGGCAGGAGAATTGCCTGAACCCAGGAGGTGGAGGTCGCGGTGAGCCGAGATCGCGCCATTGCACTGCAGCCTGGGTAACAAGAGTGAAACTCTGTCCCAAAAAAAAAAAAAAAAAAAAAAAGAAAAGAAAAGAAAAGAAATTGTATTAGTTTGTTTTCAAGCTGCTGATAAAGAAATACCTGATACACCCATCAGATCTCGTGAGATGTATTCACTATCACGAGAATAGCACAGGAGAGACTGATGCCCATGGTTCGATTACCTTCTTTTGGGTTTCTTTCACAACAGGGGAGAATTCTGGGAGATACGATAATATTTGGGTGTGGACGGAACCGAATCATATCATTCAGCCCTTCCATATCTCATGGCCTCACATCTGAAAACCGATCATGCCTTCCCCAAAATTCCCCAAAGTCTTAACTCATTTCAGCATCAAACCAAAAGTCCACAGTTCAAAGTCTCATCTGAAACAAGTCAAGTCTCTTCTGCCTGTGAGCCTGTAACATCAAAAGCAAGCTAATGTCTTTCTAGATACAATGGGGGTACAGGTACTGGGTAAGTAGGGCCATTCCAAATTGGAAAATTTGGCCTAAACAAAAGTTACAGGGCCCATTCAAGTCCAAAACCCAGTGAGACGATCAAATTTGAAAGCTCCACAACAAACTAGTTTGACTCCAGGTGTCACACCTAGGTCACTATGATTCAAAAGGTGGGTTTCCATGGTCTTGGGAAGCTCTGACCCTGTGGCTTTTCAGAGTACAGCCTTTCTCCTGGTTGCTTTCCTGGGTTGGTGTTGAGTGTCTGTAGATTTTCCAGGTGCTTGTTGGTGAATCTAGCATTCCGGGGTCCAGAGGATGGTGGCTGTCTTCTCACGGCTCCATGAGGCAGCGCCACAGTAGGGACTCTGTGTGAGGGCTTCAACCCCACAAACCAAAACACCGCCACAAAGCCCAAAACCATATATATCATAAAGAGGTGGGAGGGAGTATGCTATGATACAGCAGTGCTCCTCAAGACAAAGATGCTTTCAGTGACTCCGGACGCAGGTAAGTATTTAAGAGTGGTGTTGGACCCACGAATGTGTTGGACCCACCACTTGTGATGACCAGGGTAAAAGTCATGGAGCTTCTGCCCCAGGTTATAAGTTCCAAACATAAAGCATTAAAAAAATGATAAAATTACCTGAGGCCCCCAAACATATAAAAAAATGCTCATCCTCACTGGTCATTAGAGAAATGCAAATCAAAACGACATTAGGATACCATCTCACGCCAGTTAGAATGGCGGTCATTAAAAAATCTGGAGACGACAGATGCTGGAGAGGGTGTGGAGAAATAGGAACAATTTTACACTGTCGGTGGGAGCGTAAATTAGTTCAACCATTGTGGAAGACAGTGTGGCGATTCCTCAAGGACCTAGAAATAGAAATTTCATTTGACCCAGCCATCCCATTAGTGGGTATCTATCCAAAGGAGTATAAATCGTTCTACTATAAGGACACACGCACACGAATGTTCACTGCAGCACTGTTGACGACAGCAAAGACTCGGAACCAACCCAAATGCCCATCGATGATGGACTGGACAGGGAAAATGTGGCACATATACCCCATGGAATATTATGCAGCCATCAAAAATGATGAGTTCGTGTCCTTTGTAGGGACACGGATGAACCTGGAAACCATCCTTCTCAGCAAACTGACATAAGAGCATGAAATCAAACACCGCATGTTCTCACTCATAGGTGGGCGTTGAACAATGAGAACACACGGACACGGGGAGGGGAGCACCACACGCTGGAGTCTGTTGGGGGAAATAGGAGAGGGACAGCAGGGGGCGGGGAGGTGGGGAGAGACAGCAGGGGGAGAAATGCCAGATATAGGTGACGGGGAGGAAGGCAGCACAGCACACCGCCACGTGTGTACCTACGCGACAATCTTGCACGTTCTTCACATGTACCCCCAAACCTCAAATGCAACAAAAAAAGAAAAAAGAAAACAATGATAAAATGGCAGCATGCGATGAATGTGGAATTCTGATATTAACTACTCCAGAACAGTGTTTGAAATAATTTTTGTGCTGCTTGTGGTGTTCCACTTGCCAGGAACATGCACAGGAATAATGATATTTACAAGCATATTCCGAATTCAGCACAGAATTAGGATATTAAGACTCAAGCCTATGTGGAAGCATGTAGTTTAAGCTCTGCCCACCTGATGTTTTGGGGGCTGACGGTGATGGCATGGGAGATACTCACATGGGAGATGGTGCCAATGCTCACGCTCCGGCCCACTCTGTTGTGAACATAAAAAACAACTTTCTATCTAATATTACTGAAAAAATGGATCAACGCCAAAGCAGTCCTTCTCAGAAGAAGTTTCTTAGAGAGTTCCAGGTACTCCTGGTCAGGTGCTTGAGAATCAAATTCATGCGTCGTAACGTTCGTCTCATAAATAAAGAAAACTGTGATGTCAAGAAGAACACTTGAGCTATTTAACTATCATCTGGGATAAGAAGATCATTTTTACTGCTATAATACTGGAGGTAATGTGTTATTTTCAAGTAATTGATCCTTGAATTCCAAGTGAGGAGATTGTTCATGAACACATCAGGTCTGTTTCATGGGGGAAACCAAAATACCCTATTGTGTACTTGCTATTCTTTCTAGCCCAGATATATTTTGTTAAACTTCATTATTCTTTCGACAAGAGCTTTGCTCTAAAAAGAAAAACATATGTTGTCACTGTAGTACTATGCTAGAGTATTATGACAGTGTTTCACATATATTTTTATGAGAAATTCATCATGTGCTTTATTGTTCCTTTTTCACAGGGGAGGAGATTTCAAACATAAAAAGATCGAATGACATTTTGGATCTAATTTGGCCGTGTCCCCACTCAAATCTAAACTTGAATTGAATCTCCCAGACTTCCCATGTGTTGTGGGAGGGACCCAGAGGGAGGTGGTTTAATCACGGGGGCCAGTCTCTCCTAGTCACATGACAGTAAATAAGTCTCATTAGATATTAGATATCAACAGTTTCTGCTTCTGTCTTCTCCCCTTTTTCCTCTTGCCACCGTTATGGAAGAAGTGCCTTTCACCTCCCGCCACAATGCTGCAGCCTCTTTTAGCCATGTGGAACTGTAAGTCAAGCGAAACTTCTTTTTGGTTCCAGTTTCAGGTATTTATTTATCAGCACCATGACAATGAACGAATACCGTCAATCTGTACTCGTAGAGTGGGGCATTCTGGAAAGATACCCAAAAATACGAAAGCAATTTTCGAACTGGGTCACAGGCAGAGGCTGGAGAAACTTGGAGGGCTCAGAAGAACACACAAAACTGTGGGAAAGTTTGGAACCTCCTCGCGGCTTGTTGAGTGGCTTTGACAAAAATGCTGACGGTGATACGAACAATAAGGTTCAGGCGGAGGCGGTCTCAGACAGAGAAGAGACACTTGTCGGGAACTGGCACAGAGTTGACTCTTGCTACGTTTCAGCAGAGAAACCGGTGGCATTTTGCTCCTGCGCTAGAGATTTGCGAAACTTTGAAATTGAGAGAGGTGATTTACGGTGTCTGGTGGAAATAATTTCTGAGCAACAAAGCGTTTAAACCACGACTAGGGTGCTGTTAGAAGCATTCTGTCTTAAAAGGGAAACAAAGTATAAAAGTTCAGAAAATCGGCAGCCTGAGAATGCAGTAGAAAGGAGAATTCCAGACAGGTGTGGTCGCTCACACCTGTCATCCCAGCACTATGGGAGGCCAAGGCGGGCAGATCACCTGAAGTCGGGAGTTCAGGATCAGCCTGGGAAGCATGGAGAAACTCTGTCTGTAGAGAAAATACAAAATTAGCCGGGTGGGGTGACGGACTCCTGCAATCCCAGCTACTTGGGAGGCTGGAGCAGAAGAACTGCTCGAACCTGGGAGGAAAATGTTGTGAGCCAAGACTGCGCCATTGCACTCGAGCCTGATAACAAGAGCGAGACTCCTCAAAACACAAAAACAAAAATGAAAAGAAAAGCCCATTTTTTTGTGGGGAAATTCAAGCCAGCTGCAGAAATTTTTATAAGTAGCGAGGACTCAAATGCTAATCCCCAAGATGATGGGATGAACAACTCTAGCCCATTTCATGACATCCCCTCCCTTCACAGGTCTGGAGGCGCAGGAGGAAAATGTGCTTTTGTTGGCCAGGCCCAAGCACCCCATGCTGTGTGCAGCCTAGGGATTTGGTGCCCTGTGTCCCAATTGCTCCACCCATGGCTGACAGAGGCCAAGGTAGACCTCAGGTTGTAACTTCGGAGAGTGGAAAGACCAAGCCTTGGCGGCTACCACTGGGTGTTGAGACTGAAGCTGCGAGTGCACAGAAATAAAGACTCGGGGTTTGGGACCCTCTGCCTCGATTTCAGAAGATGTACGGATATGCCCCGGAGCTCAGACAAAATTGGTCGCAGGGCAGGCCCTCTGCCAGGGCAGTGCAGAAGGAAATGTGGGGTCGAAGCCCTCACACAGAGTCCCGACTGCGGCGCTGCCTCATGGAGCCGTGAGAAGACAGCCACCATCCTCTGGACCCCGGAATGCTAGATTCACCAACAAGCACCTGGAAAATCTACAGACACTCAACACCAACCCAGGAAAGCAGCCAGGAGAAAGGCTGTACTCTGAAAAGCCACAGGGTCAGAGCTTCCCAAGACCATGGAAACCCACCTTTTGAATCATAGTGACCTACGTGTGACACCCGGAGTCAAACTAGTTTGTTGCGGAGCTTTCAAATTTGATCGTCTCACTGGGTTTTGGACTTGAATGGGCCCTGTAACTTTTGTTTAGGCCAAATTTTCCAATTTGGAATGGCCCTACTTACCCAGTACCTGTACCCCCATTGTATCTAGAAAGACATTAGCTTGCTTTTGATGTTACAGGCTCGCAGGCAGAAGAAACTTGACTTGTTTCAGATGAGACTTTGAACTGTGGACTTTTGGTTTGATGCTGAAATGAGTTAAGACTCTGGGGAATTTTGGGGAAGGCATGATCGGTTTTCAGACGTGAGGCCATGAGATATGGAGGGGCCAAGGGCCGAATGATATGGTTAGGTTCCGTCCACACCCAAATATTAACTTGAATCGTATCTCCCAGAATTCTCACCTGTTGTGAAAGAAACCCAAAAGAAGGTAATTGAACCATGGGCATCAGTCTCCCCTGTGCTATTCTCGTGATAGTGAATAAATCTCACGAGATCTGATGGGTGTATCAGGTATTTCTTTATCAGCAGCGTGAAAACAAAGTAATACAATTTCTAAAGTCACCTCATTGTGAAAAGAAAATTTAAGGAGGAGACAACGTGCTTAACCACTGTGTATCTGAATCTTATAGATGTAGATATACTTTAATATGTCACATATTTTTAATTTTGTGTATCTTTTCATTGTTAAATATGATTGTACTTTTTTTTTTTTTTTTTTTTGAGATGGAGTCTTGCTGTTTCCCAGGCTGGTGTGCAGTGGCATAATCTCAATTCACTGCAACCTCCGCCCCTCTGGTTCAAGCAATCTCTTTCAGCTTCCCAAGTAGCTGGGACTACAGGTGCCTGCCGCCATTCCAGGCTAATTTTTGAATCTTTAATAGAGATGGGGTTTCACCATATTGGGCAGGCAGTTCTCAAACTCCTGACCTCAGGTTACCCACTCTGATTGGCCTCCCAAAGAGATTACAGATGTGAGCCACCACACCCGACCATATGACTGTACTTTTCAAAAAGTTTTCATTGTGGCCATTTCTCATTTCAATCTAATTAAATTAAATCTAACCATTAATTATAAGAAAAATTAGTTTTTTAAATAAATAAAAACATCAAATGAAGTTATTTTTCTGTTAGAATTATTAAATATATTGCAACAAAAATCAGTTTTGAATAGAAAACCCGAAAGCAAAAACAATTATTTACAGAACTAATTGAAATAGATGAATATGAAGCCTGGCAATGGTGTTAGAATATTCTTAAACTCAGAAGAAATGTAGCAGACAATTAAATTCTGAAAACTACAGGTTTATAATATTTTTCTAATGTGAAAAACTAAAGTTAATAAGTTACCTTTCCTTGAATGCTTCATCCTTAATTTCATGAAGAAAATAGTCTTGTCATAATGGACAAAGGCCAAACGTTTTCTGTTATCATCTAGTTATAATCCGTATCAAGTATATAATATGCTCTAGTAGGTAAAACAACAATGTCGAAGAGGCCTAAATTTATTAATTTGAAAACAATCAGATAATTCAACTAGATTATTTCTTGTATTTTACATGCAGGAAGGTATTCTGGAAATACATCTACTAATATTGGAAATGTTAGTCCTGACTCTTGTTGGGAAGATAAAATAGCTAGCAGATTAATTGCGAAATCATATTCCAGAACTTTTTAGAAAACAGATTTTATGGCTTAATACATCACAAAGAAACAATAACGAGCACGGAAAATTATATTATTTTAAATTAGGATGAGTTAGGAACTGGCTTATATTTTTGATATTATTGACAACCATTCTGCTGGATAGCTGCTTTTTTGTATTAGAGTCAGATATTTCTCTTTACATCCTGTACTCCCATCCACTCAGGAATGTCCAAAGGAAGCTTTTAGAAGAAATGCGTTTGTAACTCGCTGAATCTAAACATAGTTGCAATTTCCTAAAAGGAACCAACACACAGCAGATCAGTTTGTAAGAAGCGCGTCTTCTGTGTTTTAAACGCATTCTTCTTTTTTTTTTTTTTTTCTTTTTTTTGAGACGGAGTTTCGCTCTTGTTACCCAGGCTGCAGTGCAATGGCGTGATCTCGGCTCACCGCAAGCTCCGCCTCCTGGGCTCAGGCGATTCTCCTGCCTCAGCCTCCGGAGTAGCTGGGATTATAGGCACGCACTTAAACGCATTCTTACTGTTAACTCTGATATGCCACGATAGGGCTGGAAATGACTGTTTCTACATTCTCCAAAGAAAGGGTTTCTGAACTGCTGAAATACAAATCAGTTTAACTCTGTAAGTTGAATGCACACATTGACAACCATTCTGCTGGATATCTCCGTTTTTGTTTTAGAGCCAGATATTTCTCTTTACATCCCGTACTCCCATCCACTCTGGAATGTCCAAAGGAAGCTTTTAGAAGAAATGTGTTTTTAACTCGCTGAATCTAAACATAGTTGCGACTTCACAAAAGGAACCAACACACAGCAGATCAGCTTGTAAGAAGCGGGTCTTCTGTGTTTCAAACGCATTCTTACTGTTAACTGTTATATGCCACTATAGGGCTGGAAATGACTGTTTCTACATTCTCCAAAGAGAGGGTTTCTGAACTGCTGAAATACAAATCAGTTTAGCTCTGTAAGTTAAATGCACACATTGATAATCATTTTGCTGGATAGCTCCGTTTTTGTTTTAGAGCCAGATATTTCTCTCTCTTTTTTTTTTTGAGACGGAGTTTCGCTCTTGTTACCCAGGCTGGAGTGCAATGGCGCGATCTCGGCTCACTGCAACCTCCACCTCCTGGGTTCAGGCAATTCTCCTGCCTCATCGTCCTGAGTAGCTGGGATTACAGGCACACGCCACCATGCCCAGCTAATTTTTTGTATTTTTACTATAGACGGGGTTTCACCATGTTGACTGGGATGATCTCGATCTCTTGACCTCGTGATGCACCCGCCTCGGCCTCCCAAAGTGCTCGGATTACGGGCTTGAGCCACCGTGCCCGGCCGTGATTATTTATTATTATCATTTGAGATGGAGTCTCACTTTGTCACCAGGCTGAAGTGCAATGGCATGATGTCTGCTCACTGCAACTTCTGCCTCCTGGGTTCAAGTGATTCTCCTGCCTCAGCCTTCAAAGTAGCTGGGATCACAGGCATATGCCACCATGCTTGGCTAATTTTTGTGTTTTTGGTAGAGAAGGGGTTTAACCATGTTGCCCAGGATGGTCTCGAACTCCTCACCTCAAGTGATCTGCCTGCCTAGACCTCCCAAAGCGCTGGGAATACAGACATGAGTCACAGCACCCGGTCAATTTTTTTTTTTTTTTTTTTTTTTTTTTTCTGGGACCGAGTTTCGCTCTTGTTACCCAGGTTGGAGTGCAATAGCGTGATCTCGGCTCACCCCAATCTCCTCTTCCTGGGTTCAGGCAGTTCTCCTGCCTCAGCCTCCCAAGTAGCTGGGACTACAGGCGTGCACCACCATGCCCAGCTGATTTTATTTATTTATTTATTTATTTATTTATTTATTTATTTATTTATTTTAGTAGAGACGGGGTTTCACCATGTTGACCAGGATGGTCTCGATCTCTTGACCTCGTGATCCACCCGCCTCGGCCTCCCAAAATGCTGGGATAACAGGCTTGAGCCACCGCGCCCGGCTCATTATTACTTTTTTGAGATGGAGTCTTGCTCTGTTACCATGTTGGAATGCAGTGGCAGGATCTTGGCTCACTACAACCTCTCCCTCCCAGGTTTAAGCCATTTTCCTGCCTCAGCCTCCAGAGTGGCTGGAATTACAGGTGCTCGCCACCATCCTCAGCCAAGTTTTTGTATTTTTAGTAGAGATGGGGTTTCAGCATGTTGGTCAGGCTGGTCTTGAACTCCTGACCTCAACTGATCCACCTGACTCGGCCTCCCAAAGTGCTAGGATTACAGGCGTGAGCTACTGTGCCCTGTCAAGGATTAAGTTTTATTTTTTTGAGATAGAGTTTCACTCTCGTCGCCCAGGTTGGAGTGCAGTGGTGTGATCTCGACTCACTGCAACCTCCACCTCCCAGGTTCAAGTGACTCTCCTGCCTCAGCCTCCTGAGTAGCTGGGATTACAAGCAGGCGCCATCATGCCCAGTCGATTTTTTGTGTTTTTAGTAGAAATGGATGTTTCACCATGTTGGCCAGCGTGGTCTCCAACACCTGACCTCTGGTGATCTGCCCACCTTGGACTCCCAAAGAGCTAAGATTACGGGCATGAGCCACTGCGCCCGGCCTAATGCTTAATCATAACCATGTCTGTCCAGAGTTCTTGTTAACACTGTGAGGACAGCTTCACCCCCCCCCCCCCAGGCTCCACACGCAGGAAGAGCGGCGTTTCCAGAATGAGCTGGAATTGACAAGGTTTGCCTCCTGCCCCAAAAGAAAGAAGCTGATACTTGTTTTCTGTAGTGCAGTAATGGATGACCACAAACCAGGTGGCTTCAGACAACAGAAATGTATTTTTGCACAGTGCAGGAGGCCAGAGTCGGGGTGTGGGCAGGGCCACCGCGCTCCCTCTGAAGGCTCCAGGGAGGATCCCGCCTGCCTCCTCCAGCTTCTGGTGGCGGCCGGCAGACTTTGGTGTGACCTGGCTTCACTCCAGCCTCTGCTTCCATCACTGCCTGGCTTTCTTCCCTGTCTCTGTCTCTGTATCTGCGTCCAAATTTTCCTCTCCTTAGGAGAATGTGAATCATTAGCTTTAGGGGCTGCCTCGAGAATTGCTTGAACCTGGGGAGTGGAGATTGCCGTGAGCCAAGATGGCGTCACTGCACTCCAGCCTGGGTGAGGGAGCTAGACCGCAGTGGCCGAGGCGGGTGGATCACGAGGTCGAGAGATCGAGACCATCCTGGTCAACATGGTGAAACCCCGTCTCTACTAAAAAAAAAAATACAAAAAATCAGCTGGGCATGGTGGCACGTGCCTGTAATCCCAGCTACTCAGGAGGCTGAGGCAGGAGAATTGCCTGAACCCAGGAGGCAGACGTTGCGGTGAGCCGAGATCGCGCCATTGCACTCCGGCCTGGGTAACAAGAGCGAAACTCCGTCAAAAAAAAAAAAAACAAACAAAAAAAAAAAACGGCAGGGCATTGTGGCTTCTGCATGTAATCCCAGCACTTTGGGAGGCTGAGGTGGACGGATCTCCTGAGGTTGGGAGTTCGAGACCAGCCTGACCGACATGGAGAAACACTATCTCTACTAAAAATACAAAAAAATTTAGCCAGGTGTGGTGGTGAGTCGCTGTAATCACAGCCACTCAGGAGGCTGGTCCCTAGAATTACTTGACCCTGGGAGGCAGAGGTTGCAGTGAACCAAGATTGTGCGGTTGCACTGCAGCCTAGACAACAAGAGGGAAACTCCATCTCAAAAAAAAAAAAAAAAATTAAGAGCTGCCTTAATCCAATGTGACCTGCCTTAGTCCAATGTAAGCTCATCTTAACTAATCTTTTTTTTTTTTTTTTTTGAGACAGGGTCTAGCTCTGTCACTCAGGCTGTAGTACAGTGCCACCATCTTGGCTCACTGCTACCTCTGTCTCCAAGGCTCAGGCGATCCTCTTACCTCAGCCTCTCAAGCAGCTGGGACTACAGGTGTGAACCGCCACAGCTGGCTAAGTTTTGTTTGTTTGTAGAGAGGACTTTCTCTAGGTTGCCCAGAGGAGTCTCAAACTCCTGGCCTCAAGTGATCCACCTACCTTGGCCTCCCAAAGTGCTGGAATTACAGGTGTGAGTCCCTGTACTGAGCCCTAACTCATTCTATGTGTGGTGACCCTATTTCGAAATCACGTCACATCCCCAGGTACGGCGGAGGGAGGCGGCTTTTGGACTTCAACAGATACTTTGAGGGGAGGAAGTTCTACCCCACAACGAGGCTCAAAGAAGAAACTGTCAACCTAAATAATAAACGGGGAGAAGCTCTCTAAAACGGAAGAAGATGTATTTGGACGTAGGCTTTGCGGTGGGAAAGGAGTGCTGTAGTAAATGAAGTGTGCATATTGAGGGAGGGAATGGAAGACAGAGATTCTGAAAGAAGAACCGAGGAGGAGGCCATCATTGTTTTGAGATGATTATCCTTGGCTACAAAGATCAATAGCAATGGTAGGCTTGGCATGGTGTGGCTCACTCCTGAAATCTCAGCACTTTGAGAGGCTGAGGTGGTTGGATCCCCTGCACCCAGGAGCTCAAGACCAGACTGACCAACATAGTGAAACCCTGTCTTTACTAACGTCACAAAAAGTAGCCGAAGCAGGAGAATCACTTAATCAGGAGGTGGAGGTTGCAGTGAGCCAAGATCTCACCACTCCAGCCTAAGCAACAGAGCAAGACTCCATCTCACACACACACACACACAAAAGTGGGTTTTGAATCTCCTCCTGGACATGGCTTTTCCTTCCAAAGAAATCTAGGCCAGGTGCGGTGGCTCTAACCTGTAATCTCAGCAGTTTGGGAGGCTGAGGAGGGTGGATCATGAGGTCAAGAGGTCGAGATCATCCTGGCCGACATGGAGAAACCGCTTCTCTACCAAAAATACAAACATTTACTGGGTGTGGTGGTGTGTGCCTGTAGTCCCAGCTACTCAGGAGGCTGAGGCAGGAGGATCACTTGAACCCAGGGGGTGGAGGTTGCAGTGAGCCAAGATCAAGCATGCCACTGGACTCCAGCCTGGCAACAGAGTAAGATTCCATCTCAATGAAAAAAAAAGAAAAATAAATGTAGAGATACTAGTTAGTTATTGCTGTATCACAAATTGCCCCTACACTTGGTGGGCCATTTACGTGAATCGTTGAAACAATTAACATTTATTATCTGACGGTTTTTGGTGGTTCAGGATCTGGGGGCAGCTTTGTTTGTTCAACATAGGGTCACTCATGAATGATAATTCATGTTCGGGCCTCTATTTTTGTGTGTGTGTGTGTGTGTGTGTTTTTTTTTTTTTTTTTTTTTTTTTTTAAAAAACAGGCTCTCAGACTCACAGGTTGAATACAGTGGAGTGATCACAACTCACGGCAGCCTCAACCTCCCGGGCCCTAGTGATTCTCTGGCCTCAGCCTCCTGAGTAACTGGCACCAGAGTCCCCTGCCACCGTGCCCAGCTAATTTTTGGTTACTTGGTTGTTTTTGTAGAGACGAGGTCTCCCTATATTGCACAAGCTGATCTTAAACTTCCAGGCATTTGAGTCTCTCTTTAGACCCCCTACAATGAAACAGCTGGCATCCAGAACTCAATTAGCAAATCTCTTCTCCGCTGGGTGCGGTGGCTCATGTCTGTAACCCCAGCCCTTTGGGAGGCTGAGGTGAGCGTATCACGACGTCAGGAGTTCAAGACCAGCCTGGTCAAGATGGTGAAACCCCATCTCTACTTCAAATACAAAAACAATAGCAGGATGGGTGGCAGGTGCCTGAATCGCAGCTACTTGGGAGGCTGAGGCAGAAAATCACTTGATCCCAGGAGGCACAGGTTGCAGTGGGCTGAGATGGCGTCACTGCACTCCAGCCTGGGCAACAGAGCGAGACTCCATCTCAAAATAAATAAATAAATAAATAAATAAATAAATAATAAGAGAAACATACACAGGGGGTTGGTGAATGGTGCCGACCGGGGCCATCGCAGTCGGAGGCTATTTTTTGGGGGGGGGGGGTGAGTAGCTTCCATGGAGTTACTTTGCGCCCACTCCTAGTGGCACCCGCTCAGGTCTGGCGGGTTGACTGTCCCCGGCGGGGATGCCACGGGCCCCGCCGCCTCCCTGGCCGCGACCCCGGATGGATGAGCGCCCCCCGCCCTCCCTCGCCGGCCCCGGGAGCTCCGGGCTTCGGGAGCCTCCTTCCCGCGCCGGTCCCTGCAGCGGCGCCCCTCAGAGGGGACCGCGAAGCAAGACGGAAGAGAAGAGGCGAAAAGACCCCATCGGCAGTGACAACTCTGCCACCACTGACCGTCACGCGACATCTACAGCCGCATCGAGATGCTCCAGCCTGCCCAGCAGCACCAAGTCGGGTTGGCCCCGACAGCACGAAAAGAAGCCCTCGGAGGTTTTCCGGTCAGATGTCATCACAGCCATGAGGATCCCGGACTCACACCAGCTCAGCCCGGATGACTCCTGCATCCTGGCAGACCCATGGCGACAGGAATGGGAGAAAGGGGTGCAGGTGCCTGCCGGGGCAGAGGCCATCCCAGAGCCCCTGGTGAGGACCCTCCCACCTCTGGAAGGCCCCCGTGCCCGGGCATCCCCAAGCAGCCCCACGCTCGGGGAGGGCTCCCGGCCGGATTGGCCAGGAGGCAGCCGCTAGGACCCGGACGAGATGGACGCCTACTGGCTGCAGCTCATCGACTCAGAACTGCAGGAGATGGAGAGGCCAGAGCTGGATGAGCTGACGCTGGAACGTGTGCAGGAGGAGCTGGAGACCCTGTGCCACCAGAATAGGGCCAGGGCCATCGAGACGCAGGAGGGGCTGGGCATCGAGTGTCATGAGGATGTCGTCTGCGACGTGTGCCGCTCTCCTGAGGGCGAGGATGGCCACGAGATGGGCTTCCGTGACAAGTGCAACGTCTGTGTGCATCAGGTGGGCAGATGCCCCAGTCACCCTCACCCGTGCCATGTTCACGCACGCTGCCTGGCAGACCCCCGCTTGGCTCTCCAGGGGAACCATGGGCAGAGGCCCTTGAGAAGGAAGGAGCAGGAAGGGAATGGGGAGCGTGCTTCCCGGGGCCATATGCACCCAGGGCCCCTGGGCTTAGGTCTGCCAGCCAGACTCAAGCCAGTGCCAATCGGCTGATCTTTCCGTCCTCTCCCATCGGCCTCCCTCAGAGCCTCCCCACCTTGCACCCTTTCCCTGCCCCTCCTCCTCTGCTCCTCATGTCCTGAATTTACCAAAAGGCAACCCACTGATGTCGCGAGAGCAAAGTTGCCTGGTTTCAAATCGTGGCTGTGTCCTTGACAAGCTGTGTAACTGTAGACAAGTTTCATAACCTCTCTAGGCCTGTGTTTTCTCAATTATGCATAAATAAGACCGGTTGCATGGATTAAAAAAATAAAATAAAATAAAATAAAATAAAAACTTCCCAGTGACGCTTCTCTTCTTTATTTATTTATTATTTTGAGTTTTATTTTTTTATTTTATTTTTTTTTGCAGGAGCACGTGCACTTTATTGAACCACTGTAGAAAAGTGTGTGAGGGTCAAGGGTTGATACGGGATGGGCTGGGGACAGGACGAGCGATGGAATCTGGATACCAGGGAGACAAACAGGTCATGAGCAGAGCCCCTGGCCCGGGTGATTCCTCTGGATCTACTGATAGGCTTGCAGAATCAGGATTGGAATGATGATCATCAGAATGGTCACGATGATGCCCAAAATCAGGGCATCATCAGTTTAACTCTGTAAGTTGAATGCACACATTGACAACCATTCTGCTGGATAGCTCCGTTTTTGTTTTAGAGCCAGATACTTCTCTTTACATCCCGTACTCCCATCCACTCTGGAATGTCCTAAAGCACCTTTTAGAAGAAATGTGTTTTTAACGCTCTGAATCGAAACATAGTTGCAACTTCCTAAAAGGAACCAACACACAGCAGATCAGTTTGTAAGAAGCTGATCTTCTGTGTTTTCAACGCATTCTTACTGCTGTTATATGCTACCATAGGGCTGGAAATGACTGTTTCTACATTCTCTAAAGAAAGGGTTTCTGAACTGCTGCAAACACACATCAGTTTAACTCTGTAAGTTCATTGCACACATTAACAACCATTCTGCTAGATGGCTCCGTTTCTGTTTTAGAACCAGATATTTTTCACAACAGCCTGTACTCCCATCCACTCTGGAAGGTCCAAAGCAGCCTTTAGAAGAAACGTGTTTCTGGCCGGGTGCGGTGGCTCAAGCCTGTAATCCCAGCACTTTGGGAGGCCGAGGCGTGTGGATGACGAGGTCGAGAGATCGAGACCATCCTGGTCAACATGATGAAACCCCGTCTCTACTAAAAATACAAAAAATTAGCTGGGCATGTTGGTGCGTGCCTGTAATCCCAGCTACTCAGGAGGCTGAGGCAGGAGAATCGCCTGAACCCAGGAGGCGGATGTTGCGGTGAGCCGAGATTGTGCCATTGCAGTCCAGCCTGGGAAAAAGAGCGAAGTTCTGTCTCCAAAAAAAAAAAAAAAAAAAAAAAAAAAA
Organism: Saimiri boliviensis; assembly: GCF_048565385.1. Classification (NCBI taxonomy): domain Eukaryota; kingdom Metazoa; phylum Chordata; class Mammalia; order Primates; family Cebidae; genus Saimiri; species Saimiri boliviensis. The sequence goes on from NW_027412499.1 coordinate 73,415, forward strand.
AAAGAAGAAGAAACGTGTTTCTAACTTGCCGAATCTAAATATAGATGCAACTTCCTAAAAGGAACCAACACACAGGAGATGAGTTTGTAAGAAGCGGGTCTTCTGTGTTTTTTTTTTTTTTTTTTTTTTTTTTTTTTGAGGCGGAGTTTCCCTCTTGTTACCCAGGCTGGAGTGCAATGGCGCGATCTCGGCTCACCGCAACCTCCGCCTCCTGGGTTCAGGCAATTCTCCTGCCTCAGCCTCCTGAGTAGCTGGGATTACAGGCACACGCCACCATGCCCAGCTAATTTTTTTTGTATTTTTTTAGTAGAGACGGGGTTTCACCTTGTTGACTAGGATGGTCTCGATCTCTTGACCTCGTGATCCACCCGCCTCGGCCTCCCAAAGTGCTGGGATTACAGGATTGAGCCACCACGCCCGGCCTCTTCTGTGTTTTAAAGGCATTCTTACTGCTAACTCTTATATACCACTATGGGGCTATAATTCACTGTTGCTACATTCTCCAAAGAAAGGGTTTCTGAACTGGTGAAATACAAATCAGTTTCACTCTGTAAGTTGAATGCACACATTGACAACCATTCTGCTGGTTAGCTCCGTTTTTCTTTTAGAGCCAGATATTTCTCTTTACATCCTGTACTCCCATCCACTCCGGAATGTCCAAACCTAGCTTTTAGAAGAAATGTGTTTCTAACTGGCTCAATCGAAACATAGTTGCAACTTCCTTAAAGGAACCAACACACAGCAGATCAGTTTGTAAGAAGCGGGTCTTCTGTGTTTTAAACGCATTCATACTGCTAACTCTTATATACCACTATGGGGCTATAATTCACTGTTGCTACATTCTGCAAAGAAAGAGTTTCTGAACTGGTGAAATAGAAATCAGTTTAACTCTGTAAGTTGAATGCACATATTGACAACCATTCTGCTGGAGAGCTCCGTTTTTGTTTTAGAGCCAGATATTTCTCTTTACATCCTGTACTCCCATCCACTCTGGAATGTCCAAAGGCACCTCTTAGAAGAAATATGTTTCTAACTCGCTGAATCTAAACATAGTTGCAACTTCCTAAAAGGAACCAACACACAGCAGATCAGTTTGTAAGAAGCGGGTCTTCTGTGTTTTAAACGCATTCTTACTGCTAACTCTTATATGCCGCTATAGGGCTGGAAATGACTGTTTCTACATTCTCCAAAGAAAGGGTTTCTGGCCGGGCGCGGTGGCTCAAGCCTGTAATCCCAGCACTTTGGGAGGCCCAGGCGGGTGGATCACGAGGTCGAGATATCGAGACCATCCTGGTCAACATGGTGAAACCCCGTCTCTACTAAAAATACAAAAAATTAGCTGGGCATGGTGGCACTTGCCTGTAATCCCAGCTACTCAGGAGGCTGAGGCTGGAGAATCGCCTGAACCCAGGAGGCGGAGGTTGCGGGGAGCGGAGATCGTGCCATTGCACTCCAGCCTGGGTAACAAGAGCGAAACTGTGTCTCAAAAAATTAAAAATAAAAAATAAGTAAATAGAAAAGAAAGAGTTGGCCTCTTTTCAATTCCTGTTATGACCAAGTTGTTCCTTTGCTGACAGCCCACCCCATCTGTCACCTCCCCTCAAGGAAAATACCATCACCCTCCTCCACCGTTATTCCAAGATCCATGGAAAACGTTCTATTGAATCACATGGAAGGGGACCACTGTTCCCTGCCCTGCCAACTGGCAGTTACTACTAAGTGTCAAAGACGACCAGGCGTGGTGGCTCAGGCCTATAATCCCAGCACTTTGGGAGGCCGTGATGGGTGGATCACCTGAGGTCCGGAGTTCAAGAGCAGCCCGGTCAACATGGTGAAACCCCGTCTCTACTAAAAATACAAAAATCAGCTGGGTGTGATGGCAGGTGCTTGTCATCCCATCTACTTGGGAGGCTGATGTGGGAGAATTGCTTGAACGTGGGAGGCAGAGGTTGTAGTGAGCCAAGATCAAGTCTCTGCGGCCCGGGCAACAGAGCAAGACTCTGTCGCAAAAGGAAGGAAGGAAGGAGGGAGGGAGGCAGGAAGGAAGGAAGGAAGGAAGGAAGGTCGGTCAGGGATGCTCTTTTACCCCTTACACAGGTATTTTAGTATAGACTGAACATCGCTGATAAAAACAAATCTGAACTCTGAAACGCAACAAAGGGTGAAAACATTTTTTATGTTTTCTGAGACAGACTCTTGCTCTGTTGCCAGACTGGAGTGCAGTGGCACCATCTTGGCTCACTGCAATCTCCGACTCCCCGGTTCAAGAGATTGTCTTGCCTCAGCCTCCCAAGTAGCTGTGATTATAGGCACGTGCCACAACGCCCAGCTAATTTTTGTATTTTTAGTAGAGACGGGGTTTCACCATGTCTACCAAGCTGGTCTTGAACTCCTGATCTTGTGATGCGCCCCCCTCGGCCTCCCAAAATTCTGAGATTACAGGCGTGAGCCATCGCATCGAGCCCAAAAGGTGAAAACATTTTGAGCACCAACGTGCCCTTTCGAGGAAAACGTTCACTGCATAGGTTCAAAAAAATAGATTAAGACCTGGCAGTTGATAGTACAACAGCCTCAGCCTCCCGAGTAGCTGGGACTACAGGCACACACCACTGTGCCTGGCTCCAGAATGCATTTTTTATATATATATATATATATATATATATATATATATATATATATATAATCTTTTTTTTGAGACGGAGTTTCGCTCTCATTACCCAGGCTGGAGTGCAATGGCGCGATCTCGGCTCACCGCAACCTCCACCTCCCGGGTTCAGGCGATTCTCCTGCCTCAGCCTCCCGAGTAGCTGGGATTACAGGCACGCGCCACCATGCCCAGCTCATTTTTTGTATTTTTAGTACAGATGGGGTTTCACTCTGTTGACCGGGATGGTCTCGATCTCTTGACCTCATGATCCACCCGCCTCGGCCTCCCAAAGTGCTGGGATTACAGGCGTGAGCCACCGCGCCCGGCCTACAAAGCCATTTCTTATATTTTCAGAAGAATTGTTTGAATGCAAGCCCTTCAGTTCTTTATGTACGTTGCACTTTGACCTGATGTCTTAATATCAGAAACGTTGCAAATCTGACAAAGCGTGATCACATTCTTGGAAAATCAGCTTGGGCTGTCACGGAGCGCTCTCCGGACACGGGGACAGAAGGCTTTGGCATGAGTTTCTGCTTTGTCCAGTTTTCCCAGACCTCAGAGTCCTGACACACAAAATGGGTTAATAGGTCCGGCGCGGTGACTCACGCCTCGAATCGTAGCACTTTGGAGGCCGAGGCGGGTGGATCGCTTGAGGCCAGGAGTTGGAGACCATCCCGGCCAACATGGCAAAATCCCGTCTCTACTCGAAATGCAAAAAATGTAGCCGAGCGCAGAGCCATGCTGAGCATCCCAGCTACTCAGGCAGCTGAGACACGAGAATCTCCTGAACCCGGGAGGCAGAGCTTGCAGTGAGCCGAGCTGACGCCTCTGCAGCTGCGATGCAGCCTGGGCGACAGAGCAAGACCCTGCCTCAAAAAATAATCAACAAAGAAAGAAGTAAACAAATAAATAGGGGTAATAATCATGACAGTTGACACATTACGCATTAGTTCTAAGACTCAAGAAATTTGTTTACTAGATAACATACGTCAATGATAAGGCGCTGTACAAACACGTTCTTCTTCCACAATACCTGAAAACTACATTTCTTATATTGGAAAATCTGAGCGCTCTTCGAGCATTGCGCACTCAGTATAAAACATACTGTGCTCCCGGGAGTGGGGCTGTCTGTCCATCCCACCCTGCCTCCCGGTCCCCATTCCCAAGCCCGGCTCACCTACTCCGGTAAGGTACAAAATTTCAGTCCGGTGCAGCAGCCGCGCGCCGCGCCCCTCCCGGTTTCACTCCCAGCTCGCCTCCTCCCAGTTCCCAGCTTCCTCGCCCCTGCCTCCCGCTCCTTTCAAAGGATTCGGTGCCTTTGGCAATCCCCAGGCTCTCCTCAAAACCTGTTTTAGAGAGAGCTCACCACTCCCGATCATCCGTGGGTGGAATTTGCACCTATGATGTTTTTTCTCCCCCATGGCCCCAAACTGCTGACCTCTGGCCCACAGCATCTCATTAGATGGATGCGGAGGATTGAATGGGTTTGTACTTGAGGAAGTGCAAAAGCATTTCGTGGCAAAGAGAATGACAGTAGCCAAAACTAGAAGGAGGGTAAGAGCCGTGCTCGCTTCTGCTTATGACTTGGGGAAGGCTTGGATGGCGAAGGATGGCAAATGTGACCCCCTGGGCAAGGTAAACCCTAAGGGCATCTCGGTACAGATAAACGTGTCAGAGAATGGCTCATAATTCGAATGCGACAAATTGCTATCAATGTCTTCCATCCACTTTTAATCTATAAAAGTTCATCTTTTTTTCCTTTCTATACCAATACTATCATTGGTCCGATGTCATATTTCTATGGAATTTATTCTCATCAGTTTCAGAGACTTTCTTTATTTTTTTTATTTTTTATTTTTCTGTGAGACGGAGTTTCGCTCTCGTTGCCCAGGCTGGAGTGCAATGGCGCGATGTCGGCTCACCGCAACCTCCGCCTCCTGGGTTCGGGCAATTCTCCTGCCTCGGCCTCCTGAGTAGCTGGGATTACAGGCACGTGCCACCATGCCCAGCTGATTTTTTGTATTTTTAGTAGAGACGGGGTTTCACCATGTTGACCAGGATGGTCTCGATGTCTCGATCTCGTGATCCACCCGCCTCGGCCTCCCAAAGTGCTGGGATTACAGGCTTGAGCCACCACGCCCGGCTCTTTTTCCCTTTCTATACCAATACTATCATTGGTCCGACGTCATATTTCTATGGAATTTATTCTCATCAGTTTCAGAGACTCTGTGTGTGTGTGTGTGTGTGTGTGTGTGTGTGTGTGTGACGGAGTTTCGCTCTTGTTGCCCAGGCTGGAGTGCAGTAGCGCGATCTCGGCTCACCGCAACCTCCGCCTCCTGGGTTCAGGCAATTCTCCTGCCTCAGCCTCCCGAGTAGCTGGGATTACAGGCACATGCCACCATGCCCAGCTGATTTTCTTTGTATTTTCGTAGAGACGGGGTTTCAACATGTTGACCAGGATGGTCTCGATGTCTCGATCTCGTGTTCCACCCGCCTCGGCCTCCCAAAGTGCTGGGATTACAGGCTTGAGCCACCGCACCCCGCCTCAGCGGTTTTAAGCACCAGCTATGACACCCGTGGCCACCCAGCGTCCCCTGTCCCTACTACTGGCACAGGCCCAGCCTACATGAACTCCCCCACACTGATGCTCCAGGCCTGGCTCCTGGATGGCCACCTCCTTTCTCCCTTCCAACATCTTCTTGCCTTGTGTCCGCTTCCTTCACATCTGTCTCCTACTTGCTGCTTCCTTCTCTCAATCTGGATTTCCATTCCTGATGTGTTACGTCTCCCTCCATCTGTCTCAGCCCCTATGTCCCACCCGGGACAAGCGCTCTCGGTTGGCCCGGCGGAGAGCAGCTGAGCCTCTGGCGGGAGTGCATCGATGGTGGCAGTAGGCCCTGACTGCAGCCAGCCGCATGTTTGCAGGGACTCTGCTTGCCGCAAACACATGGCTGGGCCGAAGTGGGCAACGCCGGGCACAAGAGCCCTCAGGAGTGGTCCCTTGGCTGACCCGTCCCAGCCACCCACCCAGCCTGCGCCTGAACTTGCCCTCCTCCCTCCTTTCTCGCCAGCCGCACGGCCGTTCGGGATGGGGTAAAATGACAAGTTTTTGTCTACTTTAAACAGTCAGTCCACACTGCCAACCCAGTTTTCAAAGCATCATAGCCTTCAAAGAGCTTTCTTCCTTCCCTCTTCTCAAGCCTGTAATTAAACTCCTGGTGGCAGAGTGGCAGAGGCAGGAGATGGGGAGAACGACTTGAGGAAGAAACAGCTCCTTAGCTGCCCTCGGAACCGAGGCAGCCCAGGAACGTGAGTGCCTTCAGCCCACAACCTTTCCGGGAGAATGCAGCAAGTCAATCATCTGACTCCAGCAACATCCTCTTCCTCCCCCCAAGATTCTGCCGTACGCGCCCGTACTGCTCGGATCTGTGGAGTGTGGGCCTCCACCCCGGCACCTGCCACCTTCACGTGAAGGCTCTGGCTTCAGCACACCAGCTCCACTCTCAAACCTAACCTCCGCCGAATTCTCAGCAGGATCGACCATTGGGTCCACGGAGGACTGAGACACGTGAGCAGCTCAGCCGATGGGCAAGGGTGACTCATTCATCCTACTCATGTGATGGAGCAGAGAAAGGCGTGTTTTCTCTTCCAGGTATGCTGTGTGCGCTCAAGTCTGAGATGCTCCCGATTCACACGGTTCCCACCGCAGGGAATCCCGTCAGCGCACGGAGGATCCACACCGGCGGCTGCCCCAGACGGGGCGGAGTAGGCTGCAGCGAAGCCTTGCGGCCCGATGACCGCGTCGCGGCCTCCTTTCGTCAGGACCCTCCCGACGTTCGTGCCGCACTTCTGCAGCTGCCGCCGGTACCTCCTCCTGGGCTGCTCGCCCGGCGCCGGCTCCTCCGGCGGCTCGGAGCGCTCGGGCAGGGGGGCGAGGCGCACCCTCCGCGCGCCCGCCGCGCTCGCCCCGCTCTCCCTCGCCGCCGCCGCCGCCTCGTCTCCCGACTCCAGGTGGCCCAGGATGGCGGCCGCCTCCTCGTCCCCCTCGGTCCGCCCTCGCCCTCGGGGCCCGCGGCGCAGGAGGCTGCTCTCCGCCTTGGATCGGAGCCCGGCTCCCACCGTCAGGATGCCGCGGACCCTCTGGCGAAGGTCCGAGCGCCAGGACGCCAACCTTTGCTCCCCGCCCGCTTCTCTGGCTCTGCGCGGACGGCGCGGGGGTTGGGGGAGTTGATACGTTTAAATAAATTAAGGCTCATGGATAAGATTGATTGTAACAACATACAGAGAAAAGCAGGGTCGGCATAACGCTGTGAGAGTGAGTGTGTGTGTGTGTGTGTGTGTGTGTGTGTGTGTGTGTGTGTATCTGCATGTATCTATACTACTGGTCAGAAGAGCAAATTGTACCACACATTAATCACATGTTATCACTACTTGGTGGAAGAGCAGGTGGCTTTCATTTCATTTTACTTTTTAAAGTTTTCCTAGCTTTCTTCAAGGAGTATTTGTTACTTTATTGGAGGATGAGTTTGGAGAAACCTCGTTTAAAATTGTTTATTGTAGTGAAAGACACATAGTATAAATTTTGCCATTCAAGCTATTTTTAAGTATACAATTTGGTGGGATTAATTATATTCATAATGTTGTTCGACCATCACGACGATTTATTTCTCAACTTTTTCATTTTCCCCAAGCAGAAACTCTGGACCGTGAAACAAGAAGGCCTGATTGCCCCCACCCCCTCTATGGTCCTTGATGACCTCTAACCTACCTTCTGTCTCTATGAATTTGCTTCTTCTAGATGTTTTACATAAGGATCATCATGCCACATTTTTTTCTTTTGTGTCTGGTTTATGACACCCGTCATGTTTTCGAGGTTCGTCCATGTTATAGCATGTATCAAAATTTTATTTTTAAAGGATGAATCCTATTCCATGGTATGAATGTATCCTATTTCATTCATTGATTCACCTGCGGATGGGCATGTGGGTTTTTCTGCTTTTCAGCTATTGAATCACGCTAGAATGAGCACCGATGTATCGGTATCTGAGTCCCAACTTTTAATTCTTTTAGGTGTATACTTAGGAGTAGAGTTTTTGCATCATATGATAATTGTACAATTAACTTTTTGAGAAACTTCTGCTTTTTACGAGAAAAAAATCCACTTTTAAAATTTCATTGTGATTCAACTTTCAAGAATATTGTGTAGAAAGGGGCAGGCTGATGTCAGCATCTATCGTTTGTAAAATGGAATGCCTCAAAATGTTCTCTGTTTTACACGTACCCACACAAGCTAGAAACGTAGGCCAACTTATAGAAAATGTCAATATAGCCGGGCGCGGTGGCGCCAGCCTGTCATCCCAGCACTTTGGGAGGCCGAGGCGGGTGGATCACGAGGTCGAGAGATCGAGACCATCCCGGTCAACATGGTGAAACCCCGTCTCTACTAAAAGTACAAAAAATCAGCTGGGCATGGTGGCGCATGCCTGTAATCCCAGCTACTCGGGAGGCTGAGGCAGGAGAATCGCTTGAACCCGGGAGGCGGAGGTTGCGGTGAGCCGAGATGGCGCCATCGCACTCCAGCCTGGGTAAAAAGAGCGAAACTCCGTCTCAAAAAAAAAAAAAAAAAAAAAAAAAAAAAAAAAAAAAGTTCGCCGGGCATCGTGACGGCAGGCGCCTGTAGTCCTAGCTTTTCTTGAGCCGGAGGTGGGAGGATTGCCTGAGGTCGGGAAGTGGAGGCTGCCATGGGCCTTGGCCAGATGAATGCACTGCAGCCTGATGCCTGGACTGGTCTTGAAGTCCTCGGCTCTAGCAAAGTACCCGCCTCACCTCCGAACTTGGACCCACCGTATTCATCTGTCCCGAAGGTGTCGTTTAACTCTGTAAGTTGAATGCACACATTGACAAGCATTCTGCTGGATAGCTCCGTTTTTGTTTTAGAGCCAGATATTTCTCTTTACATCCTGTACTCCCATCCACTCTGGAATGTCCAAAGGCAGCTTTTAGAAGAAACGGGTTTCTAACTCTCTGAATCGAAACATAGCTTCAACTTCCTAAAAGGAACCAACACATAACAGATCAGTTTGTAAGAAGCGGGTCTTCTATGTTTTAAACGCATTTTTACTGCTGACTCTTATATGCCACTATAGGGCTGGAAATGAATGTTTCTACATTCCACAAAGAAAGGGTTTCTGAACTGCTGAAATACAAATCAGTTTCACTCTGTAAGTTGAATGCACACATTGACAAGCATTCTGCTGGATAGCTCCGTTTTTGTTTTAGAGCCAGATATGTCTCTTTACATCCTGTACTCCCATCCACTCTGGAATGTCCAAAGGCACCTTTCAGAAGAAATGTGTTTCTAAGTCGCTGAATCGAAACATAGTTGCAACTTCCTAAAAGGAACCAACACACAGCAGATCAGTTTGTAAGAAGCGGGTCTTCTGTGTTTTCAACGCATTCTTACTGCTAACTCTTATATGCCACTATAGGGCTGGAAATGACAGTTTCTACATTCTCCAAAGAAAGGGTTTCTGAACTGCTGAACTACAAATGAGTTAAACTCTGGAAGTTGAATGCACACATTGACAACCATTCCGCTGGGTAACTCTGTTGTTTTAAAGCCAGATATTTCTCTTTACATCCTGTACTCCCATCCACTCTGGAATGTCCAAAGGCACCTTTTAGAAGAAATGTGTTTGTAACTCGCTGAATCGAAACATAGTTGCAACTTCCTAAAAGGAACCAACACACAGCAGATCAGTGTGTAAGAAGCTGGTCTTCTGTGTTTTCAACGCATTCTTACTGCTGTTATATGCTACCATAGGGCTGGAAATGACTGTTTCTACATTCTCTAAAGAAAGGGTTTCTGAACTGCTGCAAACACACATCAGTTTAACTCTGTAAGTTCATTGCACACATTAACAACCATTCTGCTAGATGGCTCCGTTTGTGTTTTAGAACCAGATATTTTTCACAATAGCCTGTACTCCCTTCCGCTCTGGAATGTCCAAAGCAGCCTTTAGAAGAAACGTGTTTCTGGCCGGGCGCGGTGGCTCAAGCCTGTCATCCCAGCACTTTGGGAGGCCGAGGCGTGTGGATGACGAGGTCGAGAGATCGAGACCATCCTGGTCAACATGATGAAACCCCGTCTCTACTAAAAATACAAAAAATTAGCTGGGCATGTTGGTGCGTGCCTGTAATCCCAGCTACTCAGGAGGCTGAGGCAGGAGAATCGCCTGAACCCAGGAGGCGGAGGTTGCGGTGAGCCGAGATCGTGCCATTGCACTCCAGCCTGGGTAAAAAGAGCGAAATTCTGTCTCCAAAAATAAAAAGAAGAAGAAACGTGTTTCTAACTTGCTGAATCTAAATATAGATGCAACTTCCTAAAAGGAACCAACACACAGGAGATCAGTTTGTAAGAAGCGGGTCTTCTGTGTTTTAAATGCATTCTTACTGCTAACTCTTATATACCACTATGGGGCTATAGTTCACTGTTGCTACATTCTCCAATGAAAGGGTTTCTGAACTGGTGAAATACAAATCAGTTTCACTCTGTAAGTTGAATGCACACATTGACAACCATTCTGCTGGATAGCTCTGTGTTTCTTTTAGAGCCAGAGATTTTTCCTTACATCCTGTACTGCCATCCACTCCGGAATGTCCAAACCTAGCTTTTAGAAGAAATGTGTTTCTAACTGGCTCAATCGAAACATAGTTGCAACTTCCTTAAAGGAACCAATACACAGCAGATCAGTTTTTAAGAAGCGGGTCTTCTGTGTCTTAAATGCATTCATACTGCTAACCCTTATATGGCAGTATAGGGCTGGAAATGACTGTGTCTACATTCTCCAAAGAAAGGGTTTCCGGCCGGGCGCGGTGGCTCAAGCCTGTAATCCCAGCACTTTGGGAGGCGAGGCGGGTGGATCACGAGGCCAAGAGTTCGAGACCATCCAGGCCAACACGGTGAAACCCCGTCTGTACTAAAAATACAAAAAATTAGCTGGGCATGGTGGCGTGTGCTTGTAATCCCAGCTACTCAGGAGGCTGAGGCAGGAGAATTGCCTGAACCCAGGAGGCGGAGATTGCGGTAAGCCGAGATCGCGCCTTTGCACTCCAGCCTGGGTAACAAGAGAGAAACTCTGTCTCAAAAAAGAAAAAAAAAAGAAAAGAAAAAAGAAAAGAAAGAAAGGGTTTCTGAACTCCTGCAAACACACATCCCTTCACCTCTGGAAGTGGAATGCACACACTGACACCCATTCTGCTGGGCAGCTCCGTTTTTGTTTTAGAGCCTGATAATTCTCACTACAGCCTGTACCCCCATCCACTGTGGAATGTCCAAATGCACCTTTTAGAAGAAATGTGTTTCTAATTCGCTGAATCGAAACATAGATGCAACTTCCTGAAAGGCACCAACACACAGCAGATCAGTTTGTAAGAAGCGGGTCTTCTGTGTTTTAAACGCATTCTTACTGCTAACTCTAATATGCCACTATAGGGCGGGAAATGACTCTTTCTTTTTTTTTTTTCTTTTTCTTTTTTTCTTTTCTTTTTTTTTTTGAGACGGAGTTTCGCTCTTGTTACCCAGGCTGGAGTGCAATGGCGGGATCTCGGCTCACCATAACCTCTGCCTCCTGGGTTCAGGCATTTTTCCTGCCTCAGCCTGCTGAGTAGCTGGGATTGCAGGCACGTGCCGCCATGCCCAGCTAATTTTTTGTGTTTTTAGTAGAGACGGGGTTTCACCGTGTTGGCCTGGATGGTCTCGATGTCTCGGCCTCGTGATCCGACCGCCTCGGCCTCCCAAAGTGCTGGGATTACAGGCTTGAGCCACCGCGCCCGGCCCTTAGACGCGTTCTTACTGCTATCTGTTATATGCCACTATAGGGCTGGAAATGACTGTTGCTACATTGTCCGAGGAAAAAATTTCCGAACTGCCGCAAACACACATCAGTTTTCCTCTGTCAGTTGAATGCACACATTGACCACCATTGTGCTAGATGGCCTCTTATCAACAAATGCATTCCGGGAGGTGCCCGAGTGCCAGCCCGCCCCAGTTACATACTCTGGTTCCATTCGGCATGGTGGGGAAATAACGAAAATGTAGAAACTAAGATGGAGTCTGTCCAGCTCCGGAAGCTACCAGAAAGCCTGAACAAGTTTTTAGTCTGAGAAAGAGACAGCTAGTTTTAACTGGCAAAAAACAGGTTATCACATGATGAAGTGCAGCTGACATCAACAGGCTCTCAGTCTACCTCGAGCAATCCACAAAAGCGCTAGTCAGCCTCAGGAGGAAGACAGCAGCTGACACGTCCCGAGGGAAAGGTACGCCTTCCTAGAATTCCGTGCCGAGGCCGGCATCGACTCCGGTCATCTTCAGCGAGCAGAGCATGACTTCTTAGATAGCATGTCTACTTTGGGCAAATAATACTGCGGCCCAGGGTGGAGCCACGATGCCCTTCCCATTTTGCAAATACGCTGGCCGGGAGAAGGAGAAAAGAAGACATCATGATAAAAGGTGACTGAGACCCAGCTAAGATGAAGCTCTCCTAGGGAGGGAGGGAGGGAGGGAGGGAGGGAGGCCTGACGAGTGAACGGGTGAAAAGAAACCCCACCGCTACAGTCCAGCCCGCCCACCCGCTTGCCCACGCGGACCAAAGGCTGTGCCATCGCCCGCAGCTGCCTCTGGGGAAGTGAGACCCTGCTCCACCCCCAGCCCCCCATCTTCCAAAAGAGCGGCCACCGAGTGAGGTGAGGCCTGGCGATCACCGATGCAAATGTCAGCCGGTAAAGCGTGGGGGGAGGGGAGAGATGATGGGGGCCCACCCGGCTGGCTCCAGAACGTTTCCACGCGGTGTTGGGGGGAGCCCAGCTCACAAAGTCAGCGCTTCGGAGTAAAGGGGTGGGGGTGGGGGCTTCAAAAATAAACCAACTCCTCATAAAGCCCAAGTCGAAGAGTCTGTGTGCATGAAAGACACCAACAAACAAACACAAAGTGCTGATAAAAGCACAACAGGGCCCCCGCCAGGGCGGAGGTTCCTCAGGCAATAGCGGAGAGAGGGACGCGCCCCCAGATGGGAGGAAGAGAAACCGGTTGCCCCGGGCTCCGTGAAGCGGTCGGGCAGACCTCCCTCCGCGCCACCTCGATTTTCCATCCCAGAGGCCGCTAGGTGATGCCCGAAGACAACTGATGCTTGCAGGCGTCACACGGAGAAGACGGGAACCGTGGATCGCTCTGGGTCCGGGTGGAGGTGGAGGAGGCGGGGGGCGGGGGGCGGGGGGCGGGGGGCGGGGGGCAGGAGAGGGCGGCTCAGGCATGCCGCGTCGCCGGCCTCTGCCCGATCCCGCTCGGACCAGGTCGTTTCCGGGCCCAGGGAGTTCTCTCAGGGGATGCCCGCCTGCACCTAGTTGAGCAGAGCCCCCAGGGGACACGGCCTAGGCACCCGCCCACGGGTTCATCGGGAAGTTCAATTCCGCTAGAGAGGAGGGAGAGCAGACCGGGGGCGGGGGCGTGTGGACGGACGCTAGGGGTGGAGACGGGCCCTATCTACGATGGAAGTCCAGTCCATAGCGTTTCCGAGTGGACTCCAGACCCACCAGCTCAGGGTGGCAATACCTGTGACAGGGAAACGAAGGTCCGTGAAATCCACGCTCCCGGCCACAGCGTGGATTTCACGGAGAGAAGAAGACAGCTGGCAGCACGCTCCCTCCTGCCCCGGGGTCAAGTTTTCCCTCCCAAAGTTTGCATTTCTTCCGCCCACCCCCACAAACGTCCGCTCTCGCTCGCTCTCCTTGCCCAGGCTGGAGTGCAGCGGTGCGATCTCGGCTCACCGAAACCTCCGCCTCCTGGGTTCCCGCGAGTCTCCCGCCTCAGCCTCCCGAGTGGCTTGGGATGACAGGCACGTAACCACCGTGCCCGGTGAATTTTGTGTTTTTAGTAGAGACGGGGTTTCTCCACGTTGCCCCGGCTGGTCTCGAACTCTCGACCTCATGTGATCCACCCACCTCGGTCTCCCAAAGCGCTGGGATGACGGGCATGAGCCACCGCGCCCGGCGGCCCAGTATGCATTTCTGTGTGTGTGTGGTTTTTTTTTTTTTTTTTTTTTTTTTGAGACAGAGTTTCGCTCTCGTTACCCTGGAGTGCAATGGCGCGATCTCGGCTCACCTGCAACCTCCGCCTCCTGGGTTCAGGCCATTCTCCTGCCTCAGCCTCCCGAGTCGCTGGGATGACAGGCTCGAGCCACCGCGCCCGGCCTAGTATGCATTTCTGAATCGTGTTCACCAGAGTCCACCCTCTGGTGAATCAGCCAGGAATCTAGTTCGGCGAATCCCAGAGCACCCACATGTGACCGCTAAGATCGGAGTCCACACACTGCGCGTGGCTCCACGCGGCGTCTCACCACGAGAACACCACTGCCGTCCCAGCCCAGTAGCGATACAGTGGCCACGTCTTAGAAATCACTCTCAGCAACACACCGTGATAGGTCCTATGTCTAGAAACGTATACCACGGTCATGAGCTTTCTTCCTTTTTTTTTTTTCTGAGACGGAGTTTCGCTGTCGTTACCCAGGCTGCAGTGCAATGGTACGATCTCTCGGCTCACCGCAACCTCCGTCTCCCGGGTTCGGGCGATTCTCCCGCCTCAGCCTCCCGAGTAGCTGGGATGACAGGCACGCGCCACGATGCCCAGCTAAGATTTTTGTAGTTTTAATAGAGACGGGGTTTCACCATGTCGACCGGGATTCTGTCGATCTCTGGACCTCGTGATCCACCCGCCTCGGCCTCCCAAAGTGCTGGGATGACAGGCTTGAGCCACCGCGCCCGGCTATATTGACATTTTCTATAAGTTGGCCTACGTTTCTAGCTTGTGTGGGTATGTGTAAAACAGAGAACATTTTGAGGCATTCAATTTTACAACCGATAGATGCTGACATCAACCTGCCCCTTTCTACACTCTATTCTTGAAAGCTGAATCACAGTGAAATTTTAAAAGTGGATTTTTTTCTCATAAAAAGCAGAAGTTTCTCAAAAAGGTAATTGTAGAATTATCATATGATGCAAAAACTCGATTCCTAACTATACACCTAAAAGAATTAAAAGTAGGGACTCAGCTACCGATACATCAGTGCTCATTCTAGCATGATTCAATCGCTGAAAGGCAGAAAAACTCACATGCCCATCCGCAGGTGAATAAATTAATAAAATAGGATACATTCATATCATGGAATAGGATTCATCCTTTAAAAATAAAATTTTGATACATGCTATAACATGGACGAACCTAGAAAACATGACAGGTGTAATAAACCAGACACCAAAGAAAAAAATGTGGCATGATGATCCTTATGTAAAACATGTAGAAGAAGCAAATTCATAGAGACAGAAGGTAGGTTAGAGGTCATCAAGGACCATAGAGGGGTTGGGGGCAATCAGGCGTTCTTGTTTCACGGTCCAGAGTTTCTGCTTGGGGAAAATGAAAAAGTTGAGAAATAAATCGTGGTGATGGTCGAACAACATTATGAATATAATTAATCCCACCAAATTGTATACTTAAAAATAGCTTGAATGGCAAAATTTATACTATGTGTCTTTTACTACAATAAACAATTTTAAACGAGGTTTCTTCAAACTCATCCTCCAACAAAGTAACAAATACTCCTTGAAGAAAGCTAGGAAAACTTTAAAAAGTAAAATGAAATGAAAGCCACCTGTTCTTCCACCAAGTAGTGATAACATGTGATTAATGTGTTGTACAATTTGCTCTTCTGACCAGTAGTATAGATACATGCAGATACACACACACACACACACACACACACACACGCTCGCTCTCTCTCTCTCTCTCTCTCTCTCTCTCTCTCTCTCTCTCACAGCGTTATGCCGACCCTGCTTTTCTCTGTATGTTGTAACAATCAATCTTATCCATGAGCCTTAATTTATTTAAACGTATCAACTCCCCCAACCCCCGCGCCGTCCGCGCAGAGCCAGAGAAGCGGGCGGGGAGCAAAGGTTGGCGTCCTGGCGCTCGGACCTTCGCCAGAGGGTCCGCGGCATCCTGACGGTGGGAGCCGGGCTCCGATCCAAGGCGGAGAGCAGCCTCCTGCGCCGCGGGCCCCGAGGGCGAGGGCGGACCGAGGGGGACGAGGAGGCGGCCGCCATCCTGGGCCACCTGGAGTCGGGAGACGAGGCGGCGGCGGCGGCGAGGGAGAGCGGGGCGAGCGCGGCGGGCGCGCGGAGGGTGCGCCTCGCCCCCCTGCCCGAGCGCTCCGAGCCGCCGGAGGAGCCGGCGCCGGGCGAGCAGCCCAGGAGGAGGTACCGGCGGCAGCTGCAGAAGTGCGGCACGAACGTCGGGAGGGTCCTGACGAAAGGAGGCCGCGACGCGGTCATCGGGCCGCAAGGCTTCGCTGCAGCCTACTCCGCCCCGTCTGGGGCAGCCGCCGGTGTGGATCCTCCGTGCGCTGACGGGATTCCCTGCGGTGGGAACCGTGTGAATCGGGAGCATCTCAGACTTGAGCGCACACAGCATACCTGGAAGAGAAAACACGCCTTTCTTTGCTCCATCACATGAGTAGGATGAATGAGTCACCCTTGCCCATCGGCTGAGCTGCTCACGTGTCTCAGTCCTCCGTGGACCCAATGGTCGATCCTGCTGAGAATTCGGCGGAGGTTAGGTTTGAGAGTGGAGCTGGTGTGCTGAAGCCAGAGCCTTCACGTGAAGGTGGCAGGTGCCGGGGTGGAGGCCCACACTCCACAGATCCGAGCAGTACGGGCGCGTACGGCAGAATCTTGGGGGGAGGAAGAGGATGTTGCTGGAGTCAGATGATTGACTTGCTGCATTCTCCCGGAAAGGTTGTGGGCTGAAGGCACTCACGTTCCTGGGCTGCCTCGGTTCCGAGGGCAGCTAAGGAGCTGTTTCTTCCTCAAGTCGTTCTCCCCATCTCCTGCCTCTGCCACTCTGCCACCAGGAGTTTAATTACAGGCTTGAGAAGAGGGAAGGAAGAAAGCTCTTTGAAGGCTATGATGCTTTGAAAACTGGGTTGGCAGTGTGGACTGACTGTTTACAGTAGACAAAAACTTGTCATTTTACCCCATCCCGAACGGCCGTGCGGCTGGCGAGAAAGGAGGGAGGAGGGCAAGTTCAGGCGCAGGCTGGGTGGGTGGCTGGGACGGGTCGGCCAAGGGACCACTCCTGAGGGCTCTTGTGCCGGCGATGCCCACTTCGGCCCAGCCATGTGTTTGCGGCAACCAGAGTCCCTGCAAACATGCGGCTGGCTGCAGTCAGGGCCTACTGCCACCATCGATGCACTCCCGCCAGAGGCTCAGCTGCTCTCCGCCAGGCCAACCGAGAGCGCTTGTCCCGGGTGGGACATAGGGGCTGAGACAGATGGAGGGAGACGTAACACATCAGGAATGGAAATCCAGATTGAGAGAAGGAAGCAGTAAGTAGGAGACAGATGTGAAGGAAGCGGACACAAGGCAAGAAGATGTTGGAAGGGAGAAAGGAGGTGGCCATCCAGGAGCCAGGCCTGGAGCATCAGTGTGGGGGAGTTCATGTAGGCTGGGCCTGTGCCAGTAGTAGGGACAGGGGACGCTGGGTGGCCACGGGTGTCATAGCTGGTGCTTAAAACCGCTGAGGCGGGGTGCGGTGGCTCAAGCCTGTAATCCCAGCACTTTGGGAGGCCGAGGCGGGTGGAACACGAGATCGAGACATCGAGACCATCCTGGTCAACATGTTGAAACCCCGTCTCTACGAAAATACAAAGAAAATCAGCTGGGCATGGTGGCACGTGCCTGTAATCCCAGCTACTCGGGAGGCTGAGGCAGGAGAATTGCCTGAACCCAGGAGGCGGAGGTTGCGGTGAGCCGAGATCGCGCTACTGCACTCCAGCCTGGGCAACAAGAGCGAAACTCCGTCACACACACACACACACACACACACACACACACACACACACACAGAGTCTCTGAAACTGATGAGAATAAATTCCATAGAAATATGACGTCGGACCAATGATAGTATTGGTATAGAAAGGGAAAAAGAGCCGGGCGTGGTGGCTCAAGCCTGTAATCCCAGCACTTTGGGAGGCCGAGGCGGGTGGATCACGAGATCGAGACATCGAGACCATCCTGGTCAACATGGTGAAACCCCGTCTCTACTAAAAATACAAAAAATCAGCTGGGCATGGTGGCACGTGCCTGTAATCCCAGCTACTCAGGAGGCCGAGGCAGGAGAATTGCCCGAACCCAGGAGGCGGAGGTTGCGGTGAGCCGACATCGCGCCATTGCACTCCAGCCTGGGCAACGAGAGCGAAACTCCGTCTCACAGAAAAATAAAAAATAAAAAAAATAAAGAAAGTCTCTGAAACTGATGAGAATAAATTCCATAGAAATATGACATCGGACCAATGATAGTATTGGTATAGAAAGGAAAAAAAGATGAACTTTTATAGATTAAAAGTGGATGGAAGACATTGATAGCAATTTGTCGCATTCGAATTATGAGCCATTCTCTGACACGTTTATCTGTACCGAGATGCCCTTAGGGTTTACCTTGCCCAGGGGGTCACATTTGCCATCCTTCGCCATCCAAGCCTTCCCCAAGTCATAAGCAGAAGCGAGCACGGCTCTTACCCTCCTTCTAGTTTTGGCTACTGTCATTCTCTTTGCCACGAAATGCTTTTGCACTTCCTCAAGTACAAACCCATTCAATCCTCCGCATCCATCTAATGAGATGCTGTGGGCCAGAGGTCAGCAGTTTGGGGCCATGGGGGAGAAAAAACATCATAGGTGCAAATTCCACCCACGGATGATCGGGAGTGGTGAGCTCTCTCTAAAACAGGTTTTGAGGAGAGCCTGGGGATTGCCAAAGGCACCGAATCCTTTGAAAGGAGCGGGAGGCAGGGGCGAGGAAGCTGGGAACTGGGAGGAGGCGAGCTGGGAGTGAAACCGGGAGGGGCGCGGCGCGCGGCTGCTGCACCGGACTGAAATTTTGTACCTTACCGGAGTAGGTGAGCCGGGCTTGGGAATGGGGACCGGGAGGCAGGGTGGGATGGACAGACAGCCCCACTCCCGGGAGCACAGTATGTTTTATACTGAGTGCGCAATGCTCGAAGAGCGCTCAGATTTTCCAATATAAGAAATGTAGTTTTCAGGTATTGTGGAAGAAGAACGTGTTTGTACAGCGCCTTATCATTGACGTATGTTATCTAGTAAACAAATTTCTTGAGTCTTAGAACTAATGCGTAATGTGTCAACTGTCATGATTATTACCCCTATTTATTTGTTTACTTCTTTCTTTGTTGATTATTTTTTGAGGCAGGGTCTTGCTCTGTCGCCCAGGCTGCATCGCAGCTGCAGAGGCGTCAGCTCGGCTCACTGCAAGCTCTGCCTCCCGGGTTCAGGAGATTCTCGTGTCTCAGCTGCCTGAGTAGCTGGGATGCTCAGCATGGCTCTGCGCTCGGCTACATTTTTTGCATTTCGAGTAGAGACGGGATTTTGCATGTTGGCCGGGATGGTCTCCAACTCCTGGCCTCAAGCGATCCACCCGCCTCGGCCTCCAAAGTGCTACGATTCGAGGCGTGAGTCACCGCGCCGGACCTATTAACCCATTTTGTATGTGAGGACTCTGAGGTCTGGGAAAACTGGACAAAGCAGAAACTCATGCCAAAGCCTTCTGTCCCCGTGTCCAGAGAGCGCTCCGTGACAGCCCAAGCTGATTTTCCAAGAATGTGATCACGCTTTGTCAGATTTGCAACGTTTCTGATATTAAGGCATCAGGTCCAAGTGCAACGTTCATAGAGAACTGAAGGGCTTGCATTCAAACAATTCTGAAAATATAAGAAATGGCTTTGTAGGCCGGGCGCGGTGGCTCACGCCTGTAATCCCAGCACTTTGGGAGGCCGAGGCGGGTGGATCACGAGGTCGAGAGATCGAGACCATCCCGGTCAACAGAGTGAAACCCCATCTGTACTAAAAATACAAAAAATGAGCTGGGCATGGTGGCGCGTGCCTGTAATCCCAGCTACTCGGGAGGCTGAGGCAGGAGAATCGCCTGAACCCAGGAGGTGGAGGTTGCGGTGAGCCTAGATCGCGTCATTGCACTCCAGCCTGGGTAACGAGAGCGAAACTCCGTCTCAAAAAAAAAGGTTATATATATATATATATATATATATATATATATATATATTTAAAAAATGCATTCTGAAGCCAGGCACAGTGGTGTGTGCCTGTAGTCCCAGCTACTCGGGAGGCTGAGGCTGTTGTACTATCAGCTGCCAGGTCTTAATCTTTCCATTATTTTGAACCCATGCGGTGAACGTTTTCCTCGAAAGGGCACGTTGGTGCTCAAAATGTTTTCACCTTTTGGGCTCGATGCGATGGCTCACGCCTGTAATCTCAGAATTTTGGGGGGCCGAGGGGGGCACATCACAAGATCCGGAGTTCAACACCAGCTTGGTAGACATGGTGAAACCCCGTCTCTACTAAAATTACAAAAATCAGCTGGGCGTGGTGGCACGTGCCTATAATCACAGCTACTTGAGTGGCTGAGGCAGGACAATCTCTTGAACCGGGGAGTCGGAGATTGCAGTGAGCCAAGATGGTGCCACTGCACTCCAGTCTGGCAACAGAGCAACAGTCTGTCTCAAACACCATAAAAAATGTTTTCACCCTTTGTTGCGTTTCAGAGTTCAGATTTGTTTTTATCAGCGATGTTCAGTCTGTACTAAAACACCTGTGTAAGGGGTAAAAGAGCATCCCTGACCGACCTTCCTTCCTTCCTTCCTGCCTCCCTCCCTCCCTCCCTCCCTCCTTTCCTTCCTTCCTTATGAGACAGAGTCTTGCTCTGTTGCCCAGGCTGCAGAGACTTGATCTTGGCTCACTACAACCTCTGCCTCCCACGTTCAAGCAATTCTCCCACATCAGCCTCCCAAGTAGATGGGATGACAAGCACCTGCCATCACACCCAGCTGATTTTTGTATTATTAGTAGAGACGGGGTTTCACCATGTTGACCGGGCTGCTCTTGAACTCCGGACCTCAGGTGATCCACCCATCACGGCCTCCCAAAGTGCTGGGATTATAGGCCTGAGCCACCACGTCTGGTCGTCTTTGACACTTAGCAGTAACTGCCAGTTGGCAGGGCAGGGAACAGTGGTCCCCTTGCATGCGATTGAATACAAAGGTTTCCGTGGATCTTGGAATAACGGTGGGGGAGGGTGATGGTATTTTCCTTGAGGGGAGGTGACAGACGAGGTGGGCTGTCAGCAAAGGAACAACTTGGTCATAACAGGAATTGAAAAGAGGCCAACTCTTTCTTTTCTATTTACTTATTTTTTATTTTTTATTTTTTGAGACAGAGTTTCGCTCTTGTTACCCAGGCTGGAGTGTCATGGTGCGATATCAGCTCACCGCAACCTCCACCTCCTGGGTTCAGGCGATTCTCCAGCCTCAGCCTTCTGAGTAGCTGGGATGACAGGCAGACGCCACCACGCCCAGCTAATTTCTTGTATTTTTAGTAGAGACGGGGTTTCACCATGTTGACCTGGGATGGTCTCGATCTCTCGACCTCGTGATGCACCCGCCTGGGCCTCCCAAAGTGCTGGGATTACAGGCTTGAGCCACCGAACCCGGCCGGAAACCCTTTCTTTCAAGAATGTAGAAACAGTCATTTCCAGCCCTATACTGGCTTATAAGAGTTAGCGGAAAGAATGCATTTAAAACACACAAGACTGGGTTTTTACAAACTGATCTCTGCTGTGTGTTGGTTCCTTTGGGAAGTTGCAACTATGTTTAGATTCAGCAATTAGAAACACATTTCTTCTAAAAGCTGCCTTTGGACATTCCAGAGTGGATGGGAGTACAGGATGTAAAGAGAAATGTCTGGCTCTAAAACAAAAACGGAGCTATCTAGCACAATGGTTGTCAATGTGTGCATTCAACTGACAGAGTTACACTGATCTGTATTTCACCAGTTCAGAAACCCTTTCTTTGTAGAATGTAGAAACAGTCATTTCCAGCCCTATACTGGCATATAAGAGTTAGCAGTAAGAATGCGTTTAAAACACAAAAGACCCGCTTCTTAGAAACTGATCTGCTGTGTGTTGGTTCCTTTAAGGAAGTTGCAACTATGTTTAGATTCAGCCAGTTAGAAACACATTTCTTCTAAAAGCTAGGTTTGGACATTCCAGAGTGGATGGGAGTACAGGATTTAAAGAAAAATATCTGGCTCTAAAACAAAAACAGAGCTATCCAGCAGAATGGTTGTCAATGTGTGCATTCAACTTACAGAGTTAAACTGATTTGTATTTCACCAGTTCAGAAACCCTTTCTTTGTAGAATGTAGCAACAGTGAATTATAGCCCCATAGTGGTATGTAAGAGTTAGCAGTAAGAATGCGTTTAAAACACAGAAGACCTGCTTCTTACAAACTGATCTCCTGTGCCTTGGTTCCTTTTAGGAAGTTGCATCTGTTTAGATTCAGCGAGTTAGAAACACGTTTCTTCTTCTTCTTCTTTTTTTTTTTTTTTCCGGGGGGGAGACCGAATTTCGCTCTTTTTACCCAGGCTTGAGTGCAATGGCACAATCTCGGCTCACTGCAACCTCCTCCTCCTGGGTTCAAGCAATTCTCCTGCCTCAGCCTCCTGAGTAGCTGGTATTACAGGCATGCACCAACATGCCCAGCTAATTTTTTGCATTTTTAGTAGAGACGGGGTTTCACCATGTTGACCAGGATGGTCTCGATCTCTCGACCTCGTGATCCACGCGCCTCGGCCTCCCAAAGTGCTGGGGTTACAGGCTTGGGCCACCGCGCCCGGCCAGAAACACGTTTCTTCTAAAGGCTGCATTTGGACATTCCAGAGTGGATGGGAGTACAGGCTGTCGTGAAAAATATCTGGTTCTAAAACAAAAACGGAGCCATCTAGCAGAATGGTTGTTAATGTGTGCAATGAACTTACAGAGTTAAACTGATGTGTGTTTGCAGCAGTTCAGAAACCGTTTCCTTGGAGAATGGAGATACAGTCATTTCCAGCCCTATAGTGGCATGTAACAGTTAGCAGTAAGAATGCGTTGAAAACACAGAAGACCTGCTTCTTACAAACTGACCTGCTGTGTGTTGGTTCCTTTTAGGAAGTTGCAACTATGTTTAGATTCAGCCAGTTTCAAACACATTTCTTCTAAAAGCGACCTTTGGACATACGAGAGTGGATGGCAGTACAGGATGTAAAGAGAAATATCTGACTCTAAAAAAAAAAAAAAAAAACGGAGATATCCAGCAGAATGGTTGTGAACGTGTGCTTTCAACTTACAGAGTTAAACTGATTTGTATTTCACCAGTTCAGAAACCCTCTCTTTGGAGAATGTATAAACAGTCATTTCCAGCCCTATGCTGAACACCACCACCATGTCCAATGCTACGGTCAATAGTAGCATTCGGCCTGTCTTTGGAGGGACCATCTACCGCCCTCCCGTGTCTCGACTTCCTCCTTCCGGCAGCAAGCCAGTCGCTACTTCCACCTGTTCAGGGAAGAAAACGCCCCGTGCCGGCGGGCAGGGAGCCGACAAGGGGAACCCGGAGCTCAGTGGCAGCATCCTGAGGTGCGAGAACTTTCAAAGGCTTCGACAGCTGATGCTCCTCCTGGCATCCTCAATTCAACCCACATCCGGTCCTGAGAAGCCCTGAGCAGTCAACCAGCTGTGGCTTCCTGTGCCTCGACTGGACCTCATTTTATCAGGGAGGCTTTAGTTTTTCTTGAGCCTAGGTGTGCTCAAAACCCTAGCCTTGGACAGGCTCCGTGACCATGGGCCTATTTAGAGATGTCATGAGGGTTACAGATGAAAATCCACCACAGGTTTAGTGGTCCTACGAGACTTCGTTTTAACAGTTTATGGCAGAAAGTGCGAATTTTCGCATACGGGGCCTGACTTCTTCTCTACCATAGATTCTACTTCCTGAAGTGTGATCAAAAGCTTGTTTTACTTCACCACTGTGTAGGAAAATTATTAACTGTGCCCATCCCTAAGGTAATTCTGGCTTGAGGACTTGTAATTAGTAATTAACATCTTTCTTGTTTAGGGATGTTCAATTAGTGCTTTGGCTGTCAGCTTTGCTCTCCCCTGAAGGCTTGTCCCCACCACACAGGACAGCCTTCTTCCTGATGAGAATGGCTGTGTGTTTCCCAAGTTGAGATGGCCTGCCCTACTACTGCCAAAGAGGTGACAGGAAGGCGAGCACTGCTCTGTTAGATCGTGTTCAGTTCTGTTGCGGAGTGCAACGCCCTTCGTGGGCGGTATGTATGTATGAACACACGTGCTTGTTGGAACTCTTTCTTTGGCATTTGTCCCTGGCTCCAGTCTCCCCCTTTCCGGGCCTGCTATGCCCGAGTTCTTCTACCCCTGCAGTTGCCAGCCGCGTCGGGAGGCTGTTTGCTCCGATGGGTTGGGTTATCTTTGTCGTGGAGATCTGGAACTTTGCACATGTCACTACGAGGGAGTTGTTTTTACTCTAGCATCTGCGATGAGGTGCCCTCTTGACCAACCCTCTCGATCACTACTCTTCCTCAAGCACTATTATTTATTCTTCCTCCTTTTTTTTTTTAAGCTGACAAAAAAAATACTACTTTATTAGTGGCTTCTACAAGATTAGAATACATAGAAAAGTACAAATAAATGCCAGTTCATTTGGGCAAAAATAAACGACAGGAAAGGCAAAGATGCAACACTCAACCCCGCACGGATGACACGCTGGAGCTGACAAAGCACACGCGTTTTAAACGGTTTTCCGAGTCACATGTTAGAACACGTAGGAAACTGGTTCTCCTTATTGTTTGCTTCGATTCTGCCGTTCCTTGCGCGCCACCTCCTCCTCCTCCTCCTCCTCCTCCTGGCGCTTCTCATAGTGGGCAAAGTCGTCGAAGATGGAGGTCGTGTCGTGTGCTTGTAGGAGCTGATGATTTTCAGCACCTGCTTTGCTTTTTCTAAGGGCATCTCCTGGGTGTCCCGGGAGTTTGTGACGGGTTTGTTGTCGTTGTGCTCCAGTCTGATGTGCCGCAGCTGGTTATTGGGCACGTCCTGAACAGAAATCCACTTGACATCAAACTGCCCCTTCCACTGGTCCTGAGACCAGACCCCAGCAATGGTGCCGTAGTCCACGGGGGACTCCATCTCGGCCACCCCACAAAAATGCCCGCTCCCGTTGACGCTGAAGAGCAGGTAGACAGGCCCCTTGCTGCTCATGCAGCGGAAGGCGCCGTCCAGGCGCGTGTTACCGTGCTCCGTGTGCACCGGATGGAGTACTTGATGGAGCGGTGGATGTCCTCGGAGTAGCTCTTGATGATGAACGCACGCCCGCTTTTCAGATTCCAGTTAAACTCTTTAGGGTAACAGCTGTGAGCAGCCTTCAGTTTTTCAAGGACGGGGTGGGATTCGACGCCAGGCATATAAGAATTAGCAGTAAGAATGCGTTTAAGGCTGGGCGTGGTGGCTCAAGCCTGTAATCCCGGCACTTTGGGAGGCCGAGGCAGATGGATCAGGAGGTCAAGAGATCGAGACCATCCTGGTCAACAAGGTGAAACCCCGTCTCTACTAAAAATACAAAAAATTAGCTGGGCATGGTGGCACGTGCCTGTCATGCCAGCTACTCAGGAGGCTGAGGCAGGAGAATTGCCTGAACCCAGGAGGCGGAGGTTGCGGTGAGCCGAGATGGCACCATTGCACTCCAGCCTGGGTAACGAGAGCGAAACTCCATCTCAAAAAAAAAAAAAAAGAATGCGTTTAAAACACAGAAGACCTGCTTTGTACAAACTAATCTACTGTGTGTTGGTTCCTTTTAGGAAGTTGTATCTATGTTTAGATTGATTGAGTTAGAAACACGTTTCTTCTAAAAGCTTCCTTTGGACATTCCAGAGTGGATGGGAGTACAGGCTGTAATGAGAAATATCTAGCTCTAAAACAAAAACGGAGCTATCCAGCAGAATGGTTGTCAATGTGTGCATTCAACTTACAGAGTTAAACTGATTTGTATTTCAGCAGTTCAGAAACCCTTTCTTTGGAGAATGTAGAAACAGTCATTTCCAGCCCTATAGTGGCGTATAAGAGTTAGCAGTACGAATGCATTTAAAACACAGAAGACCCGCTTCTTGCAAACTGATCTGCTGTGTGTTGGATCCTTTTAGGAAGTTGCAACTATGTTTAGATTCAGCGAGTTAGAAACACATTTCTTCTAAAAGCTGCCTTTGGACATTCCAGAGTGGACGGGAGTACAGGAAGTAAAGAGAAATATCTGACTCTAAAACAAAAACGGAGCTATCCAGCAGAATGGGTGTCAATGTGTGCATTCAACTTAGAGTTAAACGGATTTGTATTTCAGCAGTTCAGAAACCCTTTCTTTGGAGAATGTAGAATCAGTCATTTCCAGCCTTATAGTGGCATATAATTGTTAGCAGTACGAACGCGTTTAAAACGCAGAAGACCTGCTTCCTACAAACTAATCTGCTGTGTGTTGGTTCCTTTTAGGAAGTTGCATCTATGTTTAGATTCAGCGAGTTAGTAACACAGTTCTTCTAAAAGCTGCGTTTGGACATTCCAGAGTGGATGGGAGTACAGGCTGTAATGAGAAATATCTAGCTCTGAAACAAAAAAGGAGCTATCTAGCAGAATGGTTGTCAGTGTGTGCATTCGACTTACAGAGTTAAACGACACCTCCGGGACAGAAGAATATGGTGGGTGCAAGTTCGGAGGTGAGGCGGGTACTTTGCTAGAGCCGAGGAGTTCAAGACCAGCCCAGGCATCAGGCTGCAGTGCATTCGTCTGGCCAAGGCCCATGGCAGCCTCCACTTCCCGACCTCAGGCAATCCTCCCACCTTGGGCTCCAAAAAAGCTGGGACTACAGGCGCCTGCCGTCACGATGCCCGGAGAACTTTTTTTTTTTTTTTTTTGCGACGGAGTTTCGCTCCCGTTGCCCAGGCTGGAGTGCAATGGCGCGATCTCGGCTCACCGCAAACCTCCGCCTCCTGGTTTCAAGCTATTCTCCTGCCTCAGCCTCCCGAGTAGCTGGGATTACAGGCACGCGCCACCATGCCCAGCTAATTTTTGTATTTTTAGTAGAGACGGGGTTTCACCTTGTTGACCGGGATGGTCTCGATCTCTTGACCTCATGATCCACCCGCCTCGGCCTCCCAAAGTGCTGGGATTACAGGCTTGAGCCACCGCACCCGGCCAGAAACACATTTTTTCTAAAAGCTGCTTTAGGACATTCCAGAGTGGACGGGAGTGCAGGATGTAAAGAGAAATATCTGGCTCTAAAACAAAAACGGAGCTATCCAGCAGAATGGTTGTCAATGTGTGCATTCAACTTACAGAGTTACACTGATTGGTATTTCACCAGTTCAGAAACCCTTTGTTTGGAGAATGTAGCAACAGTCATTTCCAGCCCTATACTGGCATATAAGAGTCAGCAGTAGGGAGAGAGATCCAAGATCGCTGATCACTAGCAGCTCGGGATTGTAGCTCCCGGTGTAAGCGCAAAGAACGAGAGGACGCCACACCTTCACGTGAATTCTTGTTGCTCACGCACCAGGAGATTCCCGGCGGAGGAGCCCCACGGGTCGCCAGCGCGATTCTTGTGACCGGCGAGGCGGTTTGGCCGGCGCCTCGGAGCGACGGTTCTTGGTGCAGAGTCGGAAAAGCACCATCGATCTTAACGCCGCTGATTTGGTGGGCGCAGTGGGTTGCTCAGATTTCGGCGCTGAGAATCGGTAAGTTGGACGTCCACTCAGGAACCCAATTACAAAGACGGTGAATACAAAGACCACAGATGGATAAATTTATAACGAAGGGAGGAAAACAACCAAAAAAGGCTGAGAATGCCGAAGATCAGAACGCTTCTCCTTCGGGGGGCGGGGGGATCACAGTTCCTCATCAGCGACGGAACAAGGCTTGATGGAGAACGAGTGTGTTCCAATTACAGAAGCAGGCTTCAAAATGTGGATAATGAGAAACTTCTGTGAATTAAAAGAACTTGTTTTAACCCAATCTAAAGTAACTAAGAACTTTGAAAAAAGATTTGACGAAATGTTAACAAGAATACACAATTTAGAGAGGAATATAAGTGAATTGATGGAGCTGAAAAACACAATAGGAGAACTTCGTGAAGTATGCACAAGTTTTAACAGCCGAATTGATCAAGCAGAAGAAAGGATATCAGAGGTCAAAGACCAACTCAATGAAATAAAACAAGAAGACAAGCCGGGCGCGGTGGCTCAAGCCGGTAATCCCTGCACTTTGGGAGGCCGAGGCGGGTGGATCATGAGGTCGAGAGATCGAGACCATCCCGGTCAACATGGTGAAACCCCGTCTCTACTAAAAATACAAAAAATCAGCTGGGCATGGTGGCGTGTGCCTGTAATCCCAGCTACTCAGGAGGCTGAGGCAGGAGAATTGCCTGAACCCAGGAGGCGGAGGTTGCGGTGAGCCGAGATCGCGCCATTGCACTCCAGCCTGGGTAACAAGAGCGAAAACTCCGCCTCAAAAAAAAAAAAAAAAAAAGAAAAAAAAAAGAAGATTAGAGAAAAAAGGATAAAAAGGAACGAGCAAAGTCTCCAAGAAATATGGGACTACGTGAAAAGACCTAATCTACGCTTGATAGGTGTACCTGAATGTGACGAAGAGAATGAATCCAAGCTGCAAAATACGCTTCAGGATATTATTCAGGAAAATTTTCCCAGCCTAGTAAGGCAGGATAATGTTCAACTCCAGGTAATACAGAGAACACCACAGAGATATTCCTCAAGAAGAGCAACTCCAAGGCACATAATCATCAGATTCATCAGTGTTGAAATGAAGGAGAAAATACTAAGGGCAGCCAGAGAGAAAGGTCAGGTTACCCACAAAGGGAAGCCTATTAGACTCACAGCAGATCTCTCAGCAGAAACCCTACAAGCCAGAAGAGAGTGGGGACCAATATTCAACATCCTTAAAGAAAAGAACTTTCAACCCAGAATTTCACATCCAGCCAAACGACGCTTCACAAGTGAAGGAAAAATAAAGTTTTTTGTGAATAAGCAAGCACTCAGAGATTTCATCACCACCAGGCCTGCTTTAGAAGAGCTTCTGAAAGAACCACTACGCATAGAAAGGAACAAACAGTATCAGCCTTTCTAAAAAAATTATGAAAAAGAGCATCAATATAATGAAGAATTTACATCAAATAATGGGCAAAAGAGCCAGCTAATATTAAATGGCAGTATTAAACTCACATATATTATTATTAATTCTAAATTTAAATTGACTAAAACCCCCAATCCAAAGACAGACAGGCAATTTGAATAAAAAACTAAAACCCAACAGTATGCTGCATCCAGACCCATCTCACATTCAAGAATGCACAAAGACTCAAAACAAGGCATGGAGAAAGATTTACCAACCAAACAGAGAGCTGAAGTAAATAAATAAAAAGCAGAAGTTACACTTAAGCAACAAAGATCAAAAGACGCAAAGAAGGACATTATATAATGATAAAAGGATCAATGCAACAACAAGAAGAGCTAAAGATCCTAAATATATACGCACCCAATACAGGAATACGCAGACATACAAGACTTATAAAGAGACTTAGACTCCCACATGATAATAGTCGGAGACTTCAACATTAATATTAGACAGATCAGTGAGACAGAAAATTAACAACGATATCCAGGACTTGAACTGAGATCTGGAACAAGTAAATGTAATTAACATTTATAGAACTCTCCACTTTAAATATACGAAATATACACTCTCATCAGTACCACATCATATCAACTTAGAAGTTTAAACGAAATGTTGGTTGTCTCCTTGTTTGTTATTCTCTTCCCTCATTTTCTTTCATGTCTCCATTATTAAGGACAATTATAGGCATGCCCGTATTTAGACTGCATTCTAACCCGGGCAATAAAGCAATACCCCCATCCTCTCTCCCTCGTCCTCTTTCTCTTTCTTTCTCTTCTTTATTCTTTTTCTTTCTTTCTTTTTTTTTTTTTTTTTTTTTTTTTTTTGAGACGGAGTTTCACTCTTGTTACCCAGGCTGGAGTGCAATGGCGCAATCTCGGCTCACCACAACCTCCGCCTCCTGGGTTCAGGCAATTCTCCTGCCTCAGCCTCCTGAGTAGCTGGGATTACAGGCACATGCCACCATGCCCAGCTAATTTTTTGCATTTTTAGTAGAGACGGGGTTTCACCATGTTGACCGGGATGGTCTCGATCTTTTGACCTTGTGATCCACCCGCCTCGACCACCCAAAGTGCTGGGATTACAGGCTTGAGCCACCGCGCCCGGCCCCCTATTCTTTTTCTTATAAAAGGAAAAAAAAAAAAGAGAGACTTTCCCTCTCTGTCTCTCTCTCTCCACACACACACATGCACACACACCTAAACACACAGTCACACACACACACATCTGTTTATCCATTTCTACATATTAGTCTTTTCTCACAAGCTGTGCTTTTAATATAGACACACATGATTTCATATGAAGCCGACTTCCATAACACTGATTTCAACGTAGAACGATTGTGCTATCTGCAGCAAAGCAGCCCATGGCCGAGTCATGGAGAGGCGGAGAAAAGAGGCAACGGCATTCTCAGGCCTGTCAGGCCTTGTACCCTGGGTTGGGGTGGAAGAACTCATCAGCGACGCAGCCTGGCTGGAGTGGGGGACGGCCCCAGCCCTGACAGTGCAGGAAAATTGAGGGCTTCCTTTACCCTGGTCTTGAACACTCTGTCCTCAGCACTGAGTCTGTTGTCCTAGGTCAATGTCATCATCGACCTCCTCCACTTGCTGGAGCCCAGGGAAGCTCTGGAAGGCTGAGCTCCTGACTGGGGCTGAGACCTGCCCTGGGATTCAGAGCAGACTCGTCCCAGCCGAGCAGATGTTGAGGCATTTCCTGGCTGTCCGGGCAGCAGGACCCCAGTGACCCTCGATGTTGCTGGTGTTTTCTGAGAGTGGAGATTCTGCCTCCTGGAGACTCAATCCTGAGGACTGCTGGGTCAGCACAGGCCGAGACATGACTTCTGGAGGGACGGAGAAGTGCAAGACCCGTTTCTTAGAACCTGATGTGCTGTGCGTTGGATCCTTTTAGGAAGTCGCATCTATGTTTAGATTCAGCGAGTCAGAAACACGTTTCTTCTAAAAGCTGCGTTTGGACATTCCAGAGTGGATGGGAGTACAGGCTGTAATGAGAAATATCTGGCTCTAAAACAAAAACAGAGCTATCTAGCAGAATGGTTGTCAATGTGTGCATTCAAGTTACAGAGTTAAACTGATGTGTGTTTGCAGCATTTCAGAAACCCTTTCTTTGGAGAATGTAGAAACAGTCATTTCCAGCCTTATACTGGCATATTAAAGTTAACAGTAAGAATGCGTTTAAAACACAGAAGACCCGCTTCCTATAAACTGATCTGCTGTGCTTTGGTTCCTTTTAAGAAGTGGCAACTATGTTTAGATTCAGGCAGTTAGAAACAAATTTCTTCTAAAAGCTAGGTTGGGACATTCCAGAGTGGACGGGAGTACAGAATGTAAAGAGAAATAATCTGACTCTAAAACAAAAGCAGCTGGGCGCGGTGGCTCAAGCCTGTAATCCCAGCACTTTGGGAGGCCGAGGCGGGTGGATCACGAGGTCGAGAGATCGAGACCATCCTGGTCAACAAGGTGAAACCCCGTCTCTACTAAAAATACAAAAAGTTAGCTGGGCATGGTGGTGCGTGCCTGTAATCCCAGCTACTTAGGAGGCTGAGGCAGGAGAATTGCCTGAGCCCAGGAGGCGGAGGTTGCGGTGAGCCGAGATCGCGCCATTGCACTCCAGCCTGGGTAACAAGAGCGAAACTCCGTCTCAAAAAAAAAAACAAAAAACAAAAGCAGAGCTATCCAGCAGAATGGTTGTCAATGTGTGCATTCAACTTACAGAGTTAAACTGATTTGTATTTCAGCAGATCAGAAACGCTTTCTTTGGAGAATGTAGCAACAGTCATTTCCAGCCCTATACTGGCATATAAGAGTTAGTTTAAAACACAGAAGACCCGCTTCCTATAAATTGATCTGCTGTGCGTTGGTTCCTTTTAGGAAGTTGCAACTATGTTTAGATTCAGCGTGTTAGAAACACGTTTCTTCTAAAAGGTGCGTTTGGACATTCCAGTGTGGATGGGAGTACAGGATGTAAAGAGAAATATCTGGCTCTAAAACAAAAACGGAGCTATCCAGCAGAATGGTTGTCAATGTGTGCATTCAACTTACAGAGTTAAACTGATTTGTATTTCAACAGATCAGAAACCCTTTCTTTGGAGAATGTAAAAACAGTCATTTCCAGCCCTATACTGACATGTAAGAGTTAGCAGTAAGAATGCGTTTAAAACACAGAAGACCCGCTTCTTACAAACTGATCTGCTGTGCGTAGGTTCCTTTTAGGAAGTTGCAACTATGTTTCGATTCAGCGAGTTAGAAACACATTTATTCTAAAATCGACCTTTGGACATAGGAGAGTGGATGGGAGTACAGGATGTAAAGAGAAATATCTGACTCTAAAAAAAAACGGAGCTTTCCAGCAGAATGGTTGTCAATGTGTGCATTCAACTTACAGAGTTAAACTGATTTGTGTTTCAGCAGTTCAGAAACCCTTTCTTTGGAGAATGTAGAAACAGTCATTTCCAGCCCTATATTGGCATATAAGAGTTAGCAGTAAGAATGCGGTTAAAACACAGAAGACCAGCTTCTTACAAACTGATCTGCTGTGTGTTGGTTCCTTTTAGGAAGTTGCAACTATGTTTCGATTCAGCGAGTTAGAAACACATTTCTTCTAAAAGCTGCCTTTGGACATTCCAGAGTGGATGGGAGTACGGGATGTAAAGAGAAATATCTGGCTCTAAAACAAAAACGGAGCTATCCAGCAGAATGGTTGTCAATGTGTGCATTCAACTTACAGAGTTAAACTGATGATGCCCTGATTTTCGGCATCATCATGACCATTCTGATGATCATCATTCCAATCCTGATTCTGCAATCCTATCAGTAGATCCAGAGGAATCACCGGGGACAGGGGCTCTGCTCGTGACCTGTCTCCCTCCCTGGTATCCAGATTCCATCGCTCGCCCTGTCCCCAGCCCATCCCGTATCAACCCTTGACCCTCACACACTTTTCTACACTGGTTCAATAAAGTGCACGTGCTCCTGGAAAAAAAATAAAATTAAAAAATAAAACTCAAAATAATAAAGAAGAGAAGCGTCACTGGGAAGTTTTTATTTTATTTTATTTTATTTTATTTTTTTAATCCATGCAACCAGTCTTATTTATGCATAATTGAGAAAACACAGGCCTAGAGAGGTTATGAAACTTGTCTACAGTTACACAGCTTGTGAAGGGCACAGCCACGATTTGAAACCAGGCAGCTTTGCTCTCGGCGACCTCAGTGGGCTGCCTTTTGGTAAATTCAGGACATGAGGAGCAGAGGAGGAGGGGCAGGGAAAGGGTGCAAGGTGGGGAGGCTCTGAGGGAGGCCGATGGGAGAGGATGGAAAGATCAACCGATCGGCACTGGCTTGAGGCTGGCTGGCAGGCCTAAGCCCAGGGGCCTTGGGTGCATATGGCCCCAGGAAGCACGCTCCCCATTCCCTTCCTGCTCCTTCCTTCTTAAGGGCCTCTGCCCATGGTTCCCCTGGAGAGCCAAGCGGGGGTCTGCCAGGCAGCGTGCGTGAACACGCACGGGTGAGGGTGACTGGGGCATCTGCCCACCTGATGTACACAGACGTTGCACTTGTCACGGAAGCCCATCTCGTGGCCATCCTCGCCCTCAGGAGAGCGGCACACGTCACAGACGACATCCTCATCACACTCGATGCCCAGCCCCTCCTGCGTCTCGATGGCCCTGGCCCTATTCTGGTCGCACAGGGTCTCCAGCTCCTCCAGCACACGTTCCAGCGTCAGCTCATCCAGCTCTGGCCTCTCCATCTCCTGAAGTTCTGAGTCGATGAGCTGCAGCCAGTAGGCGTCCATCTCGTCCGGGTCCTAGCGGCTGCCTCCTGGCCAATCCGGCCGGGAGCCCTCCCCGAGCGTGGGGCTGCTTGGGGATGCCCGGGCAGGGGGGCCTTCCAGAGGTGGGAGGGTCCTCACCAGGGGCTCTGGGATGGCCTCTGCCCCGGCAGGCACCTGCACCCCTTTCTCCCATTCCTGTCGCCATGGGTCTGCCAGGAGGCAGGAGTCATCCGGGCTGAGCTGGTGTGAGTCCGGGATCCTCATGGCTGTGATGACATCTGTCCGGAAAACCTCCGAGGGCTTCTTTTCGTGCTGTCGGGGCCAGCCCGGCTTGGTGCTGCTGGGCAGGCTGGAGCATCTCGAGGCGGATGTAGATGTCGCGTGACTGTCAGTGGTGGCAGAGTTGTCACTGCTGATGGGGTCTTTTCGCCTCTTCTCTTCCGTCTTGCTCCGCGGTCCCCCCCTTGAGGGGCGCTGCCCGCGGCTCTGCGCCGCTGCAGGGACCGGCGCGGGAAGGAGGCTCCCGAAGCCCGGAGCTCCCGGGGGCCGGCGCGGGAGGGCGGGGGGCGCTCATCCATCCGGGGTCGCGGCCAGGGAGGCGGCGGGGCCCGTGGCGTCCCCGCTGGGGACAGTCAACCCGCCAGACCTGAGCGGGTGCCACTAGGAGTGGGCGCAAAGTAACTCCATGGACGCTACTCACCCCCCCCAAAAAATAGCCTCCGACTGCGATGGCCGCGGTCAGCACCATTCACCAACCCCCTGTGTAGGTTTCTCTTATTTTATTTATTTATTTTTTTGAGATGGAGTCTCGCTCTGTTGCCCAGGCTGGAGTGCAGTGACGCCATCTCAGCCCACTGCAACCTCTGCCTCCTGGGATCAAGTGATTTTCTGCCTCAGCCTCCCAAGTAGCTGCGATTCAGGCACCTGCCACCCATCCTGCTATTGTTTTTGTATTTTAAGTAGAGATGGGGTTTCACCATCTTGACCAGGCTGGTCTTGAACTCCTGACATCGTGATACGCTCACCTCAGCCTCCCAAAGGGCTGGGGTTACAGACGTGAGCCACCGCACCCAGCCCAGAAGAGATTTGCTAATTGAGTTCTGGATGACAGGTGTTTCATTGTAGGGGGTCTAAAGAGAGACTCAAATGCCTACAAGTTCAAGATCAGCTTGTGCAATATAGGGCGACCTTGTCTCTACAAAAACAACCAAGCAACCAAAAATTAGCTGGGCATGGTGGCAGGGGACTCTGGTGCCAGTTACTCAGGAGGCTGAGGCCAGAGAATCGCTAGGGTCAGGGAGGTTGAGGCTGCCGTGAGTTGTGATCACTCCACTGTATTCAACCTGTGAGTCTGAGAGCCTGTTTTAAAAAACACACACAAAAAATAGAGGCCTGAACATGAATGATTATTCATGAGTGACCCTATGTTGAACAAACAAAGCTGCCCCCAGATCCTGAACCACCAAAAACTGTAAGATAATAAATGTTAATTGTTTCAACAATTCACGTAAATGGCCCACCAATTGTAGGGGCAATTTGTGATACAACAATAACTAACTAGTATCTCTAGATTTCTTTTTCTTTTTTTGTTTTTTTTACATTGAGATGGAATCTTGCTCTGTTGCCAGGCTGGAGTGCAGTGGCGTGATTGATCTTGGCTCACTGCAACCTCCACCCCCCGGGTTCAAGTGATCCTCCTGCCTCAGCCTCCTGAGTAGCTGGGACTACAGGCACTCACCACCACACCCAGTAAATGTTTGTATTTTTGGTAGAGAAGAGGTTTCTCCATGTCGGCCAGGATGGTCTCGACCTCTTGACCTCATGATCCACCCTCCTCAGCCTCCCAAACTGCTGAGATTACAGGTTTGAGCCGCCGCACCTGGCCTAGATTTCTTTGGAAGGAAAAGCTATGTCCAGGAGGAGATTCAAAACCCACTTTTGTGTATGTGTGTGTGAGTGTGTGTGTGTGTGTGTGTGATGGAGTCTTGCTCTGTTGCTTAGGCTGGAGTGGTGAGATCCAGGCTCACTGCAACCTCCACCTCCTGATTAAGTGATTCTCCTGCTTCGGCTACTTTTTGTGACGTTAGTAAAGACAGGGTTTCACTATGTTGGTCAGCCTGGTCTTGAGCTCCTGGGTGCAGGGGATCCAACCACCTCAGCCTCCCAAAGTGCTGAGATTTCAGGAGTGAGCCACACCATGCCAAGCCTACCATTGCTATTGATCTTTGTAGCCAAGGATAATCATCTCAAAACAATGATGGCCTCCTCCTCAGTTCTTCTTTCAGAATCTCTGTCTTCCATTCCCTCCCTCAATATGCACACTTCATTTACTACAGCACTCCTTTCCCACCGCAAAGCCTACGTCCAAATAAAAATCTTCCGCTTTAGAGAGCTTCTCCCTGTTTATCATTAAGGTTGACAATTTCTTCTTTGAGCCTTGTTGTGGCGTAGAACTTCCTCCCCTCAAAGTATCTGTTGAAGTCCAAAAGCCCCCTCCATCCGCCGTACCTGGGGATGTGACGTGATTTGGAAATAGGGTCACTACACATAGAATGAGTTAGGGCTCAGTACAGGGACTCACACCTGTAATTCCAGCACTTTGGGAGGCCAAGGTAGGTGGATCACTTGAGGCCAGCAGTTTGAGACTACTCTGGACAACACAGAGAAACTCCTCTCTACAAACAAACAAACAAAAAACTTAGCCAGCTGTGGTGGTTCACACCTGTAGTCCCAGCTGCTTGAGAGGATGAGGTAAGAGGATCACTTGAGCTTGGGAGGCAGAGGTGGCAGTGAGCCAAGATGGTGCCACTGTACTACAGCCTGAGTGACAGAGCTAGTCCCTGTCTCAAAAAAAAAAAAAAAAAAAAAAAAAGATTAGTTAAGATGAGGTTCCATTGGACTAAGGCGGGTCACATTGGATTAAGGCAGCTCTTAATTTTTTTTTTTTTTTTTTTTTTTTTTTTTTTTTTTTTTTTTTTGAGATGGAGTTTCCCTCTTGTTGTCTAGGCTGGAGTGCAACCGCACAATCTTGGTTCACTGCCGCCTCTGCCTCCCAGGGGCAAGTAATTCTAGGGCCCAGCCTCCTGAGTGGCTGTGATTAGAGCGACTCACCACCACACCTGGCTAATTTTTTTTGTATTTTTAGTAGAGATAGTGTTTCTCCATGTTCGTCAGGCTGGTCTGGAACTCCCAACCTCAGGAGATCCGTCCACCTCAGCCTCCCAAAGTGCTGGGATTACATGCAGCCACAATGCCCTGCCTTATTTATTTATTTATTTTTTTGACGGAGTTTCCCTCTTGTTACCCAGGCTGGAGCGCAATAGCGCGATCTCGGCTCACCGCAACCTCCGCCTCCTGGGTTCAGGCAATTCTCCTGCCTCAGCCTCCTGAGTAGCTGGGATTACAGGCACGTGCCACCATGCCCAGCTAATGTTTTGTATTTTTCTTTTTAGTCGAGACGGGGTTTCACCATGTTGACCAGGATGGTCTCGATCTCTCGACCTCGTGATCCACCCGCCTCGGCCACTGCGGTCTAGCTCCCTCACCCAGGCTGGAGTGCAGTGACGCCATCTTGGCTCACGGCAATCTCCACTCCCCAGGTTCAAGCAATTCTCGAGGCAGCCCCTAAAGCTAATGATTCACATTCTCCTAAGGAGAGGAAAATTTGGACGCAGATACAGAGACAGAGACAGGGAAGAAAGCCAGGCAGTGATGGAAGCAGAGGCTGGAGTGAAGCCAGGTCACACCAAAGTCTGCCGGCCGCCACCAGAAGCTGGAGGAGGCAGGCGGGATCCTCCCTGGAGCCTTCAGAGGGAGCGCGGTGGCCCTGCCCACACCCCGACTCTGGCCTCCTGCACTGTGCAAAAATGCATTTCTGTTGTCTGAAGCCGCCTGGTTTGTGGTCATCCATTACAGCGCTACAGAAAACAAGTATCAGCTTCTTTCTTTTGTGGCAGGACGCAAACCTTGTCAATTCCAGCTCATTCTGGAAATGCGCTCTTCTTGCGTATGGAGCCTGGGGTGGGGGGGGGGTGAAGCTGTCCTCACAGTGTTAGCTAGAACTCTGGACAGACATGGTTATGATTAAGCATTAGGCCGGGCGCAGTGGCTCATGACCGTAATCTTGGCTCTTTGGGAGTCTAAGGTGGGCAGATCACCAGAGGTCAGGTGTTGGAGACCACGCTGGCCAACATGGTAAAACATCCATTTCTACTAAATGCACAAAAAATCAGCTGGCATGATGGCGCCTGCTTGTAATCCCAGCTACTCAGGAGGCTGAGGCAGGAGAGTCACTTGAACCTGGGAGGTGGAGGTTGCAGTGAGTCGAGATCACAGCACTGCACTCCAACCTGGGCAACGAGAGTGAAACTCTATCTCAAAAAAATAAACATTAATCCTCAACAGGGCACAGTAGCTCACGCCTGTAATCCTAGCACTTTTGGAGGCCGAGTCAGGTGGATCAGTTGAGGTCAGGAGTTCAAGACCAGCCTGACCAACATGCTGAAACCCCGTCTCTACTAAAAATACAAAAACTTGGCTGAGCATGGTGGCGAGCACCTGTAATTCCAGCCACTCTGGAGGCTGAGGCAGGAAAATGGCTTAAACCTGCGAGGGAGAGGTTGCAGTGAGCCAAGATCGTGCCACTGCATTCCAGCCTGGTAACAGAGCAAGACTCTGTCTCAAAAAAACAATCACGAGCCGGGCGCAGTGGCTCACGCCTGTAATCCCAGCACTTTGGGAGGCCGAGGCGGGTGGATCACGAGGTCAAGAGATCGAGACCATCCTGGTCAACATGGTGAAACCCCGTCTCTACTAAAAATACAAAAAATAATAATAAAAATAAAATCATCTGGGCATGGTGGCGCAGGCCTGTAGTCCCAGCTACTCCAGAGGCTGAGGCAGGAGAATTTCCTGAACCCAGGAGGAGGAGGTTGGGGTGAGCCGAGATCACGCCATTGCACTCCAACCTGGGTAACATGAGCGAAACTCGGTCTCAAAAAAAAAAAAAAAAAAAAAAAAAATTGGCTGTGTGCCGTGACTCATGTCTGTATTCCCAGCGCTTTGGGAGGTCTAGGCAGGCAGATCACTTGAGGTTAGGAGTTCGAGACCATCCTGGGCAACATGGTTAAACCCCTTCTCTACCAAAAACACAAAAGTTAGCCAAGCATGGTGGCATATGCCTGTGATCCCAGCTACTTTGAAGGCTGAGGCAGGGGAATCACTTGAACCCAGGAGGCAGAAGTTGCAGTGAGCAGACATCATGCCATTGCACTTCAGCCTGGTGACAAAGTGAGACTCCATCTCAAATGATAATAATAAATAAGAAGAATTTTAAATTATGGCCAGGTGCGGTGGCTCACCCCTGTAATCCCAGCACTTTGGGAGGCCGAGGCGGGTGGATCACGAGGTCGAGAGATCGAGACCATCCCGGTCAACATGGTGATACCCCATCTCTACTGAAAATACAAAAACTAGCTGGGCGTGGTGGCATGTGCCTGTAATCCCAGCTACTTAGGAGGCTGAGGCAGGAGAACTTCCTGAGCCCAGGAGGCGGAGGTTGCGGTGAGCCGAGACAGCACCATTGCACTCCAGCCTGGGTAAGAAGAGCGAAACTCCATCTCAAAAAAAAAAAAAAAAAAAAAAAAAAAAGAGAGAAATATCTGGCTCTAAAACAAAAACGGAGCTATCCAGCAAAATGGTTGTCAATGTGTGCATTCAACTTACAGAGCTAAAGTGAATTGTATTTCAGCAGTTCAGAAACCCTCTCTTTGGAGAATGTAGAAAGTCATTTCCAGCCCTATAGTGGAATATAACAGTTAACAGTAAGAATGCCTTTAAAACACAGAAGACCCGCTTCTTACAAACTGATCTACTGTGTGTTGGTTCCTTTTAGGAAGTTGCAACTATGTTTAGATTCAGCGAGCTAGAAACACATTTCTTCTAAAAGCTTCCTTTGGACATTCCAGAGCGGATGGGAGTACAGGATGTAAAGAGAGATATCTGACTCTAAAACAAAAACGGAGCTATCCAGCAGAATGGTTGTCAATGTGTGCATTCAACTTACAGAGTTAAACTGATTTGTATTTCAGCAGTTCAGAAACCCTTTCTTCGTAGAATGTAGAAACAGTCATTTCCAGCTCTATCGTGGCATATCAGAGTTAACAGTAAGAATGAGTTTATACACAGAAGTCGTGCTTCTTACAAACTGATCTGCTGTGTGTTGGCTCCTTTTAGGAAATTGCAACTATGTTTAGATTCAGCAAGTTACAAACCCATTTCTTCTAAAAGCTTCCTTTGGACATTCCTGAGTGGATGGGAGTACAGGATGTAAAGAGAAATATCTGACTCTAATACAAAAACAGAGCTATCCAGCAGAATGGGTGTCAATAATATAAAAAATATAAACCAGTTCCTAACTCATCCTAATTTAAAATAATATAATTTTCAGTGCTCATTATTGTTTCTTTGTGATTTCTTAAGCCATAAAATCTGTTTTGTAAAAAGTTCTGGAATATAATTTGGCAATTAATCTGCTAGCTATTTCATCTTCCCAACAAGAGTCAGGACTAACATTTCCAATATTAGTAAATGTATTTCCAGAATACCTTCCTGCATGTAAAATACAAGAAATAATCTAGTTGAATTATCTGATTGTTTTCAAATTAATAAATTTAGGCCTCTTCGACATTGTTGTTTTACCTACTAGAGCATATTATATGCTTGATACGGATTATAACTAGATGATATCAGAAAACGTTTGGCCTTTGTCCATTATGACAAGACTATTTTCTTCATGAAATTAAGGATGAAGCATTCAAAGAAAGGTAACTTATTAACATTAGTTTTTCACATTCGAAAAATATTATAAACCAGTAGTTTTCAGAATTTAATTGTTTGCTACATTTCTTCTTAGTTTAAGAATATTCTAACACCATTGC
The DNA here is from genome assembly GCF_048565385.1 of Saimiri boliviensis. Taxonomy (NCBI): domain Eukaryota; kingdom Metazoa; phylum Chordata; class Mammalia; order Primates; family Cebidae; genus Saimiri; species Saimiri boliviensis. The sequence goes on from NW_027412499.1 coordinate 113,985, forward strand.
CAGGCTTCATATTCATCTATTTCAATTAGTTCTGTAAATAATTGTTTTTGCTTTCGGGTTTTCGATTCAAAATAGATTTTTCTTGCAATATATTTAATAATTCTAACAGAAAAATAACTTCACTTGATTTTTTATTTATTTAAAAAACTAATTTTTTTATAATTAATGGTTAGATTTAATTTAATTAGATTTAAATGAGAAATGGCCACCATGAAAACTTTTTGAAAAGTACAGTCATATGATCGGGTGTGGTGGCTCACATCTGTAATCTCTTTGGGAGGCCAATCAGAGTGGGTAACCTCAGGTCAGGAGTTTGAGAACTGCCTGCCCAATATGGTGAAACCCCATCTCTATTAAAGATTCAAAAATTAGCCTGGCATGCTGGCAGGCACCTGTAGTCCCAGCTACTTGGGAGGCTGAAAGAGATTGCTTGAACCAGAGGGGCGGAGGTTGCAGTGAATTGAGATTATGCCACTGCACAGCAGCCTGGGAAACAGCAAGACGCCATCTCAAAAAAAAAAAAAAAAGTACAATCATATTTAACAATGAAAAGATACACAAAATTAAAAATATGTGACATATTAAAGTATATCTACATCTATAAGATTCAGATACACAGTGGTTAAGCACGTTGTCTCCTCCTTAAATTTTCTTTTCACAATGAGGTGACTTTAGAAATTGTATTAGTTTGGCCGGGCGTGGTGGCTCAAGTGGGTAATCCCAGCCCTTTGGGAGGCCGAGGCGGGTGGATCACGAGGTCAAGAGATCGAGATCATCCTGGTCAACATGGTGAAACCCCGTCTCTACTAAAAACACAAAAAATTAGCTGGGCATGGAGGCGTGTGCTTGTAATCCCAGCTACTCAGGAGGCTGAGGCAGGAGAATTGCCTGAACCCAGGAGGTGGAGGTCGCGGTGAGCCGAGATCGCGCCATTGCACTGCAGCCTGGGTAACAAGAGTGAAACTCTGTCCCAAAAAAAAAAAAAAAAAAAAAAAGAAAAGAAAAGAAAAGAAATTGTATTAGTTTGTTTTCAAGCTGCTGATAAAGAAATACCTGATACACCCATCAGATCTCGTGAGATGTATTCACTATCACGAGAATAGCACAGGAGAGACTGATGCCCATGGTTCGATTACCTTCTTTTGGGTTTCTTTCACAACAGGGGAGAATTCTGGGAGATACGATAATATTTGGGTGTGGACGGAACCGAATCATATCATTCAGCCCTTCCATATCTCATGGCCTCACATCTGAAAACCGATCATGCCTTCCCCAAAATTCCCCAAAGTCTTAACTCATTTCAGCATCAAACCAAAAGTCCACAGTTCAAAGTCTCATCTGAAACAAGTCAAGTCTCTTCTGCCTGTGAGCCTGTAACATCAAAAGCAAGCTAATGTCTTTCTAGATACAATGGGGGTACAGGTACTGGGTAAGTAGGGCCATTCCAAATTGGAAAATTTGGCCTAAACAAAAGTTACAGGGCCCATTCAAGTCCAAAACCCAGTGAGACGATCAAATTTGAAAGCTCCACAACAAACTAGTTTGACTCCAGGTGTCACACCTAGGTCACTATGATTCAAAAGGTGGGTTTCCATGGTCTTGGGAAGCTCTGACCCTGTGGCTTTTCAGAGTACAGCCTTTCTCCTGGTTGCTTTCCTGGGTTGGTGTTGAGTGTCTGTAGATTTTCCAGGTGCTTGTTGGTGAATCTAGCATTCCGGGGTCCAGAGGATGGTGGCTGTCTTCTCACGGCTCCATGAGGCAGTGCCACAGTAGGGACTCTGTGTGAGGGCTTCAACCCCACAAACCAAAACACCGCCACAAAGCCCAAAACCATATATATCATAAAGAGGTGGGAGGGAGTATGCTATGATACAGCAGTGCTCCTCAAGACAAAGATGCTTTCAGTGACTCCGGACGCAGGTAAGTATTTAAGAGTGGTGTTGGACCCACGAATGTGTTGGACCCACCACTTGTGATGACCAGGGTAAAAGTCATGGAGCTTCTGCCCCAGGTTATAAGTTCCAAACATAAAGCATTAAAAAAATGATAAAATTACCTGAGGCCCCCAAACATATAAAAAAATGCTCATCCTCACTGGTCATTAGAGAAATGCAAATCAAAACGACATTAGGATACCATCTCACGCCAGTTAGAATGGCGGTCATTAAAAAATCTGGAGACGACAGATGCTGGAGAGGGTGTGGAGAAATAGGAACAATTTTACACTGTCGGTGGGAGCGTAAATTAGTTCAACCATTGTGGAAGACAGTGTGGCGATTCCTCAAGGACCTAGAAATAGAAATTTCATTTGACCCAGCCATCCCATTAGTGGGTATCTATCCAAAGGAGTATAAATCGTTCTACTATAAGGACACACGCACACGAATGTTCACTGCAGCACTGTTGACGACAGCAAAGACTCGGAACCAACCCAAATGCCCATCGATGATGGACTGGACAGGGAAAATGTGGCACATATACCCCATGGAATATTATGCAGCCATCAAAAATGATGAGTTCGTGTCCTTTGTAGGGACACGGATGAACCTGGAAACCATCCTTCTCAGCAAACTGACATAAGAGCATGAAATCAAACACCGCATGTTCTCACTCATAGGTGGGCGTTGAACAATGAGAACACACGGACACGGGGAGGGGAGCACCACACGCTGGAGTCTGTTGGGGGAAATAGGAGAGGGACAGCAGGGGGCGGGGAGGTGGGGAGAGACAGCAGGGGGAGAAATGCCAGATATAGGTGACGGGGAGGAAGGCAGCACAGCACACCGCCACGTGTGTACCTACGCGACAATCTTGCACGTTCTTCACATGTACCCCCAAACCTCAAATGCAACAAAAAAAGAAAAAAGAAAACAATGATAAAATGGCAGCATGCGATGAATGTGGAATTCTGATATTAACTACTCCAGAACAGTGTTTGAAATAATTTTTGTGCTGCTTGTGGTGTTCCACTTGCCAGGAACATGCACAGGAATAATGATATTTACAAGCATATTCCGAATTCAGCACAGAATTAGGATATTAAGACTCAAGCCTATGTGGAAGCATGTAGTTTAAGCTCTGCCCACCTGATGTTTTGGGGGCTGACGGTGATGGCATGGGAGATACTCACATGGGAGATGGTGCCAATGCTCACGCTCCGGCCCACTCTGTTGTGAACATAAAAAACAACTTTCTATCTAATATTACTGAAAAAATGGATCAACGCCAAAGCAGTCCTTCTCAGAAGAAGTTTCTTAGAGAGTTCCAGGTACTCCTGGTCAGGTGCTTGAGAATCAAATTCATGCGTCGTAACGTTCGTCTCATAAATAAAGAAAACTGTGATGTCAAGAAGAACACTTGAGCTATTTAACTATCATCTGGGATAAGAAGATCATTTTTACTGCTATAATACTGGAGGTAATGTGTTATTTTCAAGTAATTGATCCTTGAATTCCAAGTGAGGAGATTGTTCATGAACACATCAGGTCTGTTTCATGGGGGAAACCAAAATACCCTATTGTGTACTTGCTATTCTTTCTAGCCCAGATATATTTTGTTAAACTTCATTATTCTTTCGACAAGAGCTTTGCTCTAAAAAGAAAAACATATGTTGTCACTGTAGTACTATGCTAGAGTATTATGACAGTGTTTCACATATATTTTTATGAGAAATTCATCATGTGCTTTATTGTTCCTTTTTCACAGGGGAGGAGATTTCAAACATAAAAAGATCGAATGACATTTTGGATCTAATTTGGCCGTGTCCCCACTCAAATCTAAACTTGAATTGAATCTCCCAGACTTCCCATGTGTTGTGGGAGGGACCCAGAGGGAGGTGGTTTAATCACGGGGGCCAGTCTCTCCTAGTCACATGACAGTAAATAAGTCTCATTAGATATTAGATATCAACAGTTTCTGCTTCTGTCTTCTCCCCTTTTTCCTCTTGCCACCGTTACGGAAGAAGTGCCTTTCACCTCCCGCCACAATGCTGCAGCCTCTTTTAGCCATGTGGAACTGTAAGTCAAGCGAAACTTCTTTTTGGTTCCAGTTTCAGGTATTTATTTATCAGCACCATGACAATGAACGAATACCGTCAATCTGTACTCGTAGAGTGGGGCATTCTGGAAAGATACCCAAAAATACGAAAGCAATTTTCGAACTGGGTCACAGGCAGAGGCTGGAGAAACTTGGAGGGCTCAGAAGAACACACAAAACTGTGGGAAAGTTTGGAACCTCCTCGCGGCTTGTTGAGTGGCTTTGACAAAAATGCTGACGGTGATACGAACAATAAGGTTCAGGCGGAGGCGGTCTCAGACAGAGAAGAGACACTTGTCGGGAACTGGCACAGAGTTGACTCTTGCTACGTTTCAGCAGAGAAACCGGTGGCATTTTGCTCCTGCGCTAGAGATTTGCGAAACTTTGAAATTGAGAGAGGTGATTTACGGTGTCTGGTGGAAATAATTTCTGAGCAACAAAGCGTTTAAACCACGACTAGGGTGCTGTTAGAAGCATTCTGTCTTAAAAGGGAAACAAAGTATAAAAGTTCAGAAAATCGGCAGCCTGAGAATGCAGTAGAAAGGAGAATTCCAGACAGGTGTGGTCGCTCACACCTGTCATCCCAGCACTATGGGAGGCCAAGGCGGGCAGATCACCTGAAGTCGGGAGTTCAGGATCAGCCTGGGAAGCATGGAGAAACTCTGTCTGTAGAGAAAATACAAAATTAGCCGGGTGGGGTGACGGACTCCTGCAATCCCAGCTACTTGGGAGGCTGGAGCAGAAGAACTGCTCGAACCTGGGAGGAAAATGTTGTGAGCCAAGACTGCGCCATTGCACTCGAGCCTGATAACAAGAGCGAGACTCCTCAAAACACAAAAACAAAAATGAAAAGAAAAGCCCATTTTTTTGTGGGGAAATTCAAGCCAGCTGCAGAAATTTTTATAAGTAGCGAGGACTCAAATGCTAATCCCCAAGATGATGGGATGAACAACTCTAGCCCATTTCATGACATCCCCTCCCTTCACAGGTCTGGAGGCGCAGGAGGAAAATGTGCTTTTGTTGGCCAGGCCCAAGCACCCCATGCTGTGTGCAGCCTAGGGATTTGGTGCCCTGTGTCCCAATTGCTCCACCCATGGCTGACAGAGGCCAAGGTAGACCTCAGGTTGTAACTTCGGAGAGTGGAAAGACCAAGCCTTGGCGGCTACCACTGGGTGTTGAGACTGAAGCTGCGAGTGCACAGAAATAAAGACTCGGGGTTTGGGACCCTCTGCCTCGATTTCAGAAGATGTACGGATATGCCCCGGAGCTCAGACAAAATTGGTCGCAGGGCAGGCCCTCTGCCAGGGCAGTGCAGAAGGAAATGTGGGGTCGAAGCCCTCACACAGAGTCCCGACTGCGGCGCTGCCTCATGGAGCCGTGAGAAGACAGCCACCATCCTCTGGACCCCGGAATGCTAGATTCACCAACAAGCACCTGGAAAATCTACAGACACTCAACACCAACCCAGGAAAGCAGCCAGGAGAAAGGCTGTACTCTGAAAAGCCACAGGGTCAGAGCTTCCCAAGACCATGGAAACCCACCTTTTGAATCATAGTGACCTACGTGTGACACCCGGAGTCAAACTAGTTTGTTGCGGAGCTTTCAAATTTGATCGTCTCACTGGGTTTTGGACTTGAATGGGCCCTGTAACTTTTGTTTAGGCCAAATTTTCCAATTTGGAATGGCCCTACTTACCCAGTACCTGTACCCCCATTGTATCTAGAAAGACATTAGCTTGCTTTTGATGTTACAGGCTCGCAGGCAGAAGAAACTTGACTTGTTTCAGATGAGACTTTGAACTGTGGACTTTTGGTTTGATGCTGAAATGAGTTAAGACTCTGGGGAATTTTGGGGAAGGCATGATCGGTTTTCAGACGTGAGGCCATGAGATATGGAGGGGCCAAGGGCCGAATGATATGGTTAGGTTCCGTCCACACCCAAATATTAACTTGAATCGTATCTCCCAGAATTCTCACCTGTTGTGAAAGAAACCCAAAAGAAGGTAATTGAACCATGGGCATCAGTCTCCCCTGTGCTATTCTCGTGATAGTGAATAAATCTCACGAGATCTGATGGGTGTATCAGGTATTTCTTTATCAGCAGCGTGAAAACAAAGTAATACAATTTCTAAAGTCACCTCATTGTGAAAAGAAAATTTAAGGAGGAGACAACGTGCTTAACCACTGTGTATCTGAATCTTATAGATGTAGATATACTTTAATATGTCACATATTTTTAATTTTGTGTATCTTTTCATTGTTAAATATGATTGTACTTTTTTTTTTTTTTTTTTTTGAGATGGAGTCTTGCTGTTTCCCAGGCTGGTGTGCAGTGGCATAATCTCAATTCACTGCAACCTCCGCCCCTCTGGTTCAAGCAATCTCTTTCAGCTTCCCAAGTAGCTGGGACTACAGGTGCCTGCCGCCATTCCAGGCTAATTTTTGAATCTTTAATAGAGATGGGGTTTCACCATATTGGGCAGGCAGTTCTCAAACTCCTGACCTCAGGTTACCCACTCTGATTGGCCTCCCAAAGAGATTACAGATGTGAGCCACCACACCCGACCATATGACTGTACTTTTCAAAAAGTTTTCATTGTGGCCATTTCTCATTTCAATCTAATTAAATTAAATCTAACCATTAATTATAAGAAAAATTAGTTTTTTAAATAAATAAAAACATCAAATGAAGTTATTTTTCTGTTAGAATTATTAAATATATTGCAACAAAAATCAGTTTTGAATAGAAAACCCGAAAGCAAAAACAATTATTTACAGAACTAATTGAAATAGATGAATATGAAGCCTGGCAATGGTGTTAGAATATTCTTAAACTCAGAAGAAATGTAGCAGACAATTAAATTCTGAAAACTACAGGTTTATAATATTTTTCTAATGTGAAAAACTAAAGTTAATAAGTTACCTTTCCTTGAATGCTTCATCCTTAATTTCATGAAGAAAATAGTCTTGTCATAATGGACAAAGGCCAAACGTTTTCTGTTATCATCTAGTTATAATCCGTATCAAGTATATAATATGCTCTAGTAGGTAAAACAACAATGTCGAAGAGGCCTAAATTTATTAATTTGAAAACAATCAGATAATTCAACTAGATTATTTCTTGTATTTTACATGCAGGAAGGTATTCTGGAAATACATCTACTAATATTGGAAATGTTAGTCCTGACTCTTGTTGGGAAGATAAAATAGCTAGCAGATTAATTGCGAAATCATATTCCAGAACTTTTTAGAAAACAGATTTTATGGCTTAATACATCACAAAGAAACAATAACGAGCACGGAAAATTATATTATTTTAAATTAGGATGAGTTAGGAACTGGCTTATATTTTTGATATTATTGACAACCATTCTGCTGGATAGCTGCTTTTTTGTATTAGAGTCAGATATTTCTCTTTACATCCTGTACTCCCATCCACTCAGGAATGTCCAAAGGAAGCTTTTAGAAGAAATGCGTTTGTAACTCGCTGAATCTAAACATAGTTGCAATTTCCTAAAAGGAACCAACACACAGCAGATCAGTTTGTAAGAAGCGCGTCTTCTGTGTTTTAAACGCATTCTTCTTTTTTTTTTTTTTTTCTTTTTTTTGAGACGGAGTTTCGCTCTTGTTACCCAGGCTGCAGTGCAATGGCGTGATCTCGGCTCACCGCAAGCTCCGCCTCCTGGGCTCAGGCGATTCTCCTGCCTCAGCCTCCGGAGTAGCTGGGATTATAGGCACGCACTTAAACGCATTCTTACTGTTAACTCTGATATGCCACGATAGGGCTGGAAATGACTGTTTCTACATTCTCCAAAGAAAGGGTTTCTGAACTGCTGAAATACAAATCAGTTTAACTCTGTAAGTTGAATGCACACATTGACAACCATTCTGCTGGATATCTCCGTTTTTGTTTTAGAGCCAGATATTTCTCTTTACATCCCGTACTCCCATCCACTCTGGAATGTCCAAAGGAAGCTTTTAGAAGAAATGTGTTTTTAACTCGCTGAATCTAAACATAGTTGCGACTTCACAAAAGGAACCAACACACAGCAGATCAGCTTGTAAGAAGCGGGTCTTCTGTGTTTCAAACGCATTCTTACTGTTAACTGTTATATGCCACTATAGGGCTGGAAATGACTGTTTCTACATTCTCCAAAGAGAGGGTTTCTGAACTGCTGAAATACAAATCAGTTTAGCTCTGTAAGTTAAATGCACACATTGATAATCATTTTGCTGGATAGCTCCGTTTTTGTTTTAGAGCCAGATATTTCTCTCTCTTTTTTTTTTTGAGACGGAGTTTCGCTCTTGTTACCCAGGCTGGAGTGCAATGGCGCGATCTCGGCTCACTGCAACCTCCACCTCCTGGGTTCAGGCAATTCTCCTGCCTCATCGTCCTGAGTAGCTGGGATTACAGGCACACGCCACCATGCCCAGCTAATTTTTTGTATTTTTACTATAGACGGGGTTTCACCATGTTGACTGGGATGATCTCGATCTCTTGACCTCGTGATGCACCCGCCTCGGCCTCCCAAAGTGCTCGGATTACGGGCTTGAGCCACCGTGCCCGGCCGTGATTATTTATTATTATCATTTGAGATGGAGTCTCACTTTGTCACCAGGCTGAAGTGCAATGGCATGATGTCTGCTCACTGCAACTTCTGCCTCCTGGGTTCAAGTGATTCTCCTGCCTCAGCCTTCAAAGTAGCTGGGATCACAGGCATATGCCACCATGCTTGGCTAATTTTTGTGTTTTTGGTAGAGAAGGGGTTTAACCATGTTGCCCAGGATGGTCTCGAACTCCTCACCTCAAGTGATCTGCCTGCCTAGACCTCCCAAAGCGCTGGGAATACAGACATGAGTCACAGCACCCGGTCAATTTTTTTTTTTTTTTTTTTTTTTTTTCTGGGACCGAGTTTCGCTCTTGTTACCCAGGTTGGAGTGCAATAGCGTGATCTCGGCTCACCCCAATCTCCTCTTCCTGGGTTCAGGCAGTTCTCCTGCCTCAGCCTCCCAAGTAGCTGGGACTACAGGCGTGCACCACCATGCCCAGCTGATTTTATTTATTTATTTATTTATTTATTTATTTATTTATTTATTTATTTATTTTAGTAGAGACGGGGTTTCACCATGTTGACCAGGATGGTCTCGATCTCTTGACCTCGTGATCCACCCGCCTCGGCCTCCCAAAATGCTGGGATAACAGGCTTGAGCCACCGCGCCCGGCTCATTATTACTTTTTTGAGATGGAGTCTTGCTCTGTTACCATGTTGGAATGCAGTGGCAGGATCTTGGCTCACTACAACCTCTCCCTCCCAGGTTTAAGCCATTTTCCTGCCTCAGCCTCCAGAGTGGCTGGAATTACAGGTGCTCGCCACCATCCTCAGCCAAGTTTTTGTATTTTTAGTAGAGATGGGGTTTCAGCATGTTGGTCAGGCTGGTCTTGAACTCCTGACCTCAACTGATCCACCTGACTCGGCCTCCCAAAGTGCTAGGATTACAGGCGTGAGCTACTGTGCCCTGTCAAGGATTAAGTTTTATTTTTTTGAGATAGAGTTTCACTCTCGTCGCCCAGGTTGGAGTGCAGTGGTGTGATCTCGACTCACTGCAACCTCCACCTCCCAGGTTCAAGTGACTCTCCTGCCTCAGCCTCCTGAGTAGCTGGGATTACAAGCAGGCGCCATCATGCCCAGTCGATTTTTTGTGTTTTTAGTAGAAATGGATGTTTCACCATGTTGGCCAGCGTGGTCTCCAACACCTGACCTCTGGTGATCTGCCCACCTTGGACTCCCAAAGAGCTAAGATTACGGGCATGAGCCACTGCGCCCGGCCTAATGCTTAATCATAACCATGTCTGTCCAGAGTTCTTGTTAACACTGTGAGGACAGCTTCACCCCCCCCCCCCCCCCAGGCTCCACACGCAGGAAGAGCGGCGTTTCCAGAATGAGCTGGAATTGACAAGGTTTGCCTCCTGCCCCAAAAGAAAGAAGCTGATACTTGTTTTCTGTAGTGCAGTAATGGATGACCACAAACCAGGCGGCTTCAGACAACAGAAATGTATTTTTGCACAGTGCAGGAGGCCAGAGTCGGGGTGTGGGCAGGGCCACCGCGCTCCCTCTGAAGGCTCCAGGGAGGATCCCGCCTGCCTCCTCCAGCTTCTGGTGGCGGCCGGCAGACTTTGGTGTGACCTGGCTTCACTCCAGCCTCTGCTTCCATCACTGCCTGGCTTTCTTCCCTGTCTCTGTCTCTGTATCTGCGTCCAAATTTTCCTCTCCTTAGGAGAATGTGAATCATTAGCTTTAGGGGCTGCCTCGAGAATTGCTTGAACCTGGGGAGTGGAGATTGCCGTGAGCCAAGATGGCGTCACTGCACTCCAGCCTGGGTGAGGGAGCTAGACCGCAGTGGCCGAGGCGGGTGGATCACGAGGTCGAGAGATCGAGACCATCCTGGTCAACATGGTGAAACCCCGTCTCTACTAAAAAAAAAAATACAAAAAATCAGCTGGGCATGGTGGCACGTGCCTGTAATCCCAGCTACTCAGGAGGCTGAGGCAGGAGAATTGCCTGAACCCAGGAGGCAGACGTTGCGGTGAGCCGAGATCGCGCCATTGCACTCCGGCCTGGGTAACAAGAGCGAAACTCCGTCAAAAAAAAAAAAAACAAACAAAAAAAAAAAACGGCAGGGCATTGTGGCTTCTGCATGTAATCCCAGCACTTTGGGAGGCTGAGGTGGACGGATCTCCTGAGGTTGGGAGTTCGAGACCAGCCTGACCGACATGGAGAAACACTATCTCTACTAAAAATACAAAAAAATTTAGCCAGGTGTGGTGGTGAGTCGCTGTAATCACAGCCACTCAGGAGGCTGGTCCCTAGAATTACTTGACCCTGGGAGGCAGAGGTTGCAGTGAACCAAGATTGTGCGGTTGCACTGCAGCCTAGACAACAAGAGGGAAACTCCATCTCAAAAAAAAAAAAAAAAATTAAGAGCTGCCTTAATCCAATGTGACCTGCCTTAGTCCAATGTAAGCTCATCTTAACTAATCTTTTTTTTTTTTTTTTTTTGAGACAGGGTCTAGCTCTGTCACTCAGGCTGTAGTACAGTGCCACCATCTTGGCTCACTGCTACCTCTGTCTCCAAGGCTCAGGCGATCCTCTTACCTCAGCCTCTCAAGCAGCTGGGACTACAGGTGTGAACCGCCACAGCTGGCTAAGTTTTGTTTGTTTGTAGAGAGGACTTTCTCTAGGTTGCCCAGAGGAGTCTCAAACTCCTGGCCTCAAGTGATCCACCTACCTTGGCCTCCCAAAGTGCTGGAATTACAGGTGTGAGTCCCTGTACTGAGCCCTAACTCATTCTATGTGTGGTGACCCTATTTCGAAATCACGTCACATCCCCAGGTACGGCGGAGGGAGGCGGCTTTTGGACTTCAACAGATACTTTGAGGGGAGGAAGTTCTACCCCACAACGAGGCTCAAAGAAGAAACTGTCAACCTAAATAATAAACGGGGAGAAGCTCTCTAAAACGGAAGAAGATGTATTTGGACGTAGGCTTTGCGGTGGGAAAGGAGTGCTGTAGTAAATGAAGTGTGCATATTGAGGGAGGGAATGGAAGACAGAGATTCTGAAAGAAGAACCGAGGAGGAGGCCATCATTGTTTTGAGATGATTATCCTTGGCTACAAAGATCAATAGCAATGGTAGGCTTGGCATGGTGTGGCTCACTCCTGAAATCTCAGCACTTTGAGAGGCTGAGGTGGTTGGATCCCCTGCACCCAGGAGCTCAAGACCAGACTGACCAACATAGTGAAACCCTGTCTTTACTAACGTCACAAAAAGTAGCCGAAGCAGGAGAATCACTTAATCAGGAGGTGGAGGTTGCAGTGAGCCAAGATCTCACCACTCCAGCCTAAGCAACAGAGCAAGACTCCATCTCACACACACACACACACAAAAGTGGGTTTTGAATCTCCTCCTGGACATGGCTTTTCCTTCCAAAGAAATCTAGGCCAGGTGCGGTGGCTCTAACCTGTAATCTCAGCAGTTTGGGAGGCTGAGGAGGGTGGATCATGAGGTCAAGAGGTCGAGATCATCCTGGCCGACATGGAGAAACCGCTTCTCTACCAAAAATACAAACATTTACTGGGTGTGGTGGTGTGTGCCTGTAGTCCCAGCTACTCAGGAGGCTGAGGCAGGAGGATCACTTGAACCCAGGGGGTGGAGGTTGCAGTGAGCCAAGATCAAGCATGCCACTGGACTCCAGCCTGGCAACAGAGTAAGATTCCATCTCAATGAAAAAAAAAGAAAAATAAATGTAGAGATACTAGTTAGTTATTGCTGTATCACAAATTGCCCCTACACTTGGTGGGCCATTTACGTGAATCGTTGAAACAATTAACATTTATTATCTGACGGTTTTTGGTGGTTCAGGATCTGGGGGCAGCTTTGTTTGTTCAACATAGGGTCACTCATGAATGATAATTCATGTTCGGGCCTCTATTTTTGTGTGTGTGTGTGTGTGTGTGTTTTTTTTTTTTTTTTTTTTTTTTTTTTAAAAAACAGGCTCTCAGACTCACAGGTTGAATACAGTGGAGTGATCACAACTCACGGCAGCCTCAACCTCCCGGGCCCTAGTGATTCTCTGGCCTCAGCCTCCTGAGTAACTGGCACCAGAGTCCCCTGCCACCGTGCCCAGCTAATTTTTGGTTACTTGGTTGTTTTTGTAGAGACGAGGTCTCCCTATATTGCACAAGCTGATCTTAAACTTCCAGGCATTTGAGTCTCTCTTTAGACCCCCTACAATGAAACAGCTGGCATCCAGAACTCAATTAGCAAATCTCTTCTCCGCTGGGTGCGGTGGCTCATGTCTGTAACCCCAGCCCTTTGGGAGGCTGAGGTGAGCGTATCACGACGTCAGGAGTTCAAGACCAGCCTGGTCAAGATGGTGAAACCCCATCTCTACTTCAAATACAAAAACAATAGCAGGATGGGTGGCAGGTGCCTGAATCGCAGCTACTTGGGAGGCTGAGGCAGAAAATCACTTGATCCCAGGAGGCACAGGTTGCAGTGGGCTGAGATGGCGTCACTGCACTCCAGCCTGGGCAACAGAGCGAGACTCCATCTCAAAATAAATAAATAAATAAATAAATAAATAAATAATAAGAGAAACATACACAGGGGGTTGGTGAATGGTGCCGACCGGGGCCATCGCAGTCGGAGGCTATTTTTTGGGGGGGGGGGTGAGTAGCTTCCATGGAGTTACTTTGCGCCCACTCCTAGTGGCACCCGCTCAGGTCTGGCGGGTTGACTGTCCCCGGCGGGGATGCCACGGGCCCCGCCGCCTCCCTGGCCGCGACCCCGGATGGATGAGCGCCCCCCGCCCTCCCTCGCCGGCCCCGGGAGCTCCGGGCTTCGGGAGCCTCCTTCCCGCGCCGGTCCCTGCAGCGGCGCCCCTCAGAGGGGACCGCGAAGCAAGACGGAAGAGAAGAGGCGAAAAGACCCCATCGGCAGTGACAACTCTGCCACCACTGACCGTCACGCGACATCTACAGCCGCATCGAGATGCTCCAGCCTGCCCAGCAGCACCAAGTCGGGTTGGCCCCGACAGCACGAAAAGAAGCCCTCGGAGGTTTTCCGGTCAGATGTCATCACAGCCATGAGGATCCCGGACTCACACCAGCTCAGCCCGGATGACTCCTGCATCCTGGCAGACCCATGGCGACAGGAATGGGAGAAAGGGGTGCAGGTGCCTGCCGGGGCAGAGGCCATCCCAGAGCCCCTGGTGAGGACCCTCCCACCTCTGGAAGGCCCCCGTGCCCGGGCATCCCCAAGCAGCCCCACGCTCGGGGAGGGCTCCCGGCCGGATTGGCCAGGAGGCAGCCGCTAGGACCCGGACGAGATGGACGCCTACTGGCTGCAGCTCATCGACTCAGAACTGCAGGAGATGGAGAGGCCAGAGCTGGATGAGCTGACGCTGGAACGTGTGCAGGAGGAGCTGGAGACCCTGTGCCACCAGAATAGGGCCAGGGCCATCGAGACGCAGGAGGGGCTGGGCATCGAGTGTCATGAGGATGTCGTCTGCGACGTGTGCCGCTCTCCTGAGGGCGAGGATGGCCACGAGATGGGCTTCCGTGACAAGTGCAACGTCTGTGTGCATCAGGTGGGCAGATGCCCCAGTCACCCTCACCCGTGCCATGTTCACGCACGCTGCCTGGCAGACCCCCGCTTGGCTCTCCAGGGGAACCATGGGCAGAGGCCCTTGAGAAGGAAGGAGCAGGAAGGGAATGGGGAGCGTGCTTCCCGGGGCCATATGCACCCAGGGCCCCTGGGCTTAGGTCTGCCAGCCAGACTCAAGCCAGTGCCAATCGGCTGATCTTTCCGTCCTCTCCCATCGGCCTCCCTCAGAGCCTCCCCACCTTGCACCCTTTCCCTGCCCCTCCTCCTCTGCTCCTCATGTCCTGAATTTACCAAAAGGCAACCCACTGATGTCGCGAGAGCAAAGTTGCCTGGTTTCAAATCGTGGCTGTGTCCTTGACAAGCTGTGTAACTGTAGACAAGTTTCATAACCTCTCTAGGCCTGTGTTTTCTCAATTATGCATAAATAAGACCGGTTGCATGGATTAAAAAAATAAAATAAAATAAAATAAAATAAAAACTTCCCAGTGACGCTTCTCTTCTTTATTTATTTATTATTTTGAGTTTTATTTTTTTATTTTATTTTTTTTTGCAGGAGCACGTGCACTTTATTGAACCACTGTAGAAAAGTGTGTGAGGGTCAAGGGTTGATACGGGATGGGCTGGGGACAGGACGAGCGATGGAATCTGGATACCAGGGAGACAAACAGGTCATGAGCAGAGCCCCTGGCCCGGGTGATTCCTCTGGATCTACTGATAGGCTTGCAGAATCAGGATTGGAATGATGATCATCAGAATGGTCACGATGATGCCCAAAATCAGGGCATCATCAGTTTAACTCTGTAAGTTGAATGCACACATTGACAACCATTCTGCTGGATAGCTCCGTTTTTGTTTTAGAGCCAGATACTTCTCTTTACATCCCGTACTCCCATCCACTCTGGAATGTCCTAAAGCACCTTTTAGAAGAAATGTGTTTTTAACGCTCTGAATCGAAACATAGTTGCAACTTCCTAAAAGGAACCAACACACAGCAGATCAGTTTGTAAGAAGCTGATCTTCTGTGTTTTCAACGCATTCTTACTGCTGTTATATGCTACCATAGGGCTGGAAATGACTGTTTCTACATTCTCTAAAGAAAGGGTTTCTGAACTGCTGCAAACACACATCAGTTTAACTCTGTAAGTTCATTGCACACATTAACAACCATTCTGCTAGATGGCTCCGTTTCTGTTTTAGAACCAGATATTTTTCACAACAGCCTGTACTCCCATCCACTCTGGAAGGTCCAAAGCAGCCTTTAGAAGAAACGTGTTTCTGGCCGGGTGCGGTGGCTCAAGCCTGTAATCCCAGCACTTTGGGAGGCCGAGGCGTGTGGATGACGAGGTCGAGAGATCGAGACCATCCTGGTCAACATGATGAAACCCCGTCTCTACTAAAAATACAAAAAATTAGCTGGGCATGTTGGTGCGTGCCTGTAATCCCAGCTACTCAGGAGGCTGAGGCAGGAGAATCGCCTGAACCCAGGAGGCGGATGTTGCGGTGAGCCGAGATTGTGCCATTGCAGTCCAGCCTGGGAAAAAGAGCGAAGTTCTGTCTCCAAAAAAAAAAAAAAAAAAAAAAAAAAAAAAAGAAGAAGAAACGTGTTTCTAACTTGCCGAATCTAAATATAGATGCAACTTCCTAAAAGGAACCAACACACAGGAGATGAGTTTGTAAGAAGCGGGTCTTCTGTGTTTTTTTTTTTTTTTTTTTTTTTTTTTTTTTGAGGCGGAGTTTCCCTCTTGTTACCCAGGCTGGAGTGCAATGGCGCGATCTCGGCTCACCGCAACCTCCGCCTCCTGGGTTCAGGCAATTCTCCTGCCTCAGCCTCCTGAGTAGCTGGGATTACAGGCACACGCCACCATGCCCAGCTAATTTTTTTTGTATTTTTTTAGTAGAGACGGGGTTTCACCTTGTTGACTAGGATGGTCTCGATCTCTTGACCTCGTGATCCACCCGCCTCGGCCTCCCAAAGTGCTGGGATTACAGGATTGAGCCACCACGCCCGGCCTCTTCTGTGTTTTAAAGGCATTCTTACTGCTAACTCTTATATACCACTATGGGGCTATAATTCACTGTTGCTACATTCTCCAAAGAAAGGGTTTCTGAACTGGTGAAATACAAATCAGTTTCACTCTGTAAGTTGAATGCACACATTGACAACCATTCTGCTGGTTAGCTCCGTTTTTCTTTTAGAGCCAGATATTTCTCTTTACATCCTGTACTCCCATCCACTCCGGAATGTCCAAACCTAGCTTTTAGAAGAAATGTGTTTCTAACTGGCTCAATCGAAACATAGTTGCAACTTCCTTAAAGGAACCAACACACAGCAGATCAGTTTGTAAGAAGCGGGTCTTCTGTGTTTTAAACGCATTCATACTGCTAACTCTTATATACCACTATGGGGCTATAATTCACTGTTGCTACATTCTGCAAAGAAAGAGTTTCTGAACTGGTGAAATAGAAATCAGTTTAACTCTGTAAGTTGAATGCACATATTGACAACCATTCTGCTGGAGAGCTCCGTTTTTGTTTTAGAGCCAGATATTTCTCTTTACATCCTGTACTCCCATCCACTCTGGAATGTCCAAAGGCACCTCTTAGAAGAAATATGTTTCTAACTCGCTGAATCTAAACATAGTTGCAACTTCCTAAAAGGAACCAACACACAGCAGATCAGTTTGTAAGAAGCGGGTCTTCTGTGTTTTAAACGCATTCTTACTGCTAACTCTTATATGCCGCTATAGGGCTGGAAATGACTGTTTCTACATTCTCCAAAGAAAGGGTTTCTGGCCGGGCGCGGTGGCTCAAGCCTGTAATCCCAGCACTTTGGGAGGCCCAGGCGGGTGGATCACGAGGTCGAGATATCGAGACCATCCTGGTCAACATGGTGAAACCCCGTCTCTACTAAAAATACAAAAAATTAGCTGGGCATGGTGGCACTTGCCTGTAATCCCAGCTACTCAGGAGGCTGAGGCTGGAGAATCGCCTGAACCCAGGAGGCGGAGGTTGCGGGGAGCGGAGATCGTGCCATTGCACTCCAGCCTGGGTAACAAGAGCGAAACTGTGTCTCAAAAAATTAAAAATAAAAAATAAGTAAATAGAAAAGAAAGAGTTGGCCTCTTTTCAATTCCTGTTATGACCAAGTTGTTCCTTTGCTGACAGCCCACCCCATCTGTCACCTCCCCTCAAGGAAAATACCATCACCCTCCTCCACCGTTATTCCAAGATCCATGGAAAACGTTCTATTGAATCACATGGAAGGGGACCACTGTTCCCTGCCCTGCCAACTGGCAGTTACTACTAAGTGTCAAAGACGACCAGGCGTGGTGGCTCAGGCCTATAATCCCAGCACTTTGGGAGGCCGTGATGGGTGGATCACCTGAGGTCCGGAGTTCAAGAGCAGCCCGGTCAACATGGTGAAACCCCGTCTCTACTAAAAATACAAAAATCAGCTGGGTGTGATGGCAGGTGCTTGTCATCCCATCTACTTGGGAGGCTGATGTGGGAGAATTGCTTGAACGTGGGAGGCAGAGGTTGTAGTGAGCCAAGATCAAGTCTCTGCGGCCCGGGCAACAGAGCAAGACTCTGTCGCAAAAGGAAGGAAGGAAGGAGGGAGGGAGGCAGGAAGGAAGGAAGGAAGGAAGGAAGGTCGGTCAGGGATGCTCTTTTACCCCTTACACAGGTATTTTAGTATAGACTGAACATCGCTGATAAAAACAAATCTGAACTCTGAAACGCAACAAAGGGTGAAAACATTTTTTATGTTTTCTGAGACAGACTCTTGCTCTGTTGCCAGACTGGAGTGCAGTGGCACCATCTTGGCTCACTGCAATCTCCGACTCCCCGGTTCAAGAGATTGTCTTGCCTCAGCCTCCCAAGTAGCTGTGATTATAGGCACGTGCCACAACGCCCAGCTAATTTTTGTATTTTTAGTAGAGACGGGGTTTCACCATGTCTACCAAGCTGGTCTTGAACTCCTGATCTTGTGATGCGCCCCCCTCGGCCTCCCAAAATTCTGAGATTACAGGCGTGAGCCATCGCATCGAGCCCAAAAGGTGAAAACATTTTGAGCACCAACGTGCCCTTTCGAGGAAAACGTTCACTGCATAGGTTCAAAAAAATAGATTAAGACCTGGCAGTTGATAGTACAACAGCCTCAGCCTCCCGAGTAGCTGGGACTACAGGCACACACCACTGTGCCTGGCTCCAGAATGCATTTTTAATATATATATATATATATATATATATATATATATATATAATCTTTTTTTTGAGACGGAGTTTCGCTCTCATTACCCAGGCTGGAGTGCAATGGCGCGATCTCGGCTCACCGCAACCTCCACCTCCCGGGTTCAGGCGATTCTCCTGCCTCAGCCTCCCGAGTAGCTGGGATTACAGGCACGCGCCACCATGCCCAGCTCATTTTTTGTATTTTTAGTACAGATGGGGTTTCACTCTGTTGACCGGGATGGTCTCGATCTCTTGACCTCATGATCCACCCGCCTCGGCCTCCCAAAGTGCTGGGATTACAGGCGTGAGCCACCGCGCCCGGCCTACAAAGCCATTTCTTATATTTTCAGAAGAATTGTTTGAATGCAAGCCCTTCAGTTCTTTATGTACGTTGCACTTTGACCTGATGTCTTAATATCAGAAACGTTGCAAATCTGACAAAGCGTGATCACATTCTTGGAAAATCAGCTTGGGCTGTCACGGAGCGCTCTCCGGACACGGGGACAGAAGGCTTTGGCATGAGTTTCTGCTTTGTCCAGTTTTCCCAGACCTCAGAGTCCTGACACACAAAATGGGTTAATAGGTCCGGCGCGGTGACTCACGCCTCGAATCGTAGCACTTTGGAGGCCGAGGCGGGTGGATCGCTTGAGGCCAGGAGTTGGAGACCATCCCGGCCAACATGGCAAAATCCCGTCTCTACTCGAAATGCAAAAAATGTAGCCGAGCGCAGAGCCATGCTGAGCATCCCAGCTACTCAGGCAGCTGAGACACGAGAATCTCCTGAACCCGGGAGGCAGAGCTTGCAGTGAGCCGAGCTGACGCCTCTGCAGCTGCGATGCAGCCTGGGCGACAGAGCAAGACCCTGCCTCAAAAAATAATCAACAAAGAAAGAAGTAAACAAATAAATAGGGGTAATAATCATGACAGTTGACACATTACGCATTAGTTCTAAGACTCAAGAAATTTGTTTACTAGATAACATACGTCAATGATAAGGCGCTGTACAAACACGTTCTTCTTCCACAATACCTGAAAACTACATTTCTTATATTGGAAAATCTGAGCGCTCTTCGAGCATTGCGCACTCAGTATAAAACATACTGTGCTCCCGGGAGTGGGGCTGTCTGTCCATCCCACCCTGCCTCCCGGTCCCCATTCCCAAGCCCGGCTCACCTACTCCGGTAAGGTACAAAATTTCAGTCCGGTGCAGCAGCCGCGCGCCGCGCCCCTCCCGGTTTCACTCCCAGCTCGCCTCCTCCCAGTTCCCAGCTTCCTCGCCCCTGCCTCCCGCTCCTTTCAAAGGATTCGGTGCCTTTGGCAATCCCCAGGCTCTCCTCAAAACCTGTTTTAGAGAGAGCTCACCACTCCCGATCATCCGTGGGTGGAATTTGCACCTATGATGTTTTTTCTCCCCCATGGCCCCAAACTGCTGACCTCTGGCCCACAGCATCTCATTAGATGGATGCGGAGGATTGAATGGGTTTGTACTTGAGGAAGTGCAAAAGCATTTCGTGGCAAAGAGAATGACAGTAGCCAAAACTAGAAGGAGGGTAAGAGCCGTGCTCGCTTCTGCTTATGACTTGGGGAAGGCTTGGATGGCGAAGGATGGCAAATGTGACCCCCTGGGCAAGGTAAACCCTAAGGGCATCTCGGTACAGATAAACGTGTCAGAGAATGGCTCATAATTCGAATGCGACAAATTGCTATCAATGTCTTCCATCCACTTTTAATCTATAAAAGTTCATCTTTTTTTCCTTTCTATACCAATACTATCATTGGTCCGATGTCATATTTCTATGGAATTTATTCTCATCAGTTTCAGAGACTTTCTTTATTTTTTTTATTTTTTATTTTTCTGTGAGACGGAGTTTCGCTCTCGTTGCCCAGGCTGGAGTGCAATGGCGCGATGTCGGCTCACCGCAACCTCCGCCTCCTGGGTTCGGGCAATTCTCCTGCCTCGGCCTCCTGAGTAGCTGGGATTACAGGCACGTGCCACCATGCCCAGCTGATTTTTTGTATTTTTAGTAGAGACGGGGTTTCACCATGTTGACCAGGATGGTCTCGATGTCTCGATCTCGTGATCCACCCGCCTCGGCCTCCCAAAGTGCTGGGATTACAGGCTTGAGCCACCACGCCCGGCTCTTTTTCCCTTTCTATACCAATACTATCATTGGTCCGACGTCATATTTCTATGGAATTTATTCTCATCAGTTTCAGAGACTCTGTGTGTGTGTGTGTGTGTGTGTGTGTGTGTGTGTGTGTGTGACGGAGTTTCGCTCTTGTTGCCCAGGCTGGAGTGCAGTAGCGCGATCTCGGCTCACCGCAACCTCCGCCTCCTGGGTTCAGGCAATTCTCCTGCCTCAGCCTCCCGAGTAGCTGGGATTACAGGCACATGCCACCATGCCCAGCTGATTTTCTTTGTATTTTCGTAGAGACGGGGTTTCAACATGTTGACCAGGATGGTCTCGATGTCTCGATCTCGTGTTCCACCCGCCTCGGCCTCCCAAAGTGCTGGGATTACAGGCTTGAGCCACCGCACCCCGCCTCAGCGGTTTTAAGCACCAGCTATGACACCCGTGGCCACCCAGCGTCCCCTGTCCCTACTACTGGCACAGGCCCAGCCTACATGAACTCCCCCACACTGATGCTCCAGGCCTGGCTCCTGGATGGCCACCTCCTTTCTCCCTTCCAACATCTTCTTGCCTTGTGTCCGCTTCCTTCACATCTGTCTCCTACTTGCTGCTTCCTTCTCTCAATCTGGATTTCCATTCCTGATGTGTTACGTCTCCCTCCATCTGTCTCAGCCCCTATGTCCCACCCGGGACAAGCGCTCTCGGTTGGCCCGGCGGAGAGCAGCTGAGCCTCTGGCGGGAGTGCATCGATGGTGGCAGTAGGCCCTGACTGCAGCCAGCCGCATGTTTGCAGGGACTCTGCTTGCCGCAAACACATGGCTGGGCCGAAGTGGGCAACGCCGGGCACAAGAGCCCTCAGGAGTGGTCCCTTGGCTGACCCGTCCCAGCCACCCACCCAGCCTGCGCCTGAACTTGCCCTCCTCCCTCCTTTCTCGCCAGCCGCACGGCCGTTCGGGATGGGGTAAAATGACAAGTTTTTGTCTACTTTAAACAGTCAGTCCACACTGCCAACCCAGTTTTCAAAGCATCATAGCCTTCAAAGAGCTTTCTTCCTTCCCTCTTCTCAAGCCTGTAATTAAACTCCTGGTGGCAGAGTGGCAGAGGCAGGAGATGGGGAGAACGACTTGAGGAAGAAACAGCTCCTTAGCTGCCCTCGGAACCGAGGCAGCCCAGGAACGTGAGTGCCTTCAGCCCACAACCTTTCCGGGAGAATGCAGCAAGTCAATCATCTGACTCCAGCAACATCCTCTTCCTCCCCCCAAGATTCTGCCGTACGCGCCCGTACTGCTCGGATCTGTGGAGTGTGGGCCTCCACCCCGGCACCTGCCACCTTCACGTGAAGGCTCTGGCTTCAGCACACCAGCTCCACTCTCAAACCTAACCTCCGCCGAATTCTCAGCAGGATCGACCATTGGGTCCACGGAGGACTGAGACACGTGAGCAGCTCAGCCGATGGGCAAGGGTGACTCATTCATCCTACTCATGTGATGGAGCAGAGAAAGGCGTGTTTTCTCTTCCAGGTATGCTGTGTGCGCTCAAGTCTGAGATGCTCCCGATTCACACGGTTCCCACCGCAGGGAATCCCGTCAGCGCACGGAGGATCCACACCGGCGGCTGCCCCAGACGGGGCGGAGTAGGCTGCAGCGAAGCCTTGCGGCCCGATGACCGCGTCGCGGCCTCCTTTCGTCAGGACCCTCCCGACGTTCGTGCCGCACTTCTGCAGCTGCCGCCGGTACCTCCTCCTGGGCTGCTCGCCCGGCGCCGGCTCCTCCGGCGGCTCGGAGCGCTCGGGCAGGGGGGCGAGGCGCACCCTCCGCGCGCCCGCCGCGCTCGCCCCGCTCTCCCTCGCCGCCGCCGCCGCCTCGTCTCCCGACTCCAGGTGGCCCAGGATGGCGGCCGCCTCCTCGTCCCCCTCGGTCCGCCCTCGCCCTCGGGGCCCGCGGCGCAGGAGGCTGCTCTCCGCCTTGGATCGGAGCCCGGCTCCCACCGTCAGGATGCCGCGGACCCTCTGGCGAAGGTCCGAGCGCCAGGACGCCAACCTTTGCTCCCCGCCCGCTTCTCTGGCTCTGCGCGGACGGCGCGGGGGTTGGGGGAGTTGATACGTTTAAATAAATTAAGGCTCATGGATAAGATTGATTGTTACAACATACAGAGAAAAGCAGGGTCGGCATAACGCTGTGAGAGTGAGTGTGTGTGTGTGTGTGTGTGTGTGTGTGTGTGTGTATCTGCATGTATCTATACTACTGGTCAGAAGAGCAAATTGTACCACACATTAATCACATGTTATCACTACTTGGTGGAAGAGCAGGTGGCTTTCATTTCATTTTACTTTTTAAAGTTTTCCTAGCTTTCTTCAAGGAGTATTTGTTACTTTATTGGAGGATGAGTTTGGAGAAACCTCGTTTAAAATTGTTTATTGTAGTGAAAGACACATAGTATAAATTTTGCCATTCAAGCTATTTTTAAGTATACAATTTGGTGGGATTAATTATATTCATAATGTTGTTCGACCATCACGACGATTTATTTCTCAACTTTTTCATTTTCCCCAAGCAGAAACTCTGGACCGTGAAACAAGAAGGCCTGATTGCCCCCACCCCCTCTATGGTCCTTGATGACCTCTAACCTACCTTCTGTCTCTATGAATTTGCTTCTTCTAGATGTTTTACATAAGGATCATCATGCCACATTTTTTTCTTTTGTGTCTGGTTTATGACACCCGTCATGTTTTCGAGGTTCGTCCATGTTATAGCATGTATCAAAATTTTATTTTTAAAGGATGAATCCTATTCCATGGTATGAATGTATCCTATTTCATTCATTGATTCACCTGCGGATGGGCATGTGGGTTTTTCTGCTTTTCAGCTATTGAATCACGCTAGAATGAGCACCGATGTATCGGTATCTGAGTCCCAACTTTTAATTCTTTTAGGTGTATACTTAGGAGTAGAGTTTTTGCATCATATGATAATTGTACAATTAACTTTTTGAGAAACTTCTGCTTTTTACGAGAAAAAAATCCACTTTTAAAATTTCATTGTGATTCAACTTTCAAGAATATTGTGTAGAAAGGGGCAGGCTGATGTCAGCATCTATCGTTTGTAAAATGGAATGCCTCAAAATGTTCTCTGTTTTACACGTACCCACACAAGCTAGAAACGTAGGCCAACTTATAGAAAATGTCAATATAGCCGGGCGCGGTGGCGCCAGCCTGTCATCCCAGCACTTTGGGAGGCCGAGGCGGGTGGATCACGAGGTCGAGAGATCGAGACCATCCCGGTCAACATGGTGAAACCCCGTCTCTACTAAAAGTACAAAAAATCAGCTGGGCATGGTGGCGCATGCCTGTAATCCCAGCTACTCGGGAGGCTGAGGCAGGAGAATCGCTTGAACCCGGGAGGCGGAGGTTGCGGTGAGCCGAGATGGCGCCATCGCACTCCAGCCTGGGTAAAAAGAGCGAAACTCCGTCTCAAAAAAAAAAAAAAAAAAAAAAAAAAAAAAAAAAAGTTCGCCGGGCATCGTGACGGCAGGCGCCTGTAGTCCTAGCTTTTCTTGAGCCGGAGGTGGGAGGATTGCCTGAGGTCGGGAAGTGGAGGCTGCCATGGGCCTTGGCCAGATGAATGCACTGCAGCCTGATGCCTGGACTGGTCTTGAAGTCCTCGGCTCTAGCAAAGTACCCGCCTCACCTCCGAACTTGGACCCACCGTATTCATCTGTCCCGAAGGTGTCGTTTAACTCTGTAAGTTGAATGCACACATTGACAAGCATTCTGCTGGATAGCTCCGTTTTTGTTTTAGAGCCAGATATTTCTCTTTACATCCTGTACTCCCATCCACTCTGGAATGTCCAAAGGCAGCTTTTAGAAGAAACGGGTTTCTAACTCTCTGAATCGAAACATAGCTTCAACTTCCTAAAAGGAACCAACACATAACAGATCAGTTTGTAAGAAGCGGGTCTTCTATGTTTTAAACGCATTTTTACTGCTGACTCTTATATGCCACTATAGGGCTGGAAATGAATGTTTCTACATTCCACAAAGAAAGGGTTTCTGAACTGCTGAAATACAAATCAGTTTCACTCTGTAAGTTGAATGCACACATTGACAAGCATTCTGCTGGATAGCTCCGTTTTTGTTTTAGAGCCAGATATGTCTCTTTACATCCTGTACTCCCATCCACTCTGGAATGTCCAAAGGCACCTTTCAGAAGAAATGTGTTTCTAAGTCGCTGAATCGAAACATAGTTGCAACTTCCTAAAAGGAACCAACACACAGCAGATCAGTTTGTAAGAAGCGGGTCTTCTGTGTTTTCAACGCATTCTTACTGCTAACTCTTATATGCCACTATAGGGCTGGAAATGACAGTTTCTACATTCTCCAAAGAAAGGGTTTCTGAACTGCTGAACTACAAATGAGTTAAACTCTGGAAGTTGAATGCACACATTGACAACCATTCCGCTGGGTAACTCTGTTGTTTTAAAGCCAGATATTTCTCTTTACATCCTGTACTCCCATCCACTCTGGAATGTCCAAAGGCACCTTTTAGAAGAAATGTGTTTGTAACTCGCTGAATCGAAACATAGTTGCAACTTCCTAAAAGGAACCAACACACAGCAGATCAGTGTGTAAGAAGCTGGTCTTCTGTGTTTTCAACGCATTCTTACTGCTGTTATATGCTACCATAGGGCTGGAAATGACTGTTTCTACATTCTCTAAAGAAAGGGTTTCTGAACTGCTGCAAACACACATCAGTTTAACTCTGTAAGTTCATTGCACACATTAACAACCATTCTGCTAGATGGCTCCGTTTGTGTTTTAGAACCAGATATTTTTCACAATAGCCTGTACTCCCTTCCGCTCTGGAATGTCCAAAGCAGCCTTTAGAAGAAACGTGTTTCTGGCCGGGCGCGGTGGCTCAAGCCTGTCATCCCAGCACTTTGGGAGGCCGAGGCGTGTGGATGACGAGGTCGAGAGATCGAGACCATCCTGGTCAACATGATGAAACCCCGTCTCTACTAAAAATACAAAAAATTAGCTGGGCATGTTGGTGCGTGCCTGTAATCCCAGCTACTCAGGAGGCTGAGGCAGGAGAATCGCCTGAACCCAGGAGGCGGAGGTTGCGGTGAGCCGAGATCGTGCCATTGCACTCCAGCCTGGGTAAAAAGAGCGAAATTCTGTCTCCAAAAATAAAAAGAAGAAGAAACGTGTTTCTAACTTGCTGAATCTAAATATAGATGCAACTTCCTAAAAGGAACCAACACACAGGAGATCAGTTTGTAAGAAGCGGGTCTTCTGTGTTTTAAATGCATTCTTACTGCTAACTCTTATATACCACTATGGGGCTATAGTTCACTGTTGCTACATTCTCCAATGAAAGGGTTTCTGAACTGGTGAAATACAAATCAGTTTCACTCTGTAAGTTGAATGCACACATTGACAACCATTCTGCTGGATAGCTCTGTGTTTCTTTTAGAGCCAGAGATTTTTCCTTACATCCTGTACTGCCATCCACTCCGGAATGTCCAAACCTAGCTTTTAGAAGAAATGTGTTTCTAACTGGCTCAATCGAAACATAGTTGCAACTTCCTTAAAGGAACCAATACACAGCAGATCAGTTTTTAAGAAGCGGGTCTTCTGTGTCTTAAATGCATTCATACTGCTAACCCTTATATGGCAGTATAGGGCTGGAAATGACTGTGTCTACATTCTCCAAAGAAAGGGTTTCCGGCCGGGCGCGGTGGCTCAAGCCTGTAATCCCAGCACTTTGGGAGGCGAGGCGGGTGGATCACGAGGCCAAGAGTTCGAGACCATCCAGGCCAACACGGTGAAACCCCGTCTGTACTAAAAATACAAAAAATTAGCTGGGCATGGTGGCGTGTGCTTGTAATCCCAGCTACTCAGGAGGCTGAGGCAGGAGAATTGCCTGAACCCAGGAGGCGGAGATTGCGGTAAGCCGAGATCGCGCCTTTGCACTCCAGCCTGGGTAACAAGAGAGAAACTCTGTCTCAAAAAAGAAAAAAAAAAGAAAAGAAAAAAGAAAAGAAAGAAAGGGTTTCTGAACTCCTGCAAACACACATCCCTTCACCTCTGGAAGTGGAATGCACACACTGACACCCATTCTGCTGGGCAGCTCCGTTTTTGTTTTAGAGCCTGATAATTCTCACTACAGCCTGTACCCCCATCCACTGTGGAATGTCCAAATGCACCTTTTAGAAGAAATGTGTTTCTAATTCGCTGAATCGAAACATAGATGCAACTTCCTGAAAGGCACCAACACACAGCAGATCAGTTTGTAAGAAGCGGGTCTTCTGTGTTTTAAACGCATTCTTACTGCTAACTCTAATATGCCACTATAGGGCGGGAAATGACTCTTTCTTTTTTTTTTTTCTTTTTCTTTTTTTCTTTTCTTTTTTTTTTTGAGACGGAGTTTCGCTCTTGTTACCCAGGCTGGAGTGCAATGGCGGGATCTCGGCTCACCATAACCTCTGCCTCCTGGGTTCAGGCATTTTTCCTGCCTCAGCCTGCTGAGTAGCTGGGATTGCAGGCACGTGCCGCCATGCCCAGCTAATTTTTTGTGTTTTTAGTAGAGACGGGGTTTCACCGTGTTGGCCTGGATGGTCTCGATGTCTCGGCCTCGTGATCCGACCGCCTCGGCCTCCCAAAGTGCTGGGATTACAGGCTTGAGCCACCGCGCCCGGCCCTTAGACGCGTTCTTACTGCTATCTGTTATATGCCACTATAGGGCTGGAAATGACTGTTGCTACATTGTCCGAGGAAAAAATTTCCGAACTGCCGCAAACACACATCAGTTTTCCTCTGTCAGTTGAATGCACACATTGACCACCATTGTGCTAGATGGCCTCTTATCAACAAATGCATTCCGGGAGGTGCCCGAGTGCCAGCCCGCCCCAGTTACATACTCTGGTTCCATTCGGCATGGTGGGGAAATAACGAAAATGTAGAAACTAAGATGGAGTCTGTCCAGCTCCGGAAGCTACCAGAAAGCCTGAACAAGTTTTTAGTCTGAGAAAGAGACAGCTAGTTTTAACTGGCAAAAAACAGGTTATCACATGATGAAGTGCAGCTGACATCAACAGGCTCTCAGTCTACCTCGAGCAATCCACAAAAGCGCTAGTCAGCCTCAGGAGGAAGACAGCAGCTGACACGTCCCGAGGGAAAGGTACGCCTTCCTAGAATTCCGTGCCGAGGCCGGCATCGACTCCGGTCATCTTCAGCGAGCAGAGCATGACTTCTTAGATAGCATGTCTACTTTGGGCAAATAATACTGCGGCCCAGGGTGGAGCCACGATGCCCTTCCCATTTTGCAAATACGCTGGCCGGGAGAAGGAGAAAAGAAGACATCATGATAAAAGGTGACTGAGACCCAGCTAAGATGAAGCTCTCCTAGGGAGGGAGGGAGGGAGGGAGGGAGGGAGGCCTGACGAGTGAACGGGTGAAAAGAAACCCCACCGCTACAGTCCAGCCCGCCCACCCGCTTGCCCACGCGGACCAAAGGCTGTGCCATCGCCCGCAGCTGCCTCTGGGGAAGTGAGACCCTGCTCCACCCCCAGCCCCCCATCTTCCAAAAGAGCGGCCACCGAGTGAGGTGAGGCCTGGCGATCACCGATGCAAATGTCAGCCGGTAAAGCGTGGGGGGAGGGGAGAGATGATGGGGGCCCACCCGGCTGGCTCCAGAACGTTTCCACGCGGTGTTGGGGGGAGCCCAGCTCACAAAGTCAGCGCTTCGGAGTAAAGGGGTGGGGGTGGGGGCTTCAAAAATAAACCAACTCCTCATAAAGCCCAAGTCGAAGAGTCTGTGTGCATGAAAGACACCAACAAACAAACACAAAGTGCTGATAAAAGCACAACAGGGCCCCCGCCAGGGCGGAGGTTCCTCAGGCAATAGCGGAGAGAGGGACGCGCCCCCAGATGGGAGGAAGAGAAACCGGTTGCCCCGGGCTCCGTGAAGCGGTCGGGCAGACCTCCCTCCGCGCCACCTCGATTTTCCATCCCAGAGGCCGCTAGGTGATGCCCGAAGACAACTGATGCTTGCAGGCGTCACACGGAGAAGACGGGAACCGTGGATCGCTCTGGGTCCGGGTGGAGGTGGAGGAGGCGGGGGGCGGGGGGCGGGGGGCGGGGGGCGGGGGGCAGGAGAGGGCGGCTCAGGCATGCCGCGTCGCCGGCCTCTGCCCGATCCCGCTCGGACCAGGTCGTTTCCGGGCCCAGGGAGTTCTCTCAGGGGATGCCCGCCTGCACCTAGTTGAGCAGAGCCCCCAGGGGACACGGCCTAGGCACCCGCCCACGGGTTCATCGGGAAGTTCAATTCCGCTAGAGAGGAGGGAGAGCAGACCGGGGGCGGGGGCGTGTGGACGGACGCTAGGGGTGGAGACGGGCCCTATCTACGATGGAAGTCCAGTCCATAGCGTTTCCGAGTGGACTCCAGACCCACCAGCTCAGGGTGGCAATACCTGTGACAGGGAAACGAAGGTCCGTGAAATCCACGCTCCCGGCCACAGCGTGGATTTCACGGAGAGAAGAAGACAGCTGGCAGCACGCTCCCTCCTGCCCCGGGGTCAAGTTTTCCCTCCCAAAGTTTGCATTTCTTCCGCCCACCCCCACAAACGTCCGCTCTCGCTCGCTCTCCTTGCCCAGGCTGGAGTGCAGCGGTGCGATCTCGGCTCACCGAAACCTCCGCCTCCTGGGTTCCCGCGAGTCTCCCGCCTCAGCCTCCCGAGTGGCTTGGGATGACAGGCACGTAACCACCGTGCCCGGTGAATTTTGTGTTTTTAGTAGAGACGGGGTTTCTCCACGTTGCCCCGGCTGGTCTCGAACTCTCGACCTCATGTGATCCACCCACCTCGGTCTCCCAAAGCGCTGGGATGACGGGCATGAGCCACCGCGCCCGGCGGCCCAGTATGCATTTCTGTGTGTGTGTGGTTTTTTTTTTTTTTTTTTTTTTTTTTGAGACAGAGTTTCGCTCTCGTTACCCTGGAGTGCAATGGCGCGATCTCGGCTCACCTGCAACCTCCGCCTCCTGGGTTCAGGCCATTCTCCTGCCTCAGCCTCCCGAGTCGCTGGGATGACAGGCTCGAGCCACCGCGCCCGGCCTAGTATGCATTTCTGAATCGTGTTCACCAGAGTCCACCCTCTGGTGAATCAGCCAGGAATCTAGTTCGGCGAATCCCAGAGCACCCACATGTGACCGCTAAGATCGGAGTCCACACACTGCGCGTGGCTCCACGCGGCGTCTCACCACGAGAACACCACTGCCGTCCCAGCCCAGTAGCGATACAGTGGCCACGTCTTAGAAATCACTCTCAGCAACACACCGTGATAGGTCCTATGTCTAGAAACGTATACCACGGTCATGAGCTTTCTTCCTTTTTTTTTTTTCTGAGACGGAGTTTCGCTGTCGTTACCCAGGCTGCAGTGCAATGGTACGATCTCTCGGCTCACCGCAACCTCCGTCTCCCGGGTTCGGGCGATTCTCCCGCCTCAGCCTCCCGAGTAGCTGGGATGACAGGCACGCGCCACGATGCCCAGCTAAGATTTTTGTAGTTTTAATAGAGACGGGGTTTCACCATGTCGACCGGGATTCTGTCGATCTCTGGACCTCGTGATCCACCCGCCTCGGCCTCCCAAAGTGCTGGGATGACAGGCTTGAGCCACCGCGCCCGGCTATATTGACATTTTCTATAAGTTGGCCTACGTTTCTAGCTTGTGTGGGTATGTGTAAAACAGAGAACATTTTGAGGCATTCAATTTTACAACCGATAGATGCTGACATCAACCTGCCCCTTTCTACACTCTATTCTTGAAAGCTGAATCACAGTGAAATTTTAAAAGTGGATTTTTTTCTCATAAAAAGCAGAAGTTTCTCAAAAAGGTAATTGTAGAATTATCATATGATGCAAAAACTCGATTCCTAACTATACACCTAAAAGAATTAAAAGTAGGGACTCAGCTACCGATACATCAGTGCTCATTCTAGCATGATTCAATCGCTGAAAGGCAGAAAAACTCACATGCCCATCCGCAGGTGAATAAATTAATAAAATAGGATACATTCATATCATGGAATAGGATTCATCCTTTAAAAATAAAATTTTGATACATGCTATAACATGGACGAACCTAGAAAACATGACAGGTGTAATAAACCAGACACCAAAGAAAAAAATGTGGCATGATGATCCTTATGTAAAACATGTAGAAGAAGCAAATTCATAGAGACAGAAGGTAGGTTAGAGGTCATCAAGGACCATAGAGGGGTTGGGGGCAATCAGGCGTTCTTGTTTCACGGTCCAGAGTTTCTGCTTGGGGAAAATGAAAAAGTTGAGAAATAAATCGTGGTGATGGTCGAACAACATTATGAATATAATTAATCCCACCAAATTGTATACTTAAAAATAGCTTGAATGGCAAAATTTATACTATGTGTCTTTTACTACAATAAACAATTTTAAACGAGGTTTCTTCAAACTCATCCTCCAACAAAGTAACAAATACTCCTTGAAGAAAGCTAGGAAAACTTTAAAAAGTAAAATGAAATGAAAGCCACCTGTTCTTCCACCAAGTAGTGATAACATGTGATTAATGTGTTGTACAATTTGCTCTTCTGACCAGTAGTATAGATACATGCAGATACACACACACACACACACACACACACGCTCGCTCGCTCTCTCTCTCTCTCTCTCTCTCTCTCTCTCTCTCACAGCGTTATGCCGACCCTGCTTTTCTCTGTATGTTGTAACAATCAATCTTATCCATGAGCCTTAATTTATTTAAACGTATCAACTCCCCCAACCCCCGCGCCGTCCGCGCAGAGCCAGAGAAGCGGGCGGGGAGCAAAGGTTGGCGTCCTGGCGCTCGGACCTTCGCCAGAGGGTCCGCGGCATCCTGACGGTGGGAGCCGGGCTCCGATCCAAGGCGGAGAGCAGCCTCCTGCGCCGCGGGCCCCGAGGGCGAGGGCGGACCGAGGGGGACGAGGAGGCGGCCGCCATCCTGGGCCACCTGGAGTCGGGAGACGAGGCGGCGGCGGCGGCGAGGGAGAGCGGGGCGAGCGCGGCGGGCGCGCGGAGGGTGCGCCTCGCCCCCCTGCCCGAGCGCTCCGAGCCGCCGGAGGAGCCGGCGCCGGGCGAGCAGCCCAGGAGGAGGTACCGGCGGCAGCTGCAGAAGTGCGGCACGAACGTCGGGAGGGTCCTGACGAAAGGAGGCCGCGACGCGGTCATCGGGCCGCAAGGCTTCGCTGCAGCCTACTCCGCCCCGTCTGGGGCAGCCGCCGGTGTGGATCCTCCGTGCGCTGACGGGATTCCCTGCGGTGGGAACCGTGTGAATCGGGAGCATCTCAGACTTGAGCGCACACAGCATACCTGGAAGAGAAAACACGCCTTTCTTTGCTCCATCACATGAGTAGGATGAATGAGTCACCCTTGCCCATCGGCTGAGCTGCTCACGTGTCTCAGTCCTCCGTGGACCCAATGGTCGATCCTGCTGAGAATTCGGCGGAGGTTAGGTTTGAGAGTGGAGCTGGTGTGCTGAAGCCAGAGCCTTCACGTGAAGGTGGCAGGTGCCGGGGTGGAGGCCCACACTCCACAGATCCGAGCAGTACGGGCGCGTACGGCAGAATCTTGGGGGGAGGAAGAGGATGTTGCTGGAGTCAGATGATTGACTTGCTGCATTCTCCCGGAAAGGTTGTGGGCTGAAGGCACTCACGTTCCTGGGCTGCCTCGGTTCCGAGGGCAGCTAAGGAGCTGTTTCTTCCTCAAGTCGTTCTCCCCATCTCCTGCCTCTGCCACTCTGCCACCAGGAGTTTAATTACAGGCTTGAGAAGAGGGAAGGAAGAAAGCTCTTTGAAGGCTATGATGCTTTGAAAACTGGGTTGGCAGTGTGGACTGACTGTTTACAGTAGACAAAAACTTGTCATTTTACCCCATCCCGAACGGCCGTGCGGCTGGCGAGAAAGGAGGGAGGAGGGCAAGTTCAGGCGCAGGCTGGGTGGGTGGCTGGGACGGGTCGGCCAAGGGACCACTCCTGAGGGCTCTTGTGCCGGCGATGCCCACTTCGGCCCAGCCATGTGTTTGCGGCAACCAGAGTCCCTGCAAACATGCGGCTGGCTGCAGTCAGGGCCTACTGCCACCATCGATGCACTCCCGCCAGAGGCTCAGCTGCTCTCCGCCAGGCCAACCGAGAGCGCTTGTCCCGGGTGGGACATAGGGGCTGAGACAGATGGAGGGAGACGTAACACATCAGGAATGGAAATCCAGATTGAGAGAAGGAAGCAGTAAGTAGGAGACAGATGTGAAGGAAGCGGACACAAGGCAAGAAGATGTTGGAAGGGAGAAAGGAGGTGGCCATCCAGGAGCCAGGCCTGGAGCATCAGTGTGGGGGAGTTCATGTAGGCTGGGCCTGTGCCAGTAGTAGGGACAGGGGACGCTGGGTGGCCACGGGTGTCATAGCTGGTGCTTAAAACCGCTGAGGCGGGGTGCGGTGGCTCAAGCCTGTAATCCCAGCACTTTGGGAGGCCGAGGCGGGTGGAACACGAGATCGAGACATCGAGACCATCCTGGTCAACATGTTGAAACCCCGTCTCTACGAAAATACAAAGAAAATCAGCTGGGCATGGTGGCACGTGCCTGTAATCCCAGCTACTCGGGAGGCTGAGGCAGGAGAATTGCCTGAACCCAGGAGGCGGAGGTTGCGGTGAGCCGAGATCGCGCTACTGCACTCCAGCCTGGGCAACAAGAGCGAAACTCCGTCACACACACACACACACACACACACACACACACACACACACAGAGTCTCTGAAACTGATGAGAATAAATTCCATAGAAATATGACGTCGGACCAATGATAGTATTGGTATAGAAAGGGAAAAAGAGCCGGGCGTGGTGGCTCAAGCCTGTAATCCCAGCACTTTGGGAGGCCGAGGCGGGTGGATCACGAGATCGAGACATCGAGACCATCCTGGTCAACATGGTGAAACCCCGTCTCTACTAAAAATACAAAAAATCAGCTGGGCATGGTGGCACGTGCCTGTAATCCCAGCTACTCAGGAGGCCGAGGCAGGAGAATTGCCCGAACCCAGGAGGCGGAGGTTGCGGTGAGCCGACATCGCGCCATTGCACTCCAGCCTGGGCAACGAGAGCGAAACTCCGTCTCACAGAAAAATAAAAAATAAAAAAAATAAAGAAAGTCTCTGAAACTGATGAGAATAAATTCCATAGAAATATGACATCGGACCAATGATAGTATTGGTATAGAAAGGAAAAAAAGATGAACTTTTATAGATTAAAAGTGGATGGAAGACATTGATAGCAATTTGTCGCATTCGAATTATGAGCCATTCTCTGACACGTTTATCTGTACCGAGATGCCCTTAGGGTTTACCTTGCCCAGGGGGTCACATTTGCCATCCTTCGCCATCCAAGCCTTCCCCAAGTCATAAGCAGAAGCGAGCACGGCTCTTACCCTCCTTCTAGTTTTGGCTACTGTCATTCTCTTTGCCACGAAATGCTTTTGCACTTCCTCAAGTACAAACCCATTCAATCCTCCGCATCCATCTAATGAGATGCTGTGGGCCAGAGGTCAGCAGTTTGGGGCCATGGGGGAGAAAAAACATCATAGGTGCAAATTCCACCCACGGATGATCGGGAGTGGTGAGCTCTCTCTAAAACAGGTTTTGAGGAGAGCCTGGGGATTGCCAAAGGCACCGAATCCTTTGAAAGGAGCGGGAGGCAGGGGCGAGGAAGCTGGGAACTGGGAGGAGGCGAGCTGGGAGTGAAACCGGGAGGGGCGCGGCGCGCGGCTGCTGCACCGGACTGAAATTTTGTACCTTACCGGAGTAGGTGAGCCGGGCTTGGGAATGGGGACCGGGAGGCAGGGTGGGATGGACAGACAGCCCCACTCCCGGGAGCACAGTATGTTTTATACTGAGTGCGCAATGCTCGAAGAGCGCTCAGATTTTCCAATATAAGAAATGTAGTTTTCAGGTATTGTGGAAGAAGAACGTGTTTGTACAGCGCCTTATCATTGACGTATGTTATCTAGTAAACAAATTTCTTGAGTCTTAGAACTAATGCGTAATGTGTCAACTGTCATGATTATTACCCCTATTTATTTGTTTACTTCTTTCTTTGTTGATTATTTTTTGAGGCAGGGTCTTGCTCTGTCGCCCAGGCTGCATCGCAGCTGCAGAGGCGTCAGCTCGGCTCACTGCAAGCTCTGCCTCCCGGGTTCAGGAGATTCTCGTGTCTCAGCTGCCTGAGTAGCTGGGATGCTCAGCATGGCTCTGCGCTCGGCTACATTTTTTGCATTTCGAGTAGAGACGGGATTTTGCATGTTGGCCGGGATGGTCTCCAACTCCTGGCCTCAAGCGATCCACCCGCCTCGGCCTCCAAAGTGCTACGATTCGAGGCGTGAGTCACCGCGCCGGACCTATTAACCCATTTTGTATGTGAGGACTCTGAGGTCTGGGAAAACTGGACAAAGCAGAAACTCATGCCAAAGCCTTCTGTCCCCGTGTCCAGAGAGCGCTCCGTGACAGCCCAAGCTGATTTTCCAAGAATGTGATCACGCTTTGTCAGATTTGCAACGTTTCTGATATTAAGGCATCAGGTCCAAGTGCAACGTTCATAGAGAACTGAAGGGCTTGCATTCAAACAATTCTGAAAATATAAGAAATGGCTTTGTAGGCCGGGCGCGGTGGCTCACGCCTGTAATCCCAGCACTTTGGGAGGCCGAGGCGGGTGGATCACGAGGTCGAGAGATCGAGACCATCCCGGTCAACAGAGTGAAACCCCATCTGTACTAAAAATACAAAAAATGAGCTGGGCATGGTGGCGCGTGCCTGTAATCCCAGCTACTCGGGAGGCTGAGGCAGGAGAATCGCCTGAACCCAGGAGGTGGAGGTTGCGGTGAGCCTAGATCGCGTCATTGCACTCCAGCCTGGGTAACGAGAGCGAAACTCCGTCTCAAAAAAAAAGGTTATATATATATATATATATATATATATATATATATATATATATATATATTTAAAAAATGCATTCTGAAGCCAGGCACAGTGGTGTGTGCCTGTAGTCCCAGCTACTCGGGAGGCTGAGGCTGTTGTACTATCAGCTGCCAGGTCTTAATCTTTCCATTATTTTGAACCCATGCGGTGAACGTTTTCCTCGAAAGGGCACGTTGGTGCTCAAAATGTTTTCACCTTTTGGGCTCGATGCGATGGCTCACGCCTGTAATCTCAGAATTTTGGGGGGCCGAGGGGGGCACATCACAAGATCAGGAGTTCAACACCAGCTTGGTAGACATGGTGAAACCCCGTCTCTACTAAAATTACAAAAATCAGCTGGGCGTGGTGGCACGTGCCTATAATCACAGCTACTTGAGTGGCTGAGGCAGGACAATCTCTTGAACCGGGGAGTCGGAGATTGCAGTGAGCCAAGATGGTGCCACTGCACTCCAGTCTGGCAACAGAGCAACAGTCTGTCTCAAACACCATAAAAAATGTTTTCACCCTTTGTTGCGTTTCAGAGTTCAGATTTGTTTTTATCAGCGATGTTCAGTCTGTACTAAAACACCTGTGTAAGGGGTAAAAGAGCATCCCTGACCGACCTTCCTTCCTTCCTTCCTGCCTCCCTCCCTCCCTCCCTCCCTCCTTTCCTTCCTTCCTTATGAGACAGAGTCTTGCTCTGTTGCCCAGGCTGCAGAGACTTGATCTTGGCTCACTACAACCTCTGCCTCCCACGTTCAAGCAATTCTCCCACATCAGCCTCCCAAGTAGATGGGATGACAAGCACCTGCCATCACACCCAGCTGATTTTTGTATTATTAGTAGAGACGGGGTTTCACCATGTTGACCGGGCTGCTCTTGAACTCCGGACCTCAGGTGATCCACCCATCACGGCCTCCCAAAGTGCTGGGATTATAGGCCTGAGCCACCACGTCTGGTCGTCTTTGACACTTAGCAGTAACTGCCAGTTGGCAGGGCAGGGAACAGTGGTCCCCTTGCATGCGATTGAATACAAAGGTTTCCGTGGATCTTGGAATAACGGTGGGGGAGGGTGATGGTATTTTCCTTGAGGGGAGGTGACAGACGAGGTGGGCTGTCAGCAAAGGAACAACTTGGTCATAACAGGAATTGAAAAGAGGCCAACTCTTTCTTTTCTATTTACTTATTTTTTATTTTTTATTTTTTGAGACAGAGTTTCGCTCTTGTTACCCAGGCTGGAGTGTCATGGTGCGATATCAGCTCACCGCAACCTCCACCTCCTGGGTTCAGGCGATTCTCCAGCCTCAGCCTTCTGAGTAGCTGGGATGACAGGCAGACGCCACCACGCCCAGCTAATTTCTTGTATTTTTAGTAGAGACGGGGTTTCACCATGTTGACCTGGGATGGTCTCGATCTCTCGACCTCGTGATGCACCCGCCTGGGCCTCCCAAAGTGCTGGGATTACAGGCTTGAGCCACCGAACCCGGCCGGAAACCCTTTCTTTCAAGAATGTAGAAACAGTCATTTCCAGCCCTATACTGGCTTATAAGAGTTAGCGGAAAGAATGCATTTAAAACACACAAGACTGGGTTTTTACAAACTGATCTCTGCTGTGTGTTGGTTCCTTTGGGAAGTTGCAACTATGTTTAGATTCAGCAATTAGAAACACATTTCTTCTAAAAGCTGCCTTTGGACATTCCAGAGTGGATGGGAGTACAGGATGTAAAGAGAAATGTCTGGCTCTAAAACAAAAACGGAGCTATCTAGCACAATGGTTGTCAATGTGTGCATTCAACTGACAGAGTTACACTGATCTGTATTTCACCAGTTCAGAAACCCTTTCTTTGTAGAATGTAGAAACAGTCATTTCCAGCCCTATACTGGCATATAAGAGTTAGCAGTAAGAATGCGTTTAAAACACAAAAGACCCGCTTCTTAGAAACTGATCTGCTGTGTGTTGGTTCCTTTAAGGAAGTTGCAACTATGTTTAGATTCAGCCAGTTAGAAACACATTTCTTCTAAAAGCTAGGTTTGGACATTCCAGAGTGGATGGGAGTACAGGATTTAAAGAAAAATATCTGGCTCTAAAACAAAAACAGAGCTATCCAGCAGAATGGTTGTCAATGTGTGCATTCAACTTACAGAGTTAAACTGATTTGTATTTCACCAGTTCAGAAACCCTTTCTTTGTAGAATGTAGCAACAGTGAATTATAGCCCCATAGTGGTATGTAAGAGTTAGCAGTAAGAATGCGTTTAAAACACAGAAGACCTGCTTCTTACAAACTGATCTCCTGTGCCTTGGTTCCTTTTAGGAAGTTGCATCTGTTTAGATTCAGCGAGTTAGAAACACGTTTCTTCTTCTTCTTCTTTTTTTTTTTTTTTCCGGGGGGGAGACCGAATTTCGCTCTTTTTACCCAGGCTTGAGTGCAATGGCACAATCTCGGCTCACTGCAACCTCCTCCTCCTGGGTTCAAGCAATTCTCCTGCCTCAGCCTCCTGAGTAGCTGGTATTACAGGCATGCACCAACATGCCCAGCTAATTTTTTGCATTTTTAGTAGAGACGGGGTTTCACCATGTTGACCAGGATGGTCTCGATCTCTCGACCTCGTGATCCACGCGCCTCGGCCTCCCAAAGTGCTGGGGTTACAGGCTTGGGCCACCGCGCCCGGCCAGAAACACGTTTCTTCTAAAGGCTGCATTTGGACATTCCAGAGTGGATGGGAGTACAGGCTGTCGTGAAAAATATCTGGTTCTAAAACAAAAACGGAGCCATCTAGCAGAATGGTTGTTAATGTGTGCAATGAACTTACAGAGTTAAACTGATGTGTGTTTGCAGCAGTTCAGAAACCGTTTCCTTGGAGAATGGAGATACAGTCATTTCCAGCCCTATAGTGGCATGTAACAGTTAGCAGTAAGAATGCGTTGAAAACACAGAAGACCTGCTTCTTACAAACTGACCTGCTGTGTGTTGGTTCCTTTTAGGAAGTTGCAACTATGTTTAGATTCAGCCAGTTTCAAACACATTTCTTCTAAAAGCGACCTTTGGACATACGAGAGTGGATGGCAGTACAGGATGTAAAGAGAAATATCTGACTCTAAAAAAAAAAAAAAAAACGGAGATATCCAGCAGAATGGTTGTGAATGTGTGCTTTCAACTTACAGAGTTAAACTGATTTGTATTTCACCAGTTCAGAAACCCTCTCTTTGGAGAATGTATAAACAGTCATTTCCAGCCCTATGCTGAACACCACCACCATGTCCAATGCTACGGTCAATAGTAGCATTCGGCCTGTCTTTGGAGGGACCATCTACCGCCCTCCCGTGTCTCGACTTCCTCCTTCCGGCAGCAAGCCAGTCGCTACTTCCACCTGTTCAGGGAAGAAAACGCCCCGTGCCGGCGGGCAGGGAGCCGACAAGGGGAACCCGGAGCTCAGTGGCAGCATCCTGAGGTGCGAGAACTTTCAAAGGCTTCGACAGCTGATGCTCCTCCTGGCATCCTCAATTCAACCCACATCCGGTCCTGAGAAGCCCTGAGCAGTCAACCAGCTGTGGCTTCCTGTGCCTCGACTGGACCTCATTTTATCAGGGAGGCTTTAGTTTTTCTTGAGCCTAGGTGTGCTCAAAACCCTAGCCTTGGACAGGCTCCGTGACCATGGGCCTATTTAGAGATGTCATGAGGGTTACAGATGAAAATCCACCACAGGTTTAGTGGTCCTACGAGACTTCGTTTTAACAGTTTATGGCAGAAAGTGCGAATTTTCGCATACGGGGCCTGACTTCTTCTCTACCATAGATTCTACTTCCTGAAGTGTGATCAAAAGCTTGTTTTACTTCACCACTGTGTAGGAAAATTATTAACTGTGCCCATCCCTAAGGTAATTCTGGCTTGAGGACTTGTAATTAGTAATTAACATCTTTCTTGTTTAGGGATGTTCAATTAGTGCTTTGGCTGTCAGCTTTGCTCTCCCCTGAAGGCTTGTCCCCACCACACAGGACAGCCTTCTTCCTGATGAGAATGGCTGTGTGTTTCCCAAGTTGAGATGGCCTGCCCTACTACTGCCAAAGAGGTGACAGGAAGGCGAGCACTGCTCTGTTAGATCGTGTTCAGTTCTGTTGCGGAGTGCAACGCCCTTCGTGGGCGGTATGTATGTATGAACACACGTGCTTGTTGGAACTCTTTCTTTGGCATTTGTCCCTGGCTCCAGTCTCCCCCTTTCCGGGCCTGCTATGCCCGAGTTCTTCTACCCCTGCAGTTGCCAGCCGCGTCGGGAGGCTGTTTGCTCCGATGGGTTGGGTTATCTTTGTCGTGGAGATCTGGAACTTTGCACATGTCACTACGAGGGAGTTGTTTTTACTCTAGCATCTGCGATGAGGTGCCCTCTTGACCAACCCTCTCGATCACTACTCTTCCTCAAGCACTATTATTTATTCTTCCTCCTTTTTTTTTTTAAGCTGACAAAAAAAATACTACTTTATTAGTGGCTTCTACAAGATTAGAATACATAGAAAAGTACAAATAAATGCCAGTTCATTTGGGCAAAAATAAACGACAGGAAAGGCAAAGATGCAACACTCAACCCCGCACGGATGACACGCTGGAGCTGACAAAGCACACGCGTTTTAAACGGTTTTCCGAGTCACATGTTAGAACACGTAGGAAACTGGTTCTCCTTATTGTTTGCTTCGATTCTGCCGTTCCTTGCGCGCCACCTCCTCCTCCTCCTCCTCCTCCTCCTGGCGCTTCTCATAGTGGGCAAAGTCGTCGAAGATGGAGGTCGTGTCGTGTGCTTGTAGGAGCTGATGATTTTCAGCACCTGCTTTGCTTTTTCTAAGGGCATCTCCTGGGTGTCCCGGGAGTTTGTGACGGGTTTGTTGTCGTTGTGCTCCAGTCTGATGTGCCGCAGCTGGTTATTGGGCACGTCCTGAACAGAAATCCACTTGACATCAAACTGCCCCTTCCACTGGTCCTGAGACCAGACCCCAGCAATGGTGCCGTAGTCCACGGGGGACTCCATCTCGGCCACCCCACAAAAATGCCCGCTCCCGTTGACGCTGAAGAGCAGGTAGACAGGCCCCTTGCTGCTCATGCAGCGGAAGGCGCCGTCCAGGCGCGTGTTACCGTGCTCCGTGTGCACCGGATGGAGTACTTGATGGAGCGGTGGATGTCCTCGGAGTAGCTCTTGATGATGAACGCACGCCCGCTTTTCAGATTCCAGTTAAACTCTTTAGGGTAACAGCTGTGAGCAGCCTTCAGTTTTTCAAGGACGGGGTGGGATTCGACGCCAGGCATATAAGAATTAGCAGTAAGAATGCGTTTAAGGCTGGGCGTGGTGGCTCAAGCCTGTAATCCCGGCACTTTGGGAGGCCGAGGCAGATGGATCAGGAGGTCAAGAGATCGAGACCATCCTGGTCAACAAGGTGAAACCCCGTCTCTACTAAAAATACAAAAAATTAGCTGGGCATGGTGGCACGTGCCTGTCATGCCAGCTACTCAGGAGGCTGAGGCAGGAGAATTGCCTGAACCCAGGAGGCGGAGGTTGCGGTGAGCCGAGATGGCACCATTGCACTCCAGCCTGGGTAACGAGAGCGAAACTCCATCTCAAAAAAAAAAAAAAAGAATGCGTTTAAAACACAGAAGACCTGCTTTGTACAAACTAATCTACTGTGTGTTGGTTCCTTTTAGGAAGTTGTATCTATGTTTAGATTGATTGAGTTAGAAACACGTTTCTTCTAAAAGCTTCCTTTGGACATTCCAGAGTGGATGGGAGTACAGGCTGTAATGAGAAATATCTAGCTCTAAAACAAAAACGGAGCTATCCAGCAGAATGGTTGTCAATGTGTGCATTCAACTTACAGAGTTAAACTGATTTGTATTTCAGCAGTTCAGAAACCCTTTCTTTGGAGAATGTAGAAACAGTCATTTCCAGCCCTATAGTGGCGTATAAGAGTTAGCAGTACGAATGCATTTAAAACACAGAAGACCCGCTTCTTGCAAACTGATCTGCTGTGTGTTGGATCCTTTTAGGAAGTTGCAACTATGTTTAGATTCAGCGAGTTAGAAACACATTTCTTCTAAAAGCTGCCTTTGGACATTCCAGAGTGGACGGGAGTACAGGAAGTAAAGAGAAATATCTGACTCTAAAACAAAAACGGAGCTATCCAGCAGAATGGGTGTCAATGTGTGCATTCAACTTAGAGTTAA
The DNA here is from genome assembly GCF_048565385.1 of Saimiri boliviensis. Classification (NCBI taxonomy): domain Eukaryota; kingdom Metazoa; phylum Chordata; class Mammalia; order Primates; family Cebidae; genus Saimiri; species Saimiri boliviensis. Next base: position 155,753 of record NW_027412499.1, read on the forward strand.
ACGGATTTGTATTTCAGCAGTTCAGAAACCCTTTCTTTGGAGAATGTAGAATCAGTCATTTCCAGCCTTATAGTGGCATATAATTGTTAGCAGTACGAACGCGTTTAAAACGCAGAAGACCTGCTTCCTACAAACTAATCTGCTGTGTGTTGGTTCCTTTTAGGAAGTTGCATCTATGTTTAGATTCAGCGAGTTAGTAACACAGTTCTTCTAAAAGCTGCGTTTGGACATTCCAGAGTGGATGGGAGTACAGGCTGTAATGAGAAATATCTAGCTCTGAAACAAAAAAGGAGCTATCTAGCAGAATGGTTGTCAGTGTGTGCATTCGACTTACAGAGTTAAACGACACCTCCGGGACAGAAGAATATGGTGGGTGCAAGTTCGGAGGTGAGGCGGGTACTTTGCTAGAGCCGAGGAGTTCAAGACCAGCCCAGGCATCAGGCTGCAGTGCATTCGTCTGGCCAAGGCCCATGGCAGCCTCCACTTCCCGACCTCAGGCAATCCTCCCACCTTGGGCTCCAAAAAAGCTGGGACTACAGGCGCCTGCCGTCACGATGCCCGGAGAACTTTTTTTTTTTTTTTTTTTGCGACGGAGTTTCGCTCCCGTTGCCCAGGCTGGAGTGCAATGGCGCGATCTCGGCTCACCGCAAACCTCCGCCTCCTGGTTTCAAGCTATTCTCCTGCCTCAGCCTCCCGAGTAGCTGGGATTACAGGCACGTGCCACCATGCCCAGCTAATTTTTGTATTTTTAGTAGAGACGGGGTTTCACCTTGTTGACCGGGATGGTCTCGATCTCTTGACCTCATGATCCACCCGCCTCGGCCTCCCAAAGTGCTGGGATTACAGGCTTGAGCCACCGCACCCGGCCAGAAACACATTTTTTCTAAAAGCTGCTTTAGGACATTCCAGAGTGGACGGGAGTGCAGGATGTAAAGAGAAATATCTGGCTCTAAAACAAAAACGGAGCTATCCAGCAGAATGGTTGTCAATGTGTGCATTCAACTTACAGAGTTACACTGATTGGTATTTCACCAGTTCAGAAACCCTTTGTTTGGAGAATGTAGCAACAGTCATTTCCAGCCCTATACTGGCATATAAGAGTCAGCAGTAGGGAGAGAGATCCAAGATCGCTGATCACTAGCAGCTCGGGATTGTAGCTCCCGGTGTAAGCGCAAAGAACGAGAGGACGCCACACCTTCACGTGAATTCTTGTTGCTCACGCACCAGGAGATTCCCGGCGGAGGAGCCCCACGGGTCGCCAGCGCGATTCTTGTGACCGGCGAGGCGGTTTGGCCGGCGCCTCGGAGCGACGGTTCTTGGTGCAGAGTCGGAAAAGCACCATCGATCTTAACGCCGCTGATTTGGTGGGCGCAGTGGGTTGCTCAGATTTCGGCGCTGAGAATCGGTAAGTTGGACGTCCACTCAGGAACCCAATTACAAAGACGGTGAATACAAAGACCACAGATGGATAAATTTATAACGAAGGGAGGAAAACAACCAAAAAAGGCTGAGAATGCCGAAGATCAGAACGCTTCTCCTTCGGGGGGCGGGGGGATCACAGTTCCTCATCAGCGACGGAACAAGGCTTGATGGAGAACGAGTGTGTTCCAATTACAGAAGCAGGCTTCAAAATGTGGATAATGAGAAACTTCTGTGAATTAAAAGAACTTGTTTTAACCCAATCTAAAGTAACTAAGAACTTTGAAAAAAGATTTGACGAAATGTTAACAAGAATACACAATTTAGAGAGGAATATAAGTGAATTGATGGAGCTGAAAAACACAATAGGAGAACTTCGTGAAGTATGCACAAGTTTTAACAGCCGAATTGATCAAGCAGAAGAAAGGATATCAGAGGTCAAAGACCAACTCAATGAAATAAAACAAGAAGACAAGCCGGGCGCGGTGGCTCAAGCCGGTAATCCCTGCACTTTGGGAGGCCGAGGCGGGTGGATCATGAGGTCGAGAGATCGAGACCATCCCGGTCAACATGGTGAAACCCCGTCTCTACTAAAAATACAAAAAATCAGCTGGGCATGGTGGCGTGTGCCTGTAATCCCAGCTACTCAGGAGGCTGAGGCAGGAGAATTGCCTGAACCCAGGAGGCGGAGGTTGCGGTGAGCCGAGATCGCGCCATTGCACTCCAGCCTGGGTAACAAGAGCGAAAACTCCGCCTCAAAAAAAAAAAAAAAAAAAGAAAAAAAAAAGAAGATTAGAGAAAAAAGGATAAAAAGGAACGAGCAAAGTCTCCAAGAAATATGGGACTACGTGAAAAGACCTAATCTACGCTTGATAGGTGTACCTGAATGTGACGAAGAGAATGAATCCAAGCTGCAAAATACGCTTCAGGATATTATTCAGGAAAATTTTCCCAGCCTAGTAAGGCAGGATAATGTTCAACTCCAGGTAATACAGAGAACACCACAGAGATATTCCTCAAGAAGAGCAACTCCAAGGCACATAATCATCAGATTCATCAGTGTTGAAATGAAGGAGAAAATACTAAGGGCAGCCAGAGAGAAAGGTCAGGTTACCCACAAAGGGAAGCCTATTAGACTCACAGCAGATCTCTCAGCAGAAACCCTACAAGCCAGAAGAGAGTGGGGACCAATATTCAACATCCTTAAAGAAAAGAACTTTCAACCCAGAATTTCACATCCAGCCAAACGACGCTTCACAAGTGAAGGAAAAATAAAGTTTTTTGTGAATAAGCAAGCACTCAGAGATTTCATCACCACCAGGCCTGCTTTAGAAGAGCTTCTGAAAGAACCACTACGCATAGAAAGGAACAAACAGTATCAGCCTTTCTAAAAAAATTATGAAAAAGAGCATCAATATAATGAAGAATTTACATCAAATAATGGGCAAAAGAGCCAGCTAATATTAAATGGCAGTATTAAACTCACATATATTATTATTAATTCTAAATTTAAATTGACTAAAACCCCCAATCCAAAGACAGACAGGCAATTTGAATAAAAAACTAAAACCCAACAGTATGCTGCATCCAGACCCATCTCACATTCAAGAATGCACAAAGACTCAAAACAAGGCATGGAGAAAGATTTACCAACCAAACAGAGAGCTGAAGTAAATAAATAAAAAGCAGAAGTTACACTTAAGCAACAAAGATCAAAAGACGCAAAGAAGGACATTATATAATGATAAAAGGATCAATGCAACAACAAGAAGAGCTAAAGATCCTAAATATATACGCACCCAATACAGGAATACGCAGACATACAAGACTTATAAAGAGACTTAGACTCCCACATGATAATAGTCGGAGACTTCAACATTAATATTAGACAGATCAGTGAGACAGAAAATTAACAACGATATCCAGGACTTGAACTGAGATCTGGAACAAGTAAATGTAATTAACATTTATAGAACTCTCCACTTTAAATATACGAAATATACACTCTCATCAGTACCACATCATATCAACTTAGAAGTTTAAACGAAATGTTGGTTGTCTCCTTGTTTGTTATTCTCTTCCCTCATTTTCTTTCATGTCTCCATTATTAAGGACAATTATAGGCATGCCCGTATTTAGACTGCATTCTAACCCGGGCAATAAAGCAATACCCCCATCCTCTCTCCCTCGTCCTCTTTCTCTTTCTTTCTCTTCTTTATTCTTTTTCTTTCTTTCTTTTTTTTTTTTTTTTTTTTTTTTTTTGAGACGGAGTTTCACTCTTGTTACCCAGGCTGGAGTGCAATGGCGCAATCTCGGCTCACCACAACCTCCGCCTCCTGGGTTCAGGCAATTCTCCTGCCTCAGCCTCCTGAGTAGCTGGGATTACAGGCACATGCCACCATGCCCAGCTAATTTTTTGCATTTTTAGTAGAGACGGGGTTTCACCATGTTGACCGGGATGGTCTCGATCTTTTGACCTTGTGATCCACCCGCCTCGACCACCCAAAGTGCTGGGATTACAGGCTTGAGCCACCGCGCCCGGCCCCCTATTCTTTTTCTTATAAAAGGAAAAAAAAAAAAGAGAGACTTTCCCTCTCTGTCTCTCTCTCTCCACACACACACATGCACACACACCTAAACACACAGTCACACACACACACATCTGTTTATCCATTTCTACATATTAGTCTTTTCTCACAAGCTGTGCTTTTAATATAGACACACATGATTTCATATGAAGCCGACTTCCATAACACTGATTTCAACGTAGAACGATTGTGCTATCTGCAGCAAAGCAGCCCATGGCCGAGTCATGGAGAGGCGGAGAAAAGAGGCAACGGCATTCTCAGGCCTGTCAGGCCTTGTACCCTGGGTTGGGGTGGAAGAACTCATCAGCGACGCAGCCTGGCTGGAGTGGGGGACGGCCCCAGCCCTGACAGTGCAGGAAAATTGAGGGCTTCCTTTACCCTGGTCTTGAACACTCTGTCCTCAGCACTGAGTCTGTTGTCCTAGGTCAATGTCATCATCGACCTCCTCCACTTGCTGGAGCCCAGGGAAGCTCTGGAAGGCTGAGCTCCTGACTGGGGCTGAGACCTGCCCTGGGATTCAGAGCAGACTCGTCCCAGCCGAGCAGATGTTGAGGCATTTCCTGGCTGTCCGGGCAGCAGGACCCCAGTGACCCTCGATGTTGCTGGTGTTTTCTGAGAGTGGAGATTCTGCCTCCTGGAGACTCAATCCTGAGGACTGCTGGGTCAGCACAGGCCGAGACATGACTTCTGGAGGGACGGAGAAGTGCAAGACCCGTTTCTTAGAACCTGATGTGCTGTGCGTTGGATCCTTTTAGGAAGTCGCATCTATGTTTAGATTCAGCGAGTCAGAAACACGTTTCTTCTAAAAGCTGCGTTTGGACATTCCAGAGTGGATGGGAGTACAGGCTGTAATGAGAAATATCTGGCTCTAAAACAAAAACAGAGCTATCTAGCAGAATGGTTGTCAATGTGTGCATTCAAGTTACAGAGTTAAACTGATGTGTGTTTGCAGCATTTCAGAAACCCTTTCTTTGGAGAATGTAGAAACAGTCATTTCCAGCCTTATACTGGCATATTAAAGTTAACAGTAAGAATGCGTTTAAAACACAGAAGACCCGCTTCCTATAAACTGATCTGCTGTGCTTTGGTTCCTTTTAAGAAGTGGCAACTATGTTTAGATTCAGGCAGTTAGAAACAAATTTCTTCTAAAAGCTAGGTTGGGACATTCCAGAGTGGAGGGGAGTACAGAATGTAAAGAGAAATAATCTGACTCTAAAACAAAAGCAGCTGGGCGCGGTGGCTCAAGCCTGTAATCCCAGCACTTTGGGAGGCCGAGGCGGGTGGATCACGAGGTCGAGAGATCGAGACCATCCTGGTCAACAAGGTGAAACCCCGTCTCTACTAAAAATACAAAAAGTTAGCTGGGCATGGTGGTGCGTGCCTGTAATCCCAGCTACTTAGGAGGCTGAGGCAGGAGAATTGCCTGAGCCCAGGAGGCGGAGGTTGCGGTGAGCCGAGATCGCGCCATTGCACTCCAGCCTGGGTAACAAGAGCGAAACTCCGTCTCAAAAAAAAAAACAAAAAACAAAAGCAGAGCTATCCAGCAGAATGGTTGTCAATGTGTGCATTCAACTTACAGAGTTAAACTGATTTGTATTTCAGCAGATCAGAAATGCTTTCTTTGGAGAATGTAGCAACAGTCATTTCCAGCCCTATACTGGCATATAAGAGTTAGTTTAAAACACAGAAGACCCGCTTCCTATAAATTGATCTGCTGTGCGTTGGTTCCTTTTAGGAAGTTGCAACTATGTTTAGATTCAGCGTGTTAGAAACACGTTTCTTCTAAAAGGTGCGTTTGGACATTCCAGTGTGGATGGGAGTACAGGATGTAAAGAGAAATATCTGGCTCTAAAACAAAAACGGAGCTATCCAGCAGAATGGTTGTCAATGTGTGCATTCAACTTACAGAGTTAAACTGATTTGTATTTCAACAGATCAGAAACCCTTTCTTTGGAGAATGTAAAAACAGTCATTTCCAGCCCTATACTGACATGTAAGAGTTAGCAGTAAGAATGCGTTTAAAACACAGAAGACCCGCTTCTTACAAACTGATCTGCTGTGCGTAGGTTCCTTTTAGGAAGTTGCAACTATGTTTCGATTCAGCGAGTTAGAAACACATTTATTCTAAAATCGACCTTTGGACATAGGAGAGTGGATGGGAGTACAGGATGTAAAGAGAAATATCTGACTCTAAAAAAAAACGGAGCTTTCCAGCAGAATGGTTGTCAATGTGTGCATTCAACTTACAGAGTTAAACTGATTTGTGTTTCAGCAGTTCAGAAACCCTTTCTTTGGAGAATGTAGAAACAGTCATTTCCAGCCCTATATTGGCATATAAGAGTTAGCAGTAAGAATGCGGTTAAAACACAGAAGACCAGCTTCTTACAAACTGATCTGCTGTGTGTTGGTTCCTTTTAGGAAGTTGCAACTATGTTTCGATTCAGCGAGTTAGAAACACATTTCTTCTAAAAGCTGCCTTTGGACATTCCAGAGTGGATGGGAGTACGGGATGTAAAGAGAAATATCTGGCTCTAAAACAAAAACGGAGCTATCCAGCAGAATGGTTGTCAATGTGTGCATTCAACTTACAGAGTTAAACTGATGATGCCCTGATTTTGGGCATCATCATGACCATTCTGATGATCATCATTCCAATCCTGATTCTGCAATCCTATCAGTAGATCCAGAGGAATCACCGGGGACAGGGGCTCTGCTCGTGACCTGTCTCCCTCCCTGGTATCCAGATTCCATCGCTCGCCCTGTCCCCAGCCCATCCCGTATCAACCCTTGACCCTCACACACTTTTCTACACTGGTTCAATAAAGTGCACGTGCTCCTGGAAAAAAAATAAAATTAAAAAATAAAACTCAAAATAATAAAGAAGAGAAGCGTCACTGGGAAGTTTTTATTTTATTTTATTTTTTTAATCCATGCAACCAGTCTTATTTATGCATAATTGAGAAAACACAGGCCTAGAGAGGTTATGAAACTTGTCTACAGTTACACAGCTTGTGAAGGGCACAGCCACGATTTGAAACCAGGCAGCTTTGCTCTCGGCGACCTCAGTGGGCTGCCTTTTGGTAAATTCAGGACATGAGGAGCAGAGGAGGAGGGGCAGGGCAACGGTGCAAGGTGGGGAGGGTCTGAGGGAGGCCGATGGGAGAGGACAGAAAGATCAACCGATCGGCACTGGCTTGAGTCTGGCTGGTAGGCCTAAGCCCAGGGGCCCTGGGTGCATATGGCCCCAGGAAGCACGCTCCCCATTCCCTTCCTGCTCCTTCCTTCTTAAGGGCCTCTGCCCATGGTTCCCCTGGAGAGCCAATCGGGGGTCTGCCAGGCAGCGTGCGTGAACACGCACGGGTGAGGGTGACTGGGGCATCTGCCCACCTGATGTACACAGACGTTGCACTTGTCACGGAAGCCCATCTCGTGGCCATCCTCGCCCTCAGGAGAGCGGCACACGTCACAGACGACATCCTCATCACACTCGATGCCCAGCCCCTCCTGCGTCTCGACGGCCCTGGCCCTATTCTGGTGGCACAGGGTCTCCAGCTCCTCCTGCACACGTTCCAGCGTCAGCTCATCCAGCTCTGGCCTCTCCATCTCCCGAAGTTCTGAGTCGATGAGCTGCAGCCAGTAGGCGTCCATCTCGTCCGGGTCCTAGCGGCTGCCTCCTGGCCAATCCGGCCGGGAGCCCTCCCCGAGCGTGGGGCTGCCTGGGGATGCCCGGGCAGGGGGGCCTTCCAGAGGTGGGAGGGTCCTCACCAGGGGCTCTGGGATGGCCTCTGCCCCGGCAGGCACCTGCACCCCTTTCTCCCATTCCTGTCGCCATGGGTCTGCCAGGAGGCAGGAGTCATCCGGGCTGAGCTGGTGTGAGTCCGGGATCCTCATGGCTGTGATGACATCTGTCCGGAAAACCTCCGAGGGCTTCTTTTCGTGCTGTCGGGGACAGCCCGGCTTGGTGCTGCTGGGCAGGCTGGAGCATCTCGAGGCGGATGTAGATGTCGCGTGACTGTCAGTGGTGGCAGAGTTGTCACTGCTGATGGGGTCTTTTCGCCTCTTCTCTTCAGTCTTGCTCCGCGGTCCCCCCCCTGAGGGGCGCTGCCCGCGGCTCTGCGCCGCTGCAGGGACCGGCGCGGGAAGGAGGCTCCCGAAGCCCGGAGCTCCCGGGGGCCGGCGCGGGAGGGCGGGGGGCGCTCATCCATCCGGGGTCGCGGCCAGGGAGGCGGCGGGGCCCGTGGCGTCCCCGCTGGGGACAGTCAACCCGCCAGACCTGAGCGGGTGCCACTAGGAGTGGGCGCAAAGTAACTCCATGGACGCTACTCACCCCCCCCAAAAAATAGCCTCCGACTGCGATGGCCGCGGTCAGCACCATTCACCAACCCCCTGTGTAGGTTTCTCTTATTTTATTTATTTATTTTTTTGAGATGGAGTCTCGCTCTGTTGCCCAGGCTGGAGTGCAGTGACGCCATCTCAGCCCACTGCAACCTCTGCCTCCTGGGATCAAGTGATTTTCTGCCTCAGCCTCCCAAGTAGCTGCGATTCAGGCACCTGCCACCCATCCTGCTATTGTTTTTGTATTTTAAGTAGAGATGGGGTTTCACCATCTTGACCAGGCTGGTCTTGAACTCCTGACATCGTGATACGCTCACCTCAGCCTCCCAAAGGGCTGGGGTTACAGACATGAGCCACCGCACCCAGCCCAGAAGAGATTTGCTAATTGAGTTCTGGATGACAGGTGTTTCATTGTAGGGGGTCTAAAGAGAGACTCAAATGCCTAGAAGTTCAAGATCAGCTTGTGCAATATAGGGCGACCTTGTCTCTACAAAAACAACCAAGCAACCAAAAATTAGCTGGGCATGGTGGCAGGGGACTCTGGTGCCAGTTACTCAGGAGGCTGAGGCCAGAGAATCGCTAGGGTCAGGGAGGTTGAGGCTGCCGTGAGTTGTGATCACTCCACTGTATTCAACCTGTGAGTCTGAGAGCCTGTTTTAAAAAACACACACAAAAAATAGAGGCCTGAACATGAATGATTATTCATGAGTGACCCTATGTTGAACAAACAAAGCTGCCCCCAGATCCTGAACCACCAAAAACTGTAAGATAATAAATGTTAATTGTTTCAACAATTCACGTAAATGGCCCACCAATTGTAGGGGCAATTTGTGATACAACAATAACTAACTAGTATCTCTAGATTTCTTTTTCTTTTTTTTGTTTTTTTTACATTGAGATGGAATCTTGCTCTGTTGCCAGGCTGGAGTGCAGTGGCGTGATTGATCTTGGCTCACTGCAACCTCCACCCCCTGGGTTCAAGTGATCCTCCTGCCTCAGCCTCCTGAGTAGCTGGGACTACAGGCACTCACCACCACACCCAGTAAATGTTTGTATTTTTGGTAGAGAAGAGGTTTCTCCATGTCGGCCAGGATGGTCTCGACCTCTTGACCTCATGATCCACCCTCCTCAGCCTCCCAAACTGCTGAGATTACAGGTTTGAGCCGCCGCACCTGGCCTAGATTTCTTTGGAAGGAAAAGCTATGTCCAGGAGGAGATTCAAAACCCACTTTTGTGTATGTGTGTGTGAGTGTGTGTGTGTGTGTGTGTGATGGAGTCTTGCTCTGTTGCTTAGGCTGGAGTGGTGAGATCCAGGCTCACTGCAACCTCCACCTCCTGATTAAGTGATTCTCCTGCTTCGGCTACTTTTTGTGACGTTAGTAAAGACAGGGTTTCACTATGTTGGTCAGCCTGGTCTTGAGCTCCTGGGTGCAGGGGATCCAACCACCTCAGCCTCCCAAAGTGCTGAGATTTCAGGAGTGAGCCACACCATGCCAAGCCTACCATTGCTATTGATCTTTGTAGCCAAGGATAATCATCTCAAAACAATGATGGCCTCCTCCTCGGTTCTTCTTTCAGAATCTCTGTCTTCCATTCCCTCCCTCAATATGCACACTTCATTTACTACAGCACTCCTTTCCCACCGCAAAGCCTACGTCCAAATAAAAATCTTCCGCTTTAGAGAGCTTCTCCCTGTTTATCATTAAGGTTGACAATTTCTTCTTTGAGCCTTGTTGTGGCGTAGAACTTCCTCCCCTCAAAGTATCTGTTGAAGTCCAAAAGCCCCCTCCCTCCGCCGTACCTGGGGATGTGACGTGATTTGGAAATAGGGTCACTACACATAGAATGAGTTAGGGCTCAGTACAGGGACTCACACCTGTAATTCCAGCACTTTGGGAGGCCAAGGTAGGTGGATCACTTGAGGCCAGCAGTTTGAGACTACTCTGGACAACACAGAGAAACTCCTCTCTACAAACAAACAAACAAAAAACTTAGCCAGCTGTGGTGGTTCACACCTGTAGTCCCAGCTGCTTGAGAGGCTGAGGTAAGAGGATCACTTGAGCTTGGGAGGCAGAGGTGGCAGTGAGCCAAGATGGTGCCACTGTACTACAGCCTGAGTGACAGAGCTAGTCCCTGTCTCAAAAAAAAAAAAAAAAAAAAAAAAAAAAAAAAAAAAAAAAAAGATTAGTTAAGATGAGGTTCCATTGGACTAAGGCGGGTCACATTGGATTAAGGCAGCTCTTAATTTTTTTTTTTTTTTTTTTGAGATGGAGTTTCCCTCTTGTTGTCTAGGCTGGAGTGCAACCGCACAATCTTGGTTCACTGCCGCCTCTGCCTCCCAGGGGCAAGTAATTCTAGGGCCCAGCCTCCTGAGTGGCTGTGATTAGAGCGACTCACCACCACACCTGGCTAATTTTTTTTGTATTTTTAGTAGAGATAGTGTTTCTCCATGTTCGTCAGGCTGGTCTGGAACTCCCAACCTCTGGAGATCCGTCCACCTCAGCCTCCCAAAGTGCTGGGATTACATGCAGCCACAATGCCCTGCCTTATTTATTTATTTATTTTTTTGACGGAGTTTCCCTCTTGTTACCCAGGCTGGAGCGCAATAGCGCGATCTCGGCTCACCGCAACCTCCGCCTCCTGGGTTCAGGCAATTCTCCTGCCTCAGCCTCCTGAGTAGCTGGGATTACAGGCACGTGCCACCATGCCCAGCTAATGTTTTGTATTTTTCTTTTTAGTCGAGACGGGGTTTCACCATGTTGACCAGGATGGTCTCGATCTCTCGACCTCGTGATCCACCCGCCTCGGCCACTGCGGTCTAGCTCCCTCACCCAGGCTGGAGTGCAGTGACGCCATCTTGGCTCACGGCAATCTCCACTCCCCAGGTTCAAGCAATTCTCGAGGCAGCCCCTAAAGCTAATGATTCACATTCTCCTAAGGAGAGGAAAATTTGGACGCAGATACAGAGACAGAGACAGGGAAGAAAGCCATGCAGTGATGGAAGCAGAGGCTGGAGTGAAGCCAGGTCACACCAAAGTCTGCCGGCCGCCACCAGAAGCTGGAGGAGGCAGGCGGGATCCTCCCTGGAGCCTTCAGAGGGAGCGCGGTGGCCCTGCCCACACCCCGACTCTGGCCTCCTGCACTGTGCAAAAATGCATTTCTGTTGTCTGAAGCCGCCTGGTTTGTGGTCATCCATTACAGCGCTACAGAAAACAAGTATCAGCTTCTTTCTTTTGTGGCAGGACGCAAACCTTGTCAATTCCAGCTCATTCTGGAAATGCGCTCTTCTTGCGTATGGAGCCTGGGGTGGGGGGGGGGTGAAGCTGTCCTCACAGTGTTAGCTAGAACTCTGGACAGACATGGTTATGATTAAGCATTAGGCCGGGCGCAGTGGCTCATGACCGTAATCTTGGCTCTTTGGGAGTCTAAGGTGGGCAGATCACCAGAGGTCAGGTGTTGGAGACCACGCTGGCCAACATGGTAAAACATCCATTTCTACTAAATGCACAAAAAATCAGCTGGCATGATGGCGCCTGCTTGTAATCCCAGCTACTCAGGAGGCTGAGGCAGGAGAGTCACTTGAACCTGGGAGGTGGAGGTTGCAGTGAGTCGAGATCACAGCACTGCACTCCAACCTGGGCAACGAGAGTGAAACTCTATCTCAAAAAAATAAACATTAATCCTCAACAGGGCACAGTAGCTCACGCCTGTAATCCTAGCACTTTTGGAGGCCGAGTCAGGTGGATCAGTTGAGGTCAGGAGTTCAAGACCAGCCTGACCAACATGCTGAAACCCCGTCTCTACTAAAAATACAAAAACTTGGCTGAGCATGGTGGCGAGCACCTGTAATTCCAGCCACTCTGGAGGCTGAGGCAGGAAAATGGCTTAAACCTGCGAGGGAGAGGTTGCAGTGAGCCAAGATCGTGCCACTGCATTCCAGCCTGGTAACAGAGCAAGACTCTGTCTCAAAAAAACAATCACGAGCCGGGCGCAGTGGCTCACGCCTGTAATCCCAGCACTTTGGGAGGCCGAGGCGGGTGGATCACGAGGTCAAGAGATCGAGACCATCCTGGTCAACATGGTGAAACCCCGTCTCTACTAAAAATACAAAAAATAATAATAAAAATAAAATCATCTGGGCATGGTGGCGCAGGCCTGTAGTCCCAGCTACTCCAGAGGCTGAGGCAGGAGAATTTCCTGAACCCAGGAGGAGGAGGTTGGGGTGAGCCGAGATCACGCCATTGCACTCCAACCTGGGTAACATGAGCGAAACTCGGTCTCAAAAAAAAAAAAAAAAAAAAAAAAAAATTGGCTGTGTGCCGTGACTCATGTCTGTATTCCCAGCGCTTTGGGAGGTCTAGGCAGGCAGATCACTTGAGGTTAGGAGTTCGAGACCATCCTGGGCAACATGGTTAAACCCCTTCTCTACCAAAAACACAAAAGTTAGCCAAGCATGGTGGCATATGCCTGTGATCCCAGCTACTTTGAAGGCTGAGGCAGGGGAATCACTTGAACCCAGGAGGCAGAAGTTGCAGTGAGCAGACATCATGCCATTGCACTTCAGCCTGGTGACAAAGTGAGACTCCATCTCAAATGATAATAATAAATAAGAAGAATTTTAAATTATGGCCAGGTGCGGTGGCTCACCCCTGTAATCCCAGCACTTTGGGAGGCCGAGGCGGGTGGATCACGAGGTCGAGAGATCGAGACCATCCCGGTCAACATGGTGATACCCCATCTCTACTGAAAATACAAAAACTAGCTGGGCGTGGTGGCATGTGCCTGTAATCCCAGCTACTTAGGAGGCTGAGGCAGGAGAACTTCCTGAGCCCAGGAGGCGGAGGTTGCGGTGAGCCGAGACAGCACCATTGCACTCCAGCCTGGGTAAGAAGAGCGAAACTCCATCTCAAAAAAAAAAAAAAAAAAAAAAAAAAAAAAAAAAGAGAGAAATATCTGGCTCTAAAACAAAAACGGAGCTATCCAGCAAAATGGTTGTCAATGTGTGCATTCAACTTACAGAGCTAAAGTGAATTGTATTTCAGCAGTTCAGAAACCCTCTCTTTGGAGAATGTAGAAAGTCATTTCCAGCCCTATAGTGGAATATAACAGTTAACAGTAAGAATGCCTTTAAAACACAGAAGACCCGCTTCTTACAAACTGATCTACTGTGTGTTGGTTCCTTTTAGGAAGTTGCAACTATGTTTAGATTCAGCGAGCTAGAAACACATTTCTTCTAAAAGCTTCCTTTGGACATTCCAGAGCGGATGGGAGTACAGGATGTAAAGAGAGATATCTGACTCTAAAACAAAAACGGAGCTATCCAGCAGAATGGTTGTCAATGTGTGCATTCAACTTACAGAGTTAAACTGATTTGTATTTCAGCAGTTCAGAAACCCTTTCTTCGTAGAATGTAGAAACAGTCATTTCCAGCTCTATCGTGGCATATCAGAGTTAACAGTAAGAATGAGTTTATACACAGAAGTCGTGCTTCTTACAAACTGATCTGCTGTGTGTTGGCTCCTTTTAGGAAATTGCAACTATGTTTAGATTCAGCAAGTTACAAACCCATTTCTTCTAAAAGCTTCCTTTGGACATTCCTGAGTGGATGGGAGTACAGGATGTAAAGAGAAATATCTGACTCTAATACAAAAACAGAGCTATCCAGCAGAATGGGTGTCAATAATATAAAAAATATAAACCAGTTCCTAACTCATCCTAATTTAAAATAATATAATTTTCAGTGCTCATTATTGTTTCTTTGTGATTTCTTAAGCCATAAAATCTGTTTTGTAAAAAGTTCTGGAATATAATTTGGCAATTAATCTGCTAGCTATTTCATCTTCCCAACAAGAGTCAGGACTAACATTTCCAATATTAGTAAATGTATTTCCAGAATACCTTCCTGCATGTAAAATACAAGAAATAATCTAGTTGAATTATCTGATTGTTTTCAAATTAATAAATTTAGGCCTCTTCGACATTGTTGTTTTACCTACTAGAGCATATTATATGCTTGATACGGATTATAACTAGATGATATCAGAAAACGTTTGGCCTTTGTCCATTATGACAAGACTATTTTCTTCATGAAATTAAGGATGAAGCATTCAAAGAAAGGTAACTTATTAACATTAGTTTTTCACATTCGAAAAATATTATAAACCAGTAGTTTTCAGAATTTAATTGTTTGCTACATTTCTTCTTAGTTTAAGAATATTCTAACACCATTGCCAGGCTTCATATTCATCTATTTCAATTAGTTCTGTAAATAATTGTTTTTGCTTTCGGGTTTTCGATTCAAAATAGATTTTTCTTGCAATATATTTAATAATTCTAACAGAAAAATAACTTCACTTGATTTTTTATTTATTTAAAAAACTAATTTTTTTATAATTAATGGTTAGATTTAATTTAATTAGATTTAAATGAGAAATGGCCACCATGAAAACTTTTTGAAAAGTACAGTCATATGATCGGGTGTGGTGGCTCACATCTGTAATCTCTTTGGGAGGCCAATCAGAGTGGGTAACCTCAGGTCAGGAGTTTGAGAACTGCCTGCCCAATATGGTGAAACCCCATCTCTATTAAAGATTCAAAAATTAGCCTGGCATGCTGGCAGGCACCTGTAGTCCCAGCTACTTGGGAGGCTGAAAGAGATTGCTTGAACCAGAGGGGCGGAGGTTGCAGTGAATTGAGATTATGCCACTGCACAGCAGCCTGGGAAACAGCAAGACGCCATCTCAAAAAAAAAAAAAAAAGTACAATCATATTTAACAATGAAAAGATACACAAAATTAAAAATATGTGACATATTAAAGTATATCTACATCTATAAGATTCAGATACACAGTGGTTAAGCACGTTGTCTCCTCCTTAAATTTTCTTTTCACAATGAGGTGACTTTAGAAATTGTATTAGTTTGGCCGGGCGTGGTGGCTCAAGTGGGTAATCCCAGCCCTTTGGGAGGCCGAGGCGGGTGGATCACGAGGTCAAGAGATCGAGATCATCCTGGTCAACATGGTGAAACCCCGTCTCTACTAAAAACACAAAAAATTAGCTGGGCATGGAGGCGTGTGCTTGTAATCCCAGCTACTCAGGAGGCTGAGGCAGGAGAATTGCCTGAACCCAGGAGGTGGAGGTCGCGGTGAGCCGAGATCGCGCCATTGCACTGCAGCCTGGGTAACAAGAGTGAAACTCTGTCCCAAAAAAAAAAAAAAAAAAAAAAAGAAAAGAAAAGAAAAGAAATTGTATTAGTTTGTTTTCAAGCTGCTGATAAAGAAATACCTGATACACCCATCAGATCTCGTGAGATGTATTCACTATCACGAGAATAGCACAGGAGAGACTGATGCCCATGGTTCGATTACCTTCTTTTGGGTTTCTTTCACAACAGGGGAGAATTCTGGGAGATACGATAATATTTGGGTGTGGACGGAACCGAATCATATCATTCAGCCCTTCCATATCTCATGGCCTCACATCTGAAAACCGATCATGCCTTCCCCAAAATTCCCCAAAGTCTTAACTCATTTCAGCATCAAACCAAAAGTCCACAGTTCAAAGTCTCATCTGAAACAAGTCAAGTCTCTTCTGCCTGTGAGCCTGTAACATCAAAAGCAAGCTAATGTCTTTCTAGATACAATGGGGGTACAGGTACTGGGTAAGTAGGGCCATTCCAAATTGGAAAATTTGGCCTAAACAAAAGTTACAGGGCCCATTCAAGTCCAAAACCCAGTGAGACAATCAAATTTGAAAGCTCCACAACAAACTAGTTTGACTCCAGGTGTCACACCTAGGTCACTATGATTCAAAAGGTGGGTTTCCATGGTCTTGGGAAGCTCTGACCCTGTGGCTTTTCAGAGTACAGCCTTTCTCCTGGTTGCTTTCCTGGGTTGGTGTTGAGTGTCTGTAGATTTTCCAGGTGCTTGTTGGTGAATCTAGCATTCTGGGGTCCAGAGGATGGTGGCTGTCTTCTCACGGCTCCATGAGGCAGTGCCACAGTAGGGACTCTGTGTGAGGGCTTCAACCCCACAAACCAAAACACCGCCACAAAGCCCAAAACCATATATATCATAAAGAGGTGGGAGGGAGTATGCTATGATACAGCAGTGCTCCTCAAGACAAAGATGCTTTCAGTGACTCCGGACGCAGGTAAGTATTTAAGAGTGGTGTTGGACCCACGAATGTGTTGGACCCACCACTTGTGATGACCAGGGTAAAAGTCATGGAGCTTCTGCCCCAGGTTATAAGTTCCAAACATAAAACATTAAAAAAATGATAAAATTACCTGAGGCCCCCAAACATATAAAAAAATGCTCATCCTCACTGGTCATTAGAGAAATGCAAATCAAAACGACATTAGGATACCATCTCACGCCAGTTAGAATGGCGGTCATTAAAAAATCTGGAGACGACAGATGCTGGAGAGGGTGTGGAGAAATAGGAACAATTTTACACTGTCGGTGGGAGCGTAAATTAGTTCAACCATTGTGGAAGACAGTGTGGCGATTCCTCAAGGACCTAGAAATAGAAATTTCATTTGACCCAGCCATCCCATTAGTGGGTATCTATCCAAAGGAGTATAAATCGTTCTACTATAAGGACACACGCACACGAATGTTCACTGCAGCACTGTTGACGACAGCAAAGACTCGGAACCAACCCAAATGCCCATCGATGATGGACTGGACAGGGAAAATGTGGCACATATACCCCATGGAATATTATGCAGCCATCAAAAATGATGAGTTCGTGTCCTTTGTAGGGACACGGATGAACCTGGAAACCATCCTTCTCAGCAAACTGACATAAGAGCATGAAATCAAACACCGCATGTTCTCACTCATAGGTGGGCGTTGAACAATGAGAACACACGGACACGGGGAGGGGAGCACCACACGCTGGAGTCTGTTGGGGGAAATAGGAGAGGGACAGCAGGGGGCGGGGAGGTGGGGAGAGACAGCAGGGGGAGAAATGCCAGATATAGGTGAAGGGGAGGAAGGCAGCACAGCACACCGCCACGTGTGTACCTACGCGACAATCTTGCACGTTCTTCACATGTACCCCCAAACCTCAAATGCAACAAAAAAAGAAAAAAGAAAACAATGATAAAATGGCAGCATGCGATGAATGTGGAATTCTGATATTAACTACTCCAGAACAGTGTTTGAAATAATTTTTGTGCTGCTTGTGGTGTTCCACTTGCCAGGAACATGCACAGGAATAATGATATTTACAAGCATATTCCGAATTCAGCACAGAATTAGGATATTAAGACTCAAGCCTATGTGGAAGCATGTAGTTTAAGCTCTGCCCACCTGATGTTTTGGGGGCTGACGGTGATGGCATGGGAGATACTCACATGGGAGATGGTGCCAATGCTCACGCTCCGGCCCACTCTGTTGTGAACATAAAAAACAACTTTCTATCTAATATTACTGAAAAAATGGATCAACGCCAAAGCAGTCCTTCTCAGAAGAAGTTTCTTAGAGAGTTCCAGGTACTCCTGGTCAGGTGCTTGAGAATCAAATTCATGCGTCGTAACGTTCGTCTCATAAATAAAGAAAACTGTGATGTCAAGAAGAACACTTGAGCTATTTAACTATCATCTGGGATAAGAAGATCATTTTTACTGCTATAATACTGGAGGTAATGTGTTATTTTCAAGTAATTGATCCTTGAATTCCAAGTGAGGAGATTGTTCATGAACACATCAGGTCTGTTTCATGGGGGAAACCAAAATACCCTATTGTGTACTTGCTATTCTTTCTAGCCCAGATATATTTTGTTAAACTTCATTATTCTTTCGACAAGAGCTTTGCTCTAAAAAGAAAAACATATGTTGTCACTGTAGTACTATGCTAGAGTATTATGACAGTGTTTCACATATATTTTTATGAGAAATTCATCATGTGCTTTATTGTTCCTTTTTCACAGGGGAGGAGATTTCAAACATAAAAAGATCGAATGACATTTTGGATCTAATTTGGCCGTGTCCCCACTCAAATCTAAACTTGAATTGAATCTCCCAGACTTCCCATGTGTTGTGGGAGGGACCCAGAGGGAGGTGGTTTAATCACGGGGGCCAGTCTCTCCTAGTCACATGACAGTAAATAAGTCTCATTAGATATTAGATATCAACAGTTTCTGCTTCTGTCTTCTCCCCTTTTTCCTCTTGCCACCGTTACGGAAGAAGTGCCTTTCACCTCCCGCCACAATGCTGCAGCCTCTTTTAGCCATGTGGAACTGTAAGTCAAGCGAAACTTCTTTTTGGTTCCAGTTTCAGGTATTTATTTATCAGCACCATGACAATGAACGAATACCGTCAATCTGTACTCGTAGAGTGGGGCATTCTGGAAAGATACCCAAAAATACGAAAGCAATTTTCGAACTGGGTCACAGGCAGAGGCTGGAGAAACTTGGAGGGCTCAGAAGAACACACAAAACTGTGGGAAAGTTTGGAACCTCCTCGCGGCTTGTTGAGTGGCTTTGACAAAAATGCTGACGGTGATACGAACAATAAGGTTCAGGCGGAGGCGGTCTCAGACAGAGAAGAGACACTTGTCGGGAACTGGCACAGAGTTGACTCTTGCTACGTTTCAGCAGAGAAACCGGTGGCATTTTGCTCCTGCGCTAGAGATTTGCGAAACTTTGAAATTGAGAGAGGTGATTTACGGTGTCTGGTGGAAATAATTTCTGAGCAACAAAGCGTTTAAACCACGACTAGGGTGCTGTTAGAAGCATTCTGTCTTAAAAGGGAAACAAAGTATAAAAGTTCAGAAAATCGGCAGCCTGAGAATGCAGTAGAAAGGAGAATTCCAGACAGGTGTGGTCGCTCACACCTGTCATCCCAGCACTATGGGAGGCCAAGGCGGGCAGATCACCTGAAGTCGGGAGTTCAGGATCAGCCTGGGAAGCATGGAGAAACTCTGTCTGTAGAGAAAATACAAAATTAGCCGGGTGGGGTGACGGACTCCTGCAATCCCAGCTACTTGGGAGGCTGGAGCAGAAGAACTGCTCGAACCTGGGAGGAAAATGTTGTGAGCCAAGACTGCGCCATTGCACTCGAGCCTGATAACAAGAGCGAGACTCCTCAAAACACAAAAACAAAAATGAAAAGAAAAGCCCATTTTTTTGTGGGGAAATTCAAGCCAGCTGCAGAAATTTTTATAAGTAGCGAGGACTCAAATGCTAATCCCCAAGATGATGGGATGAACAACTCTAGCCCATTTCATGACATCCCCTCCCTTCACAGGTCTGGAGGCGCAGGAGGAAAATGTGCTTTTGTTGGCCAGGCCCAAGCACCCCATGCTGTGTGCAGCCTAGGGATTTGGTGCCCTGTGTCCCAATTGCTCCACCCATGGCTGACAGAGGCCAAGGTAGACCTCAGGTTGTAACTTCGGAGAGTGGAAAGACCAAGCCTTGGCGGCTACCACTGGGTGTTGAGACTGAAGCTGCGAGTGCACAGAAATAAAGACTCGGGGTTTGGGACCCTCTGCCTCGATTTCAGAAGATGTACGGATATGCCCCGGAGCTCAGACAAAATTGGTCGCAGGGCAGGCCCTCTGCCAGGGCAGTGCAGAAGGAAATGTGGGGTCGAAGCCCTCACACAGAGTCCCGACTGCGGCGCTGCCTCATGGAGCCGTGAGAAGACAGCCACCATCCTCTGGACCCCGGAATGCTAGATTCACCAACAAGCACCTGGAAAATCTACAGACACTCAACACCAACCCAGGAAAGCAGCCAGGAGAAAGGCTGTACTCTGAAAAGCCACAGGGTCAGAGCTTCCCAAGACCATGGAAACCCACCTTTTGAATCATAGTGACCTACGTGTGACACCCGGAGTCAAACTAGTTTGTTGCGGAGCTTTCAAATTTGATCGTCTCACTGGGTTTTGGACTTGAATGGGCCCTGTAACTTTTGTTTAGGCCAAATTTTCCAATTTGGAATGGCCCTACTTACCCAGTACCTGTACCCCCATTGTATCTAGAAAGACATTAGCTTGCTTTTGATGTTACAGGCTCGCAGGCAGAAGAAACTTGACTTGTTTCAGATGAGACTTTGAACTGTGGACTTTTGGTTTGATGCTGAAATGAGTTAAGACTCTGGGGAATTTTGGGGAAGGCATGATCGGTTTTCAGACGTGAGGCCATGAGATATGGAGGGGCCAAGGGCCGAATGATATGGTTAGGTTCCGTCCACACCCAAATATTAACTTGAATCGTATCTCCCAGAATTCTCACCTGTTGTGAAAGAAACCCAAAAGAAGGTAATTGAACCATGGGCATCAGTCTCCCCTGTGCTATTCTCGTGATAGTGAATAAATCTCACGAGATCTGACGGGTGTATCAGGTATTTCTTTATCAGCAGCGTGAAAACAAAGTAATACAATTTCTAAAGTCACCTCATTGTGAAAAGAAAATTTAAGGAGGAGACAACGTGCTTAACCACTGTGTATCTGAATCTTATAGATGTAGATATACTTTAATATGTCACATATTTTTAATTTTGTGTATCTTTTCATTGTTAAATATGATTGTACTTTTTTTTTTTTTTTTTTTTGAGATGGAGTCTTGCTGTTTCCCAGGCTGGTGTGCAGTGGCATAATCTCAATTCACTGCAACCTCCGCCCCTCTGGTTCAAGCAATCTCTTTCAGCTTCCCAAGTAGCTGGGACTACAGGTGCCTGCCGCCATTCCAGGCTAATTTTTGAATCTTTAATAGAGATGGGGTTTCACCATATTGGGCAGGCAGTTCTCAAACTCCTGACCTCAGGTTACCCACTCTGATTGGCCTCCCAAAGAGATTACAGATGTGAGCCACCACACCCGACCATATGACTGTACTTTTCAAAAAGTTTTCATTGTGGCCATTTCTCATTTCAATCTAATTAAATTAAATCTAACCATTAATTATAAGAAAAATTAGTTTTTTAAATAAATAAAAACATCAAATGAAGTTATTTTTCTGTTAGAATTATTAAATATATTGCAACAAAAATCAGTTTTGAATAGAAAACCCGAAAGCAAAAACAATTATTTACAGAACTAATTGAAATAGATGAATATGAAGCCTGGCAATGGTGTTAGAATATTCTTAAACTCAGAAGAAATGTAGCAGACAATTAAATTCTGAAAACTACAGGTTTATAATATTTTTCTAATGTGAAAAACTAAAGTTAATAAGTTACCTTTCCTTGAATGCTTCATCCTTAATTTCATGAAGAAAATAGTCTTGTCATAATGGACAAAGGCCAAACGTTTTCTGTTATCATCTAGTTATAATCCGTATCAAGTATATAATATGCTCTAGTAGGTAAAACAACAATGTCGAAGAGGCCTAAATTTATTAATTTGAAAACAATCAGATAATTCAACTAGATTATTTCTTGTATTTTACATGCAGGAAGGTATTCTGGAAATACATCTACTAATATTGGAAATGTTAGTCCTGACTCTTGTTGGGAAGATAAAATAGCTAGCAGATTAATTGCGAAATCATATTCCAGAACTTTTTAGAAAACAGATTTTATGGCTTAATACATCACAAAGAAACAATAACGAGCACGGAAAATTATATTATTTTAAATTAGGATGAGTTAGGAACTGGCTTATATTTTTGATATTATTGACAACCATTCTGCTGGATAGCTGCTTTTTTGTATTAGAGTCAGATATTTCTCTTTACATCCTGTACTCCCATCCACTCAGGAATGTCCAAAGGAAGCTTTTAGAAGAAATGCGTTTGTAACTCGCTGAATCTAAACATAGTTGCAATTTCCTAAAAGGAACCAACACACAGCAGATCAGTTTGTAAGAAGCGCGTCTTCTGTGTTTTAAACGCATTCTTCTTTTTTTTTTTTTTTTTCTTTTTTTTGAGACGGAGTTTCGCTCTTGTTACCCAGGCTGCAGTGCAATGGCGTGATCTCGGCTCACCGCAAGCTCCGCCTCCTGGGCTCAGGCGATTCTCCTGCCTCAGCCTCCGGAGTAGCTGGGATTATAGGCACGCACTTAAACGCATTCTTACTGTTAACTCTGATATGCCACGATAGGGCTGGAAATGACTGTTTCTACATTCTCCAAAGAAAGGGTTTCTGAACTGCTGAAATACAAATCAGTTTAACTCTGTAAGTTGAATGCACACATTGACAACCATTCTGCTGGATATCTCCGTTTTTGTTTTAGAGCCAGATATTTCTCTTTACATCCCGTACTCCCATCCACTCTGGAATGTCCAAAGGAAGCTTTTAGAAGAAATGTGTTTTTAACTCGCTGAATCTAAACATAGTTGCGACTTCACAAAAGGAACCAACACACAGCAGATCAGCTTGTAAGAAGCGGGTCTTCTGTGTTTCAAACGCATTCTTACTGTTAACTGTTATATGCCACTATAGGGCTGGAAATGACTGTTTCTACATTCTCCAAAGAGAGGGTTTCTGAACTGCTGAAATACAAATCAGTTTAGCTCTGTAAGTTAAATGCACACATTGATAATCATTTTGCTGGATAGCTCCGTTTTTGTTTTAGAGCCAGATATTTCTCTCTCTTTTTTTTTTTGAGACGGAGTTTCGCTCTTGTTACCCAGGCTGGAGTGCAATGGCGCGATCTCGGCTCACTGCAACCTCCACCTCCTGGGTTCAGGCAATTCTCCTGCCTCATCGTCCTGAGTAGCTGGGATTACAGGCACACGCCACCATGCCCAGCTAATTTTTTGTATTTTTACTATAGACGGGGTTTCACCATGTTGACTGGGATGATCTCGATCTCTTGACCTCGTGATGCACCCGCCTCGGCCTCCCAAAGTGCTCGGATTACGGGCTTGAGCCACCGTGCCCGGCCGTGATTATTTATTATTATCATTTGAGATGGAGTCTCACTTTGTCACCAGGCTGAAGTGCAATGGCATGATGTCTGCTCACTGCAACTTCTGCCTCCTGGGTTCAAGTGATTCTCCTGCCTCAGCCTTCAAAGTAGCTGGGATCACAGGCATATGCCACCATGCTTGGCTAATTTTTGTGTTTTTGGTAGAGAAGGGGTTTAACCATGTTGCCCAGGATGGTCTCGAACTCCTCACCTCAAGTGATCTGCCTGCCTAGACCTCCCAAAGCGCTGGGAATACAGACATGAGTCACAGCACCCGGTCAATTTTTTTTTTTTTTTTTTTTTTTTTTCTGGGACCGAGTTTCGCTCTTGTTACCCAGGTTGGAGTGCAATAGCGTGATCTCGGCTCACCCCAATCTCCTCTTCCTGGGTTCAGGCAGTTCTCCTGCCTCAGCCTCCCAAGTAGCTGGGACTACAGGCGTGCACCACCATGCCCAGCTGATTTTATTTATTTATTTATTTATTTATTTATTTATTTATTTATTTATTTATTTTAGTAGAGACGGGGTTTCACCATGTTGACCAGGATGGTCTCGATCTCTTGACCTCGTGATCCACCCGCCTCGGCCTCCCAAAATGCTGGGATAACAGGCTTGAGCCACCGCGCCCGGCTCATTATTACTTTTTTGAGATGGAGTCTTGCTCTGTTACCATGTTGGAATGCAGTGGCAGGATCTTGGCTCACTACAACCTCTCCCTCCCAGGTTTAAGCCATTTTCCTGCCTCAGCCTCCAGAGTGGCTGGAATTACAGGTGCTCGCCACCATCCTCAGCCAAGTTTTTGTATTTTTAGTAGAGATGGGGTTTCAGCATGTTGGTCAGGCTGGTCTTGAACTCCTGACCTCAACTGATCCACCTGACTCGGCCTCCCAAAGTGCTAGGATTACAGGCGTGAGCTACTGTGCCCTGTCAAGGATTAAGTTTTATTTTTTTGAGATAGAGTTTCACTCTCGTCGCCCAGGTTGGAGTGCAGTGGTGTGATCTCGACTCACTGCAACCTCCACCTCCCAGGTTCAAGTGACTCTCCTGCCTCAGCCTCCTGAGTAGCTGGGATTACAAGCAGGCGCCATCATGCCCAGTCGATTTTTTGTGTTTTTAGTAGAAATGGATGTTTCACCATGTTGGCCAGCGTGGTCTCCAACACCTGACCTCTGGTGATCTGCCCACCTTGGACTCCCAAAGAGCTAAGATTACGGGCATGAGCCACTGCGCCCGGCCTAATGCTTAATCATAACCATGTCTGTCCAGAGTTCTTGTTAACACTGTGAGGACAGCTTCACCCCCCCCCCCCCCCAGGCTCCACACGCAGGAAGAGCGGCGTTTCCAGAATGAGCTGGAATTGACAAGGTTTGCCTCCTGCCCCAAAAGAAAGAAGCTGATACTTGTTTTCTGTAGTGCAGTAATGGATGACCACAAACCAGGTGGCTTCAGACAACAGAAATGTATTTTTGCACAGTGCAGGAGGCCAGAGTCGGGGTGTGGGCAGGGCCACCGCGGTCCCTCTGAAGGCTCCAGGGAGGATCCCGCCTGCCTCCTCCAGCTTCTGGTGGTGGCCGGCAGACTTTGGTGTGGCCTGGCTTCACTCCAGCCTCTGCTTCCATCACTGCATGGCTTTCTTCCCTGTCTCTGTCTCTGTATCTGCGTCCAAATTTTCCTCTCCTTAGGAGAATGTGAATCATTAGCTTTAGGGGCGGCCTCGAGAATTGCTTGAACCTGGGGAGTGGAGATTGCCGTGGGCCAAGATGGCGTCACTGCACGCCAGCCTGGGTGAGGGAGCTAGACCGCCTCAAAAAAAAAAAAAAAAAAAAAAAAAAAAAAAAAAAAAAGGCCGGGCACGGTGGCTCAAGCCTGTAATCCCAGCACTTTGGGAGGCCGAGGCGGGTGGATCACGAGGTCGAGAGATCGAGACCATCCTGGTCAACATGGTGAAACCCCGTCTCTACTAAAAAAAAAAATACAAAAAATCAGCTGGGCATGGTGGCACGTGCCTGTAATCCCAGCTACTCAGGAGGCTGAGGCAGGAGAATTGCCTGAACCCAGGAGGCAGACGTTGCGGTGAGCCGAGATCGCGCCATTGCACTCCGGCCTGGGTAACAAGAGCGAAACTCCGTCAAAAAAAAAAAAAACAAACAAAAAAAAAAAACGGCAGGGCATTGTGGCTTCTGCATGTAATCCCAGCACTTTGGGAGGCTGAGGTGGACGGATCTCCTGAGGTTGGGAGTTCGAGACCAGCCTGACCGACATGGAGAAACACTATCTCTACTAAAAATACAAAAAAATTTAGCCAGGTGTGGTGGTGAGTCGCTGTAATCACAGCCACTCAGGAGGCTGGTCCCTAGAATTACTTGACCCTGGGAGGCAGAGGTTGCAGTGAACCAAGATTGTGCGGTTGCACTGCAGCCTAGACAACAAGAGGGAAACTCCATCTCAAAAAAAAAAAAAAAAATTAAGAGCTGCCTTAATCCAATGTGACCTGCCTTAGTCCAATGTAAGCTCATCTTAACTAATCTTTTTTTTTTTTTTTTTTGAGACAGGGTCTAGCTCTGTCACTCAGGCTGTAGTACAGTGCCACCATCTTGGCTCACTGCTACCTCTGTCTCCAAGGCTCAGGCGATCCTCTTACCTCAGCCTCTCAAGCAGCTGGGACTACAGGTGTGAACCGCCACAGCTGGCTAAGTTTTGTTTGTTTGTAGAGAGGACTTTCTCTAGGTTGCCCAGAGGAGTCTCAAACTCCTGGCCTCAAGTGATCCACCTACCTTGGCCTCCCAAAGTGCTGGAATTACAGGTGTGAGTCCCTGTACTGAGCCCTAACTCATTCTATGTGTGGTGACCCTATTTCGAAATCACGTCACATCCCCAGGTACGGCGGAGGGAGGCGGCTTTTGGACTTCAACAGATACTTTGAGGGGAGGAAGTTCTACCCCACAACGAGGCTCAAAGAAGAAACTGTCAACCTAAATAATAAACGGGGAGAAGCTCTCTAAAACGGAAGAAGATGTATTTGGACGTAGGCTTTGCGGTGGGAAAGGAGTGCTGTAGTAAATGAAGTGTGCATATTGAGGGAGGGAATGGAAGACAGAGATTCTGAAAGAAGAACCGAGGAGGAGGCCATCATTGTTTTGAGATGATTATCCTTGGCTACAAAGATCAATAGCAATGGTAGGCTTGGCATGGTGTGGCTCACTCCTGAAATCTCAGCACTTTGAGAGGCTGAGGTGGTTGGATCCCCTGCACCCAGGAGCTCAAGACCAGACTGACCAACATAGTGAAACCCTGTCTTTACTAACGTCACAAAAAGTAGCCGAAGCAGGAGAATCACTTAATCAGGAGGTGGAGGTTGCAGTGAGCCAAGATCTCACCACTCCAGCCTAAGCAACAGAGCAAGACTCCATCTCACACACACACACACACACAAAAGTGGGTTTTGAATCTCCTCCTGGACATGGCTTTTCCTTCCAAAGAAATCTAGGCCAGGTGCGGTGGCTCTAACCTGTAATCTCAGCAGTTTGGGAGGCTGAGGAGGGTGGATCATGAGGTCAAGAGGTCGAGATCATCCTGGCCGACATGGAGAAACCGCTTCTCTACCAAAAATACAAACATTTACTGGGTGTGGTGGTGTGTGCCTGTAGTCCCAGCTACTCAGGAGGCTGAGGCAGGAGGATCACTTGAACCCAGGGGGTGGAGGTTGCAGTGAGCCAAGATCAAGCATGCCACTGGACTCCAGCCTGGCAACAGAGTAAGATTCCATCTCAATGAAAAAAAAAGAAAAATAAATGTAGAGATACTAGTTAGTTATTGCTGTATCACAAATTGCCCCTACACTTGGTGGGCCATTTACGTGAATCGTTGAAACAATTAACATTTATTATCTGACGGTTTTTGGTGGTTCAGGATCTGGGGGCAGCTTTGTTTGTTCAACATAGGGTCACTCATGAATGATAATTCATGTTCGGGCCTCTATTTTTGTGTGTGTGTGTGTGTGTGTGTTTTTTTTTTTTTTTTTTTTTTTTTTTAAAAAACAGGCTCTCAGACTCACAGGTTGAATACAGTGGAGTGATCACAACTCACGGCAGCCTCAACCTCCCGGGCCCTAGTGATTCTCTGGCCTCAGCCTCCTGAGTAACTGGCACCAGAGTCCCCTGCCACCGTGCCCAGCTAATTTTTGGTTACTTGGTTGTTTTTGTAGAGACGAGGTCTCCCTATATTGCACAAGCTGATCTTAAACTTCCAGGCATTTGAGTCTCTCTTTAGACCCCCTACAATGAAACAGCTGGCATCCAGAACTCAATTAGCAAATCTCTTCTCCGCTGGGTGCGGTGGCTCATGTCTGTAACCCCAGCCCTTTGGGAGGCTGAGGTGAGCGTATCACGACGTCAGGAGTTCAAGACCAGCCTGGTCAAGATGGTGAAACCCCATCTCTACTTCAAATACAAAAACAATAGCAGGATGGGTGGCAGGTGCCTGAATCGCAGCTACTTGGGAGGCTGAGGCAGAAAATCACTTGATCCCAGGAGGCACAGGTTGCAGTGGGCTGAGATGGCGTCACTGCACTCCAGCCTGGGCAACAGAGCGAGACTCCATCTCAAAATAAATAAATAAATAAATAAATAAATAAATAATAAGAGAAACATACACAGGGGGTTGGTGAATGGTGCCGACCGGGGCCATCGCAGTCGGAGGCTATTTTTTGGGGGGGGGGGGTGAGTAGCTTCCATGGAGTTACTTTGCGCCCACTCCTAGTGGCACCCGCTCAGGTCTGGCGGGTTGACTGTCCCCGGCGGGGATGCCACGGGCCCCGCCGCCTCCCTGGCCGCGACCCCGGATGGATGAGCGCCCCCCGCCCTCCCTCGCCGGCCCCGGGAGCTCCGGGCTTCGGGAGCCTCCTTCCCGCGCCGGTCCCTGCAGCGGCGCCCCTCAGAGGGGACCGCGAAGCAAGACGGAAGAGAAGAGGCGAAAAGACCCCATCGGCAGTGACAACTCTGCCACCACTGACCGTCACGCGACATCTACAGCCGCATCGAGATGCTCCAGCCTGCCCAGCAGCACCAAGTCGGGTTGGCCCCGACAGCACGAAAAGAAGCCCTCGGAGGTTTTCCGGTCAGATGTCATCACAGCCATGAGGATCCCGGACTCACACCAGCTCAGCCCGGATGACTCCTGCATCCTGGCAGACCCATGGCGACAGGAATGGGAGAAAGGGGTGCAGGTGCCTGCCGGGGCAGAGGCCATCCCAGAGCCCCTGGTGAGGACCCTCCCACCTCTGGAAGGCCCCCGTGCCCGGGCATCCCCAAGCAGCCCCACGCTCGGGGAGGGCTCCCGGCCGGATTGGCCAGGAGGCAGCCGCTAGGACCCGGACGAGATGGACGCCTACTGGCTGCAGCTCATCGACTCAGAACTGCAGGAGATGGAGAGGCCAGAGCTGGATGAGCTGACGCTGGAACGTGTGCAGGAGGAGCTGGAGACCCTGTGCCACCAGAATAGGGCCAGGGCCATCGAGACGCAGGAGGGGCTGGGCATCGAGTGTCATGAGGATGTCGTCTGCGACGTGTGCCGCTCTCCTGAGGGCGAGGATGGCCACGAGATGGGCTTCCGTGACAAGTGCAACGTCTGTGTGCATCAGGTGGGCAGATGCCCCAGTCACCCTCACCCGTGCCATGTTCACGCACGCTGCCTGGCAGACCCCCGCTTGGCTCTCCAGGGGAACCATGGGCAGAGGCCCTTGAGAAAGAAGGAGCAGGAAGGGAATGGGGAGCGTGCTTCCCGGGGCCATATGCACCCAGGGCCCCTGGGCTTAGGTCTGCCAGCCAGACTCAAGCCAGTGCCAATCGGCTGATCTTTCCGTCCTCTCCCATCGGCCTCCCTCAGAGCCTCCCCACCTTGCACCCTTTCCCTGCCCCTCCTCCTCTGCTCCTCATGTCCTGAATTTACCAAAAGGCAACCCACTGATGTCGCGAGAGCAAAGTTGCCTGGTTTCAAATCGTGGCTGTGTCCTTGACAAGCTGTGTAACTGTAGACAAGTTTCATAACCTCTCTAGGCCTGTGTTTTCTCAATTATGCATAAATAAGACCGGTTGCATGGATTAAAAAAATAAAATAAAATAAAATAAAATAAAAACTTCCCAGTGACGCTTCTCTTCTTTATTTATTTATTATTTTGAGTTTTATTTTTTTATTTTATTTTTTTTTGCAGGAGCACGTGCACTTTATTGAACCACTGTAGAAAAGTGTGTGAGGGTCAAGGGTTGATACGGGATGGGCTGGGGACAGGACGAGCGATGGAATCTGGATACCAGGGAGACAAACAGGTCATGAGCAGAGCCCCTGGCCCGGGTGATTCCTCTGGATCTACTGATAGGCTTGCAGAATCAGGATTGGAATGATGATCATCAGAATGGTCACGATGATGCCCAAAATCAGGGCATCATCAGTTTAACTCTGTAAGTTGAATGCACACATTGACAACCATTCTGCTGGATAGCTCCGTTTTTGTTTTAGAGCCAGATACTTCTCTTTACATCCCGTACTCCCATCCACTCTGGAATGTCCTAAAGCACCTTTTAGAAGAAATGTGTTTTTAACGCTCTGAATCGAAACATAGTTGCAACTTCCTAAAAGGAACCAACACACAGCAGATCAGTTTGTAAGAAGCTGATCTTCTGTGTTTTCAACGCATTCTTACTGCTGTTATATGCTACCATAGGGCTGGAAATGACTGTTTCTACATTCTCTAAAGAAAGGGTTTCTGAACTGCTGCAAACACACATCAGTTTAACTCTGTAAGTTCATTGCACACATTAACAACCATTCTGCTAGATGGCTCCGTTTCTGTTTTAGAACCAGATATTTTTCACAACAGCCTGTACTCCCATCCACTCTGGAAGGTCCAAAGCAGCCTTTAGAAGAAACGTGTTTCTGGCCGGGTGCGGTGGCTCAAGCCTGTAATCCCAGCACTTTGGGAGGCCGAGGCGTGTGGATGACGAGGTCGAGAGATCGAGACCATCCTGGTCAACATGATGAAACCCCGTCTCTACTAAAAATACAAAAAATTAGCTGGGCATGTTGGTGCGTGCCTGTAATCCCAGCTACTCAGGAGGCTGAGGCAGGAGAATCGCCTGAACCCAGGAGGCGGATGTTGCGGTGAGCCGAGATTGTGCCATTGCAGTCCAGCCTGGGAAAAAGAGCGAAGTTCTGTCTCCAAAAAAAAAAAAAAAAAAAAAAAAAAAAAAGAAGAAGAAACGTGTTTCTAACTTGCCGAATCTAAATATAGATGCAACTTCCTAAAAGGAACCAACACACAGGAGATGAGTTTGTAAGAAGCGGGTCTTCTGTGTTTTTTTTTTTTTTTTTTTTTTTTTTTTTTGAGGCGGAGTTTCCCTCTTGTTACCCAGGCTGGAGTGCAATGGCGCGATCTCGGCTCACCGCAACCTCCGCCTCCTGGGTTCAGGCAATTCTCCTGCCTCAGCCTCCTGAGTAGCTGGGATTACAGGCACACGCCACCATGCCCAGCTAATTTTTTTTGTATTTTTTTAGTAGAGACGGGGTTTCACCTTGTTGACTAGGATGGTCTCGATCTCTTGACCTCGTGATCCACCCGCCTCGGCCTCCCAAAGTGCTGGGATTACAGGATTGAGCCACCACGCCCGGCCTCTTCTGTGTTTTAAAGGCATTCTTACTGCTAACTCTTATATACCACTATGGGGCTATAATTCACTGTTGCTACATTCTCCAAAGAAAGGGTTTCTGAACTGGTGAAATACAAATCAGTTTCACTCTGTAAGTTGAATGCACACATTGACAACCATTCTGCTGGTTAGCTCCGTTTTTCTTTTAGAGCCAGATATTTCTCTTTACATCCTGTACTCCCATCCACTCCGGAATGTCCAAACCTAGCTTTTAGAAGAAATGTGTTTCTAACTGGCTCAATCGAAACATAGTTGCAACTTCCTTAAAGGAACCAACACACAGCAGATCAGTTTGTAAGAAGCGGGTCTTCTGTGTTTTAAACGCATTCATACTGCTAACTCTTATATACCACTATGGGGCTATAATTCACTGTTGCTACATTCTGCAAAGAAAGAGTTTCTGAACTGGTGAAATAGAAATCAGTTTAACTCTGTAAGTTGAATGCACATATTGACAACCATTCTGCTGGAGAGCTCCGTTTTTGTTTTAGAGCCAGATATTTCTCTTTACATCCTGTACTCCCATCCACTCTGGAATGTCCAAAGGCACCTCTTAGAAGAAATATGTTTCTAACTCGCTGAATCTAAACATAGTTGCAACTTCCTAAAAGGAACCAACACACAGCAGATCAGTTTGTAAGAAGCGGGTCTTCTGTGTTTTAAACGCATTCTTACTGCTAACTCTTATATGCCGCTATAGGGCTGGAAATGACTGTTTCTACATTCTCCAAAGAAAGGGTTTCTGGCCGGGCGCGGTGGCTCAAGCCTGTAATCCCAGCACTTTGGGAGGCCCAGGCGGGTGGATCACGAGGTCGAGATATCGAGACCATCCTGGTCAACATGGTGAAACCCCGTCTCTACTAAAAATACAAAAAATTAGCTGGGCATGGTGGCACTTGCCTGTAATCCCAGCTACTCAGGAGGCTGAGGCTGGAGAATCGCCTGAACCCAGGAGGCGGAGGTTGCGGGGAGCGGAGATCGTGCCATTGCACTCCAGCCTGGGTAACAAGAGCGAAACTGTGTCTCAAAAAATTAAAAATAAAAAATAAGTAAATAGAAAAGAAAGAGTTGGCCTCTTTTCAATTCCTGTTATGACCAAGTTGTTCCTTTGCTGACAGCCCACCCCATCTGTCACCTCCCCTCAAGGAAAATACCATCACCCTCCTCCACCGTTATTCCAAGATCCATGGAAAACGTTCTATTGAATCACATGGAAGGGGACCACTGTTCCCTGCCCTGCCAACTGGCAGTTACTACTAAGTGTCAAAGACGACCAGGCGTGGTGGCTCAGGCCTATAATCCCAGCACTTTGGGAGGCCGTGATGGGTGGATCACCTGAGGTCCGGAGTTCAAGAGCAGCCCGGTCAACATGGTGAAACCCCGTCTCTACTAAAAATACAAAAATCAGCTGGGTGTGATGGCAGGTGCTTGTCATCCCATCTACTTGGGAGGCTGATGTGGGAGAATTGCTTGAACGTGGGAGGCAGAGGTTGTAGTGAGCCAAGATCAAGTCTCTGCGGCCCGGGCAACAGAGCAAGACTCTGTCGCAAAAGGAAGGAAGGAAGGAGGGAGGGAGGCAGGAAGGAAGGAAGGAAGGAAGGAAGGTCGGTCAGGGATGCTCTTTTACCCCTTACACAGGTATTTTAGTATAGACTGAACATCGCTGATAAAAACAAATCTGAACTCTGAAACGCAACAAAGGGTGAAAACATTTTTTATGTTTTCTGAGACAGACTCTTGCTCTGTTGCCAGACTGGAGTGCAGTGGCACCATCTTGGCTCACTGCAATCTCCGACTCCCCGGTTCAAGAGATTGTCTTGCCTCAGCCTCCCAAGTAGCTGTGATTATAGGCACGTGCCACAACGCCCAGCTAATTTTTGTATTTTTAGTAGAGACGGGGTTTCACCATGTCTACCAAGCTGGTCTTGAACTCCTGATCTTGTGATGCGCCCCCCTCGGCCTCCCAAAATTCTGAGATTACAGGCGTGAGCCATCGCATCGAGCCCAAAAGGTGAAAACATTTTGAGCACCAACGTGCCCTTTCGAGGAAAACGTTCACTGCATAGGTTCAAAAAAATAGATTAAGACCTGGCAGTTGATAGTACAACAGCCTCAGCCTCCCGAGTAGCTGGGACTACAGGCACACACCACTGTGCCTGGCTCCAGAATGCATTTTTTAAATATATATATATATATATATATATATATATATATATATATATAATCTTTTTTTTGAGACGGAGTTTCGCTCTCATTACCCAGGCTGGAGTGCAATGGCGCGATCTCGGCTCACCGCAACCTCCACCTCCCGGGTTCAGGCGATTCTCCTGCCTCAGCCTCCCGAGTAGCTGGGATTACAGGCACGCGCCACCATGCCCAGCTCATTTTTTGTATTTTTAGTACAGATGGGGTTTCACTCTGTTGACCGGGATGGTCTCGATCTCTTGACCTCATGATCCACCCGCCTCGGCCTCCCAAAGTGCTGGGATTACAGGCGTGAGCCACCGCGCCCGGCCTACAAAGCCATTTCTTATATTTTCAGAAGAATTGTTTGAATGCAAGCCCTTCAGTTCTTTATGTACGTTGCACTTTGACCTGATGTCTTAATATCAGAAACGTTGCAAATCTGACAAAGCGTGATCACATTCTTGGAAAATCAGCTTGGGCTGTCACGGAGCGCTCTCCGGACACGGGGACAGAAGGCTTTGGCATGAGTTTCTGCTTTGTCCAGTTTTCCCAGACCTCAGAGTCCTGACACACAAAATGGGTTAATAGGTCCGGCGCGGTGACTCACGCCTCGAATCGTAGCACTTTGGAGGCCGAGGCGGGTGGATCGCTTGAGGCCAGGAGTTGGAGACCATCCCGGCCAACATGGCAAAATCCCGTCTCTACTCGAAATGCAAAAAATGTAGCCGAGCGCAGAGCCATGCTGAGCATCCCAGCTACTCAGGCAGCTGAGACACGAGAATCTCCTGAACCCGGGAGGCAGAGCTTGCAGTGAGCCGAGCTGACGCCTCTGCAGCTGCGATGCAGCCTGGGCGACAGAGCAAGACCCTGCCTCAAAAAATAATCAACAAAGAAAGAAGTAAACAAATAAATAGGGGTAATAATCATGACAGTTGACACATTACGCATTAGTTCTAAGACTCAAGAAATTTGTTTACTAGATAACATACGTCAATGATAAGGCGCTGTACAAACACGTTCTTCTTCCACAATACCTGAAAACTACATTTCTTATATTGGAAAATCTGAGCGCTCTTCGAGCATTGCGCACTCAGTATAAAACATACTGTGCTCCCGGGAGTGGGGCTGTCTGTCCATCCCACCCTGCCTCCCGGTCCCCATTCCCAAGCCCGGCTCACCTACTCCGGTAAGGTACAAAATTTCAGTCCGGTGCAGCAGCCGCGCGCCGCGCCCCTCCCGGTTTCACTCCCAGCTCGCCTCCTCCCAGTTCCCAGCTTCCTCGCCCCTGCCTCCCGCTCCTTTCAAAGGATTCGGTGCCTTTGGCAATCCCCAGGCTCTCCTCAAAACCTGTTTTAGAGAGAGCTCACCACTCCCGATCATCCGTGGGTGGAATTTGCACCTATGATGTTTTTTCTCCCCCATGGCCCCAAACTGCTGACCTCTGGCCCACAGCATCTCATTAGATGGATGCGGAGGATTGAATGGGTTTGTACTTGAGGAAGTGCAAAAGCATTTCGTGGCAAAGAGAATGACAGTAGCCAAAACTAGAAGGAGGGTAAGAGCCGTGCTCGCTTCTGCTTATGACTTGGGGAAGGCTTGGATGGCGAAGGATGGCAAATGTGACCCCCTGGGCAAGGTAAACCCTAAGGGCATCTCGGTACAGATAAACGTGTCAGAGAATGGCTCATAATTCGAATGCGACAAATTGCTATCAATGTCTTCCATCCACTTTTAATCTATAAAAGTTCATCTTTTTTTCCTTTCTATACCAATACTATCATTGGTCCGATGTCATATTTCTATGGAATTTATTCTCATCAGTTTCAGAGACTTTCTTTATTTTTTTTATTTTTTATTTTTCTGTGAGACGGAGTTTCGCTCTCGTTGCCCAGGCTGGAGTGCAATGGCGCGATGTCGGCTCACCGCAACCTCCGCCTCCTGGGTTCGGGCAATTCTCCTGCCTCGGCCTCCTGAGTAGCTGGGATTACAGGCACGTGCCACCATGCCCAGCTGATTTTTTGTATTTTTAGTAGAGACGGGGTTTCACCATGTTGACCAGGATGGTCTCGATGTCTCGATCTCGTGATCCACCCGCCTCGGCCTCCCAAAGTGCTGGGATTACAGGCTTGAGCCACCACGCCCGGCTCTTTTTCCCTTTCTATACCAATACTATCATTGGTCCGACGTCATATTTCTATGGAATTTATTCTCATCAGTTTCAGAGACTCTGTGTGTGTGTGTGTGTGTGTGTGTGTGTGTGTGTGTGACGGAGTTTCGCTCTTGTTGCCCAGGCTGGAGTGCAGTAGCGCGATCTCGGCTCACCGCAACCTCCGCCTCCTGGGTTCAGGCAATTCTCCTGCCTCAGCCTCCCGAGTAGCTGGGATTACAGGCACATGCCACCATGCCCAGCTGATTTTCTTTGTATTTTCGTAGAGACGGGGTTTCAACATGTTGACCAGGATGGTCTCGATGTCTCGATCTCGTGTTCCACCCGCCTCGGCCTCCCAAAGTGCTGGGATTACAGGCTTGAGCCACCGCACCCCGCCTCAGCGGTTTTAAGCACCAGCTATGACACCCGTGGCCACCCAGCGTCCCCTGTCCCTACTACTGGCACAGGCCCAGCCTACATGAACTCCCCCACACTGATGCTCCAGGCCTGGCTCCTGGATGGCCACCTCCTTTCTCCCTTCCAACATCTTCTTGCCTTGTGTCCGCTTCCTTCACATCTGTCTCCTACTTGCTGCTTCCTTCTCTCAATCTGGATTTCCATTCCTGATGTGTTACGTCTCCCTCCATCTGTCTCAGCCCCTATGTCCCACCCGGGACAAGCGCTCTCGGTTGGCCCGGCGGAGAGCAGCTGAGCCTCTGGCGGGAGTGCATCGATGGTGGCAGTAGGCCCTGACTGCAGCCAGCCGCATGTTTGCAGGGACTCTGCTTGCCGCAAACACATGGCTGGGCCGAAGTGGGCAACGCCGGGCACAAGAGCCCTCAGGAGTGGTCCCTTGGCTGACCCGTCCCAGCCACCCACCCAGCCTGCGCCTGAACTTGCCCTCCTCCCTCCTTTCTCGCCAGCCGCACGGCCGTTCGGGATGGGGTAAAATGACAAGTTTTTGTCTACTTTAAACAGTCAGTCCACACTGCCAACCCAGTTTTCAAAGCATCATAGCCTTCAAAGAGCTTTCTTCCTTCCCTCTTCTCAAGCCTGTAATTAAACTCCTGGTGGCAGAGTGGCAGAGGCAGGAGATGGGGAGAACGACTTGAGGAAGAAACAGCTCCTTAGCTGCCCTCGGAACCGAGGCAGCCCAGGAACGTGAGTGCCTTCAGCCCACAACCTTTCCGGGAGAATGCAGCAAGTCAATCATCTGACTCCAGCAACATCCTCTTCCTCCCCCCAAGATTCTGCCGTACGCGCCCGTACTGCTCGGATCTGTGGAGTGTGGGCCTCCACCCCGGCACCTGCCACCTTCACGTGAAGGCTCTGGCTTCAGCACACCAGCTCCACTCTCAAACCTAACCTCCGCCGAATTCTCAGCAGGATCGACCATTGGGTCCACGGAGGACTGAGACACGTGAGCAGCTCAGCCGATGGGCAAGGGTGACTCATTCATCCTACTCATGTGATGGAGCAGAGAAAGGCGTGTTTTCTCTTCCAGGTATGCTGTGTGCGCTCAAGTCTGAGATGCTCCCGATTCACACGGTTCCCACCGCAGGGAATCCCGTCAGCGCACGGAGGATCCACACCGGCGGCTGCCCCAGACGGGGCGGAGTAGGCTGCAGCGAAGCCTTGCGGCCCGATGACCGCGTCGCGGCCTCCTTTCGTCAGGACCCTCCCGACGTTCGTGCCGCACTTCTGCAGCTGCCGCCGGTACCTCCTCCTGGGCTGCTCGCCCGGCGCCGGCTCCTCCGGCGGCTCGGAGCGCTCGGGCAGGGGGGCGAGGCGCACCCTCCGCGCGCCCGCCGCGCTCGCCCCGCTCTCCCTCGCCGCCGCCGCCGCCTCGTCTCCCGACTCCAGGTGGCCCAGGATGGCGGCCGCCTCCTCGTCCCCCTCGGTCCGCCCTCGCCCTCGGGGCCCGCGGCGCAGGAGGCTGCTCTCCGCCTTGGATCGGAGCCCGGCTCCCACCGTCAGGATGCCGCGGACCCTCTGGCGAAGGTCCGAGCGCCAGGACGCCAACCTTTGCTCCCCGCCCGCTTCTCTGGCTCTGCGCGGACGGCGCGGGGGTTGGGGGAGTTGATACGTTTAAATAAATTAAGGCTCATGGATAAGATTGATTGTAACAACATACAGAGAAAAGCAGGGTCGGCATAACGCTGTGAGAGTGAGTGTGTGTGTGTGTGTGTGTGTGTGTGTGTGTGTGTGTGTGTATCTGCATGTATCTATACTACTGGTCAGAAGAGCAAATTGTACCACACATTAATCACATGTTATCACTACTTGGTGGAAGAGCAGGTGGCTTTCATTTCATTTTACTTTTTAAAGTTTTCCTAGCTTTCTTCAAGGAGTATTTGTTACTTTATTGGAGGATGAGTTTGGAGAAACCTCGTTTAAAATTGTTTATTGTAGTGAAAGACACATAGTATAAATTTTGCCATTCAAGCTATTTTTAAGTATACAATTTGGTGGGATTAATTATATTCATAATGTTGTTCGACCATCACGACGATTTATTTCTCAACTTTTTCATTTTCCCCAAGCAGAAACTCTGGACCGTGAAACAAGAAGGCCTGATTGCCCCCACCCCCTCTATGGTCCTTGATGACCTCTAACCTACCTTCTGTCTCTATGAATTTGCTTCTTCTAGATGTTTTACATAAGGATCATCATGCCACATTTTTTTCTTTTGTGTCTGGTTTATGACACCCGTCATGTTTTCGAGGTTCGTCCATGTTATAGCATGTATCAAAATTTTATTTTTAAAGGATGAATCCTATTCCATGGTATGAATGTATCCTATTTCATTCATTGATTCACCTGCGGATGGGCATGTGGGTTTTTCTGCTTTTCAGCTATTGAATCACGCTAGAATGAGCACCGATGTATCGGTATCTGAGTCCCAACTTTTAATTCTTTTAGGTGTATACTTAGGAGTAGAGTTTTTGCATCATATGATAATTGTACAATTAACTTTTTGAGAAACTTCTGCTTTTTACGAGAAAAAAATCCACTTTTAAAATTTCATTGTGATTCAACTTTCAAGAATATTGTGTAGAAAGGGGCAGGCTGATGTCAGCATCTATCGTTTGTAAAATGGAATGCCTCAAAATGTTCTCTGTTTTACACGTACCCACACAAGCTAGAAACGTAGGCCAACTTATAGAAAATGTCAATATAGCCGGGCGCGGTGGCGCCAGCCTGTCATCCCAGCACTTTGGGAGGCCGAGGCGGGTGGATCACGAGGTCGAGAGATCGAGACCATCCCGGTCAACATGGTGAAACCCCGTCTCTACTAAAAGTACAAAAAATCAGCTGGGCATGGTGGCGCATGCCTGTAATCCCAGCTACTCGGGAGGCTGAGGCAGGAGAATCGCTTGAACCCGGGAGGCGGAGGTTGCGGTGAGCCGAGATGGCGCCATCGCACTCCAGCCTGGGTAAAAAGAGCGAAACTCCGTCTCAAAAAAAAAAAAAAAAAAAAAAAAAAAAAAAAAAAAAGTTCGCCGGGCATCGTGACGGCAGGCGCCTGTAGTCCTAGCTTTTCTTGAGCCGGAGGTGGGAGGATTGCCTGAGGTCGGGAAGTGGAGGCTGCCATGGGCCTTGGCCAGATGAATGCACTGCAGCCTGATGCCTGGACTGGTCTTGAAGTCCTCGGCTCTAGCAAAGTACCCGCCTCACCTCCGAACTTGGACCCACCGTATTCATCTGTCCCGAAGGTGTCGTTTAACTCTGTAAGTTGAATGCACACATTGACAAGCATTCTGCTGGATAGCTCCGTTTTTGTTTTAGAGCCAGATATTTCTCTTTACATCCTGTACTCCCATCCACTCTGGAATGTCCAAAGGCAGCTTTTAGAAGAAACGGGTTTCTAACTCTCTGAATCGAAACATAGCTTCAACTTCCTAAAAGGAACCAACACATAACAGATCAGTTTGTAAGAAGCGGGTCTTCTATGTTTTAAACGCATTTTTACTGCTGACTCTTATATGCCACTATAGGGCTGGAAATGAATGTTTCTACATTCCACAAAGAAAGGGTTTCTGAACTGCTGAAATACAAATCAGTTTCACTCTGTAAGTTGAATGCACACATTGACAAGCATTCTGCTGGATAGCTCCGTTTTTGTTTTAGAGCCAGATATGTCTCTTTACATCCTGTACTCCCATCCACTCTGGAATGTCCAAAGGCACCTTTCAGAAGAAATGTGTTTCTAAGTCGCTGAATCGAAACATAGTTGCAACTTCCTAAAAGGAACCAACACACAGCAGATCAGTTTGTAAGAAGCGGGTCTTCTGTGTTTTCAACGCATTCTTACTGCTAACTCTTATATGCCACTATAGGGCTGGAAATGACAGTTTCTACATTCTCCAAAGAAAGGGTTTCTGAACTGCTGAACTACAAATGAGTTAAACTCTGGAAGTTGAATGCACACATTGACAACCATTCCGCTGGGTAACTCTGTTGTTTTAAAGCCAGATATTTCTCTTTACATCCTGTACTCCCATCCACTCTGGAATGTCCAAAGGCACCTTTTAGAAGAAATGTGTTTGTAACTCGCTGAATCGAAACATAGTTGCAACTTCCTAAAAGGAACCAACACACAGCAGATCAGTGTGTAAGAAGCTGGTCTTCTGTGTTTTCAACGCATTCTTACTGCTGTTATATGCTACCATAGGGCTGGAAATGACTGTTTCTACATTCTCTAAAGAAAGGGTTTCTGAACTGCTGCAAACACACATCAGTTTAACTCTGTAAGTTCATTGCACACATTAACAACCATTCTGCTAGATGGCTCCGTTTGTGTTTTAGAACCAGATATTTTTCACAATAGCCTGTACTCCCTTCCGCTCTGGAATGTCCAAAGCAGCCTTTAGAAGAAACGTGTTTCTGGCCGGGCGCGGTGGCTCAAGCCTGTCATCCCAGCACTTTGGGAGGCCGAGGCGTGTGGATGACGAGGTCGAGAGATCGAGACCATCCTGGTCAACATGATGAAACCCCGTCTCTACTAAAAATACAAAAAATTAGCTGGGCATGTTGGTGCGTGCCTGTAATCCCAGCTACTCAGGAGGCTGAGGCAGGAGAATCGCCTGAACCCAGGAGGCGGAGGTTGCGGTGAGCCGAGATCGTGCCATTGCACTCCAGCCTGGGTAAAAAGAGCGAAATTCTGTCTCCAAAAATAAAAAGAAGAAGAAACGTGTTTCTAACTTGCTGAATCTAAATATAGATGCAACTTCCTAAAAGGAACCAACACACAGGAGATCAGTTTGTAAGAAGCGGGTCTTCTGTGTTTTAAATGCATTCTTACTGCTAACTCTTATATACCACTATGGGGCTATAGTTCACTGTTGCTACATTCTCCAATGAAAGGGTTTCTGAACTGGTGAAATACAAATCAGTTTCACTCTGTAAGTTGAATGCACACATTGACAACCATTCTGCTGGATAGCTCTGTGTTTCTTTTAGAGCCAGAGATTTTTCCTTACATCCTGTACTGCCATCCACTCCGGAATGTCCAAACCTAGCTTTTAGAAGAAATGTGTTTCTAACTGGCTCAATCGAAACATAGTTGCAACTTCCTTAAAGGAACCAATACACAGCAGATCAGTTTTTAAGAAGCGGGTCTTCTGTGTCTTAAATGCATTCATACTGCTAACCCTTATATGGCAGTATAGGGCTGGAAATGACTGTGTCTACATTCTCCAAAGAAAGGGTTTCCGGCCGGGCGCGGTGGCTCAAGCC
The DNA here is from genome assembly GCF_048565385.1 of Saimiri boliviensis. Lineage (NCBI taxonomy): Eukaryota > Metazoa > Chordata > Mammalia > Primates > Cebidae > Saimiri > Saimiri boliviensis. The sequence continues at coordinate 196,729 of NW_027412499.1, forward strand.
TGTAATCCCAGCACTTTGGGAGGCGAGGCGGGTGGATCACGAGGCCAAGAGTTCGAGACCATCCAGGCCAACACGGTGAAACCCCGTCTGTACTAAAAATACAAAAAATTAGCTGGGCATGGTGGCGTGTGCTTGTAATCCCAGCTACTCAGGAGGCTGAGGCAGGAGAATTGCCTGAACCCAGGAGGCGGAGATTGCGGTAAGCCGAGATCGCGCCTTTGCACTCCAGCCTGGGTAACAAGAGAGAAACTCTGTCTCAAAAAAGAAAAAAAAAAGAAAAGAAAAAAGAAAAGAAAGAAAGGGTTTCTGAACTCCTGCAAACACACATCCCTTCACCTCTGGAAGTGGAATGCACACACTGACACCCATTCTGCTGGGCAGCTCCGTTTTTGTTTTAGAGCCTGATAATTCTCACTACAGCCTGTACCCCCATCCACTGTGGAATGTCCAAATGCACCTTTTAGAAGAAATGTGTTTCTAATTCGCTGAATCGAAACATAGATGCAACTTCCTGAAAGGCACCAACACACAGCAGATCAGTTTGTAAGAAGCGGGTCTTCTGTGTTTTAAACGCATTCTTACTGCTAACTCTAATATGCCACTATAGGGCGGGAAATGACTCTTTCTTTTTTTTTTTTCTTTTTCTTTTTTTCTTTTCTTTTTTTTTTTGAGACGGAGTTTCGCTCTTGTTACCCAGGCTGGAGTGCAATGGCGGGATCTCGGCTCACCATAACCTCTGCCTCCTGGGTTCAGGCATTTTTCCTGCCTCAGCCTGCTGAGTAGCTGGGATTGCAGGCACGTGCCGCCATGCCCAGCTAATTTTTTGTGTTTTTAGTAGAGACGGGGTTTCACCGTGTTGGCCTGGATGGTCTCGATGTCTCGGCCTCGTGATCCGACCGCCTCGGCCTCCCAAAGTGCTGGGATTACAGGCTTGAGCCACCGCGCCCGGCCCTTAGACGCGTTCTTACTGCTATCTGTTATATGCCACTATAGGGCTGGAAATGACTGTTGCTACATTGTCCGAGGAAAAAATTTCCGAACTGCCGCAAACACACATCAGTTTTCCTCTGTCAGTTGAATGCACACATTGACCACCATTGTGCTAGATGGCCTCTTATCAACAAATGCATTCCGGGAGGTGCCCGAGTGCCAGCCCGCCCCAGTTACATACTCTGGTTCCATTCGGCATGGTGGGGAAATAACGAAAATGTAGAAACTAAGATGGAGTCTGTCCAGCTCCGGAAGCTACCAGAAAGCCTGAACAAGTTTTTAGTCTGAGAAAGAGACAGCTAGTTTTAACTGGCAAAAAACAGGTTATCACATGATGAAGTGCAGCTGACATCAACAGGCTCTCAGTCTACCTCGAGCAATCCACAAAAGCGCTAGTCAGCCTCAGGAGGAAGACAGCAGCTGACACGTCCCGAGGGAAAGGTACGCCTTCCTAGAATTCCGTGCCGAGGCCGGCATCGACTCCGGTCATCTTCAGCGAGCAGAGCATGACTTCTTAGATAGCATGTCTACTTTGGGCAAATAATACTGCGGCCCAGGGTGGAGCCACGATGCCCTTCCCATTTTGCAAATACGCTGGCCGGGAGAAGGAGAAAAGAAGACATCATGATAAAAGGTGACTGAGACCCAGCTAAGATGAAGCTCTCCTAGGGAGGGAGGGAGGGAGGGAGGGAGGGAGGCCTGACGAGTGAACGGGTGAAAAGAAACCCCACCGCTACAGTCCAGCCCGCCCACCCGCTTGCCCACGCGGACCAAAGGCTGTGCCATCGCCCGCAGCTGCCTCTGGGGAAGTGAGACCCTGCTCCACCCCCAGCCCCCCATCTTCCAAAAGAGCGGCCACCGAGTGAGGTGAGGCCTGGCGATCACCGATGCAAATGTCAGCCGGTAAAGCGTGGGGGGAGGGGAGAGATGATGGGGGCCCACCCGGCTGGCTCCAGAACGTTTCCACGCGGTGTTGGGGGGAGCCCAGCTCACAAAGTCAGCGCTTCGGAGTAAAGGGGTGGGGGTGGGGGCTTCAAAAATAAACCAACTCCTCATAAAGCCCAAGTCGAAGAGTCTGTGTGCATGAAAGACACCAACAAACAAACACAAAGTGCTGATAAAAGCACAACAGGGCCCCCGCCAGGGCGGAGGTTCCTCAGGCAATAGCGGAGAGAGGGACGCGCCCCCAGATGGGAGGAAGAGAAACCGGTTGCCCCGGGCTCCGTGAAGCGGTCGGGCAGACCTCCCTCCGCGCCACCTCGATTTTCCATCCCAGAGGCCGCTAGGTGATGCCCGAAGACAACTGATGCTTGCAGGCGTCACACGGAGAAGACGGGAACCGTGGATCGCTCTGGGTCCGGGTGGAGGTGGAGGAGGCGGGGGGCGGGGGGCGGGGGGCGGGGGGCGGGGGGCAGGAGAGGGCGGCTCAGGCATGCCGCGTCGCCGGCCTCTGCCCGATCCCGCTCGGACCAGGTCGTTTCCGGGCCCAGGGAGTTCTCTCAGGGGATGCCCGCCTGCACCTAGTTGAGCAGAGCCCCCAGGGGACACGGCCTAGGCACCCGCCCACGGGTTCATCGGGAAGTTCAATTCCGCTAGAGAGGAGGGAGAGCAGACCGGGGGCGGGGGCGTGTGGACGGACGCTAGGGGTGGAGACGGGCCCTATCTACGATGGAAGTCCAGTCCATAGCGTTTCCGAGTGGACTCCAGACCCACCAGCTCAGGGTGGCAATACCTGTGACAGGGAAACGAAGGTCCGTGAAATCCACGCTCCCGGCCACAGCGTGGATTTCACGGAGAGAAGAAGACAGCTGGCAGCACGCTCCCTCCTGCCCCGGGGTCAAGTTTTCCCTCCCAAAGTTTGCATTTCTTCCGCCCACCCCCACAAACGTCCGCTCTCGCTCGCTCTCCTTGCCCAGGCTGGAGTGCAGCGGTGCGATCTCGGCTCACCGAAACCTCCGCCTCCTGGGTTCCCGCGAGTCTCCCGCCTCAGCCTCCCGAGTGGCTTGGGATGACAGGCACGTAACCACCGTGCCCGGTGAATTTTGTGTTTTTAGTAGAGACGGGGTTTCTCCACGTTGCCCCGGCTGGTCTCGAACTCTCGACCTCATGTGATCCACCCACCTCGGTCTCCCAAAGCGCTGGGATGACGGGCATGAGCCACCGCGCCCGGCGGCCCAGTATGCATTTCTGTGTGTGTGTGGTTTTTTTTTTTTTTTTTTTTTTTTTGAGACAGAGTTTCGCTCTCGTTACCCTGGAGTGCAATGGCGCGATCTCGGCTCACCTGCAACCTCCGCCTCCTGGGTTCAGGCCATTCTCCTGCCTCAGCCTCCCGAGTCGCTGGGATGACAGGCTCGAGCCACCGCGCCCGGCCTAGTATGCATTTCTGAATCGTGTTCACCAGAGTCCACCCTCTGGTGAATCAGCCAGGAATCTAGTTCGGCGAATCCCAGAGCACCCACATGTGACCGCTAAGATCGGAGTCCACACACTGCGCGTGGCTCCACGCGGCGTCTCACCACGAGAACACCACTGCCGTCCCAGCCCAGTAGCGATACAGTGGCCACGTCTTAGAAATCACTCTCAGCAACACACCGTGATAGGTCCTATGTCTAGAAACGTATACCACGGTCATGAGCTTTCTTCCTTTTTTTTTTTTTCTGAGACGGAGTTTCGCTGTCGTTACCCAGGCTGCAGTGCAATGGTACGATCTCTCGGCTCACCGCAACCTCCGTCTCCCGGGTTCGGGCGATTCTCCCGCCTCAGCCTCCCGAGTAGCTGGGATGACAGGCACGCGCCACGATGCCCAGCTAAGATTTTTGTAGTTTTAATAGAGACGGGGTTTCACCATGTCGACCGGGATTCTGTCGATCTCTGGACCTCGTGATCCACCCGCCTCGGCCTCCCAAAGTGCTGGGATGACAGGCTTGAGCCACCGCGCCCGGCTATATTGACATTTTCTATAAGTTGGCCTACGTTTCTAGCTTGTGTGGGTATGTGTAAAACAGAGAACATTTTGAGGCATTCAATTTTACAACCGATAGATGCTGACATCAACCTGCCCCTTTCTACACTCTATTCTTGAAAGCTGAATCACAGTGAAATTTTAAAAGTGGATTTTTTTCTCATAAAAAGCAGAAGTTTCTCAAAAAGGTAATTGTAGAATTATCATATGATGCAAAAACTCGATTCCTAACTATACACCTAAAAGAATTAAAAGTAGGGACTCAGCTACCGATACATCAGTGCTCATTCTAGCATGATTCAATCGCTGAAAGGCAGAAAAACTCACATGCCCATCCGCAGGTGAATAAATTAATAAAATAGGATACATTCATATCATGGAATAGGATTCATCCTTTAAAAATAAAATTTTGATACATGCTATAACATGGACGAACCTAGAAAACATGACAGGTGTAATAAACCAGACACCAAAGAAAAAAATGTGGCATGATGATCCTTATGTAAAACATGTAGAAGAAGCAAATTCATAGAGACAGAAGGTAGGTTAGAGGTCATCAAGGACCATAGAGGGGTTGGGGGCAATCAGGCGTTCTTGTTTCACGGTCCAGAGTTTCTGCTTGGGGAAAATGAAAAAGTTGAGAAATAAATCGTGGTGATGGTCGAACAACATTATGAATATAATTAATCCCACCAAATTGTATACTTAAAAATAGCTTGAATGGCAAAATTTATACTATGTGTCTTTTACTACAATAAACAATTTTAAACGAGGTTTCTTCAAACTCATCCTCCAACAAAGTAACAAATACTCCTTGAAGAAAGCTAGGAAAACTTTAAAAAGTAAAATGAAATGAAAGCCACCTGTTCTTCCACCAAGTAGTGATAACATGTGATTAATGTGTTGTACAATTTGCTCTTCTGACCAGTAGTATAGATACATGCAGATACACACACACACACACACACACACACACACACGCTCGCTCTCTCTCTCTCTCTCTCTCTCTCTCTCTCTCTCTCTCTCTCTCACAGCGTTATGCCGACCCTGCTTTTCTCTGTATGTTGTAACAATCAATCTTATCCATGAGCCTTAATTTATTTAAACGTATCAACTCCCCCAACCCCCGCGCCGTCCGCGCAGAGCCAGAGAAGCGGGCGGGGAGCAAAGGTTGGCGTCCTGGCGCTCGGACCTTCGCCAGAGGGTCCGCGGCATCCTGACGGTGGGAGCCGGGCTCCGATCCAAGGCGGAGAGCAGCCTCCTGCGCCGCGGGCCCCGAGGGCGAGGGCGGACCGAGGGGGACGAGGAGGCGGCCGCCATCCTGGGCCACCTGGAGTCGGGAGACGAGGCGGCGGCGGCGGCGAGGGAGAGCGGGGCGAGCGCGGCGGGCGCGCGGAGGGTGCGCCTCGCCCCCCTGCCCGAGCGCTCCGAGCCGCCGGAGGAGCCGGCGCCGGGCGAGCAGCCCAGGAGGAGGTACCGGCGGCAGCTGCAGAAGTGCGGCACGAACGTCGGGAGGGTCCTGACGAAAGGAGGCCGCGACGCGGTCATCGGGCCGCAAGGCTTCGCTGCAGCCTACTCCGCCCCGTCTGGGGCAGCCGCCAGTGTGGATCCTCCGTGCGCTGACGGGATTCCCTGCGGTGGGAACCGTGTGAATCGGGAGCATCTCAGACTTGAGCGCACACAGCATACCTGGAAGAGAAAACACGCCTTTCTCTGCTCCATCACATGAGTAGGATGAATGAGTCACCCTTGCCCATCGGCTGAGCTGCTCACGTGTCTCAGTCCTCCGTGGACCCAATGGTCGATCCTGCTGAGAATTCGGCGGAGGTTAGGTTTGAGAGTGGAGCTGGTGTGCTGAAGCCAGAGCCTTCACGTGAAGGTGGCAGGTGCCGGGGTGGAGGCCCACACTCCACAGATCCGAGCAGTACGGGCGCGTACGGCAGAATCTTGGGGGGAGGAAGAGGATGTTGCTGGAGTCAGATGATTGACTTGCTGCATTCTCCCGGAAAGGTTGTGGGCTGAAGGCACTCACGTTCCTGGGCTGCCTCGGTTCCGAGGGCAGCTAAGGAGCTGTTTCTTCCTCAAGTCGTTCTCCCCATCTCCTGCCTCTGCCACTCTGCCACCAGGAGTTTAATTACAGGCTTGAGAAGAGGGAAGGAAGAAAGCTCTTTGAAGGCTATGATGCTTTGAAAACTGGGTTGGCAGTGTGGACTGACTGTTTACAGTAGACAAAAACTTGTCATTTTACCCCATCCCGAACGGCCGTGCGGCTGGCGAGAAAGGAGGGAGGAGGGCAAGTTCAGGCGCAGGCTGGGTGGGTGGCTGGGACGGGTCGGCCAAGGGACCACTCCTGAGGGCTCTTGTGCCGGCGATGCCCACTTCGGCCCAGCCATGTGTTTGCGGCAACCAGAGTCCCTGCAAACATGCGGCTGGCTGCAGTCAGGGCCTACTGCCACCATCGATGCACTCCCGCCAGAGGCTCAGCTGCTCTCCGCCAGGCCAACCGAGAGCGCTTGTCCCGGGTGGGACATAGGGGCTGAGACAGATGGAGGGAGACGTAACACATCAGGAATGGAAATCCAGATTGAGAGAAGGAAGCAGTAAGTAGGAGACAGATGTGAAGGAAGCGGACACAAGGCAAGAAGATGTTGGAAGGGAGAAAGGAGGTGGCCATCCAGGAGCCAGGCCTGGAGCATCAGTGTGGGGGAGTTCATGTAGGCTGGGCCTGTGCCAGTAGTAGGGACAGGGGACGCTGGGTGGCCACGGGTGTCATAGCTGGTGCTTAAAACCGCTGAGGCGGGGTGCGGTGGCTCAAGCCTGTAATCCCAGCACTTTGGGAGGCCGAGGCGGGTGGAACACGAGATCGAGACATCGAGACCATCCTGGTCAACATGTTGAAACCCCGTCTCTACGAAAATACAAAGAAAATCAGCTGGGCATGGTGGCACGTGCCTGTAATCCCAGCTACTCGGGAGGCTGAGGCAGGAGAATTGCCTGAACCCAGGAGGCGGAGGTTGCGGTGAGCCGAGATCGCGCTACTGCACTCCAGCCTGGGCAACAAGAGCGAAACTCCGTCACACACACACACACACACACACACACACACACACACAGAGTCTCTGAAACTGATGAGAATAAATTCCATAGAAATATGACGTCGGACCAATGATAGTATTGGTATAGAAAGGGAAAAAGAGCCGGGCGTGGTGGCTCAAGCCTGTAATCCCAGCACTTTGGGAGGCCGAGGCGGGTGGATCACGAGATCGAGACATCGAGACCATCCTGGTCAACATGGTGAAACCCCGTCTCTACTAAAAATACAAAAAATCAGCTGGGCATGGTGGCACGTGCCTGTAATCCCAGCTACTCAGGAGGCCGAGGCAGGAGAATTGCCCGAACCCAGGAGGCGGAGGTTGCGGTGAGCCGACATCGCGCCATTGCACTCCAGCCTGGGCAACGAGAGCGAAACTCCGTCTCACAGAAAAATAAAAAATAAAAAAAATAAAGAAAGTCTCTGAAACTGATGAGAATAAATTCCATAGAAATATGACATCGGACCAATGATAGTATTGGTATAGAAAGGAAAAAAAGATGAACTTTTATAGATTAAAAGTGGATGGAAGACATTGATAGCAATTTGTCGCATTCGAATTATGAGCCATTCTCTGACACGTTTATCTGTACCGAGATGCCCTTAGGGTTTACCTTGCCCAGGGGGTCACATTTGCCATCCTTCGCCATCCAAGCCTTCCCCAAGTCATAAGCAGAAGCGAGCACGGCTCTTACCCTCCTTCTAGTTTTGGCTACTGTCATTCTCTTTGCCACGAAATGCTTTTGCACTTCCTCAAGTACAAACCCATTCAATCCTCCGCATCCATCTAATGAGATGCTGTGGGCCAGAGGTCAGCAGTTTGGGGCCATGGGGGAGAAAAAACATCATAGGTGCAAATTCCACCCACGGATGATCGGGAGTGGTGAGCTCTCTCTAAAACAGGTTTTGAGGAGAGCCTGGGGATTGCCAAAGGCACCGAATCCTTTGAAAGGAGCGGGAGGCAGGGGCGAGGAAGCTGGGAACTGGGAGGAGGCGAGCTGGGAGTGAAACCGGGAGGGGCGCGGCGCGCGGCTGCTGCACCGGACTGAAATTTTGTACCTTACCGGAGTAGGTGAGCCGGGCTTGGGAATGGGGACCGGGAGGCAGGGTGGGATGGACAGACAGCCCCACTCCCGGGAGCACAGTATGTTTTATACTGAGTGCGCAATGCTCGAAGAGCGCTCAGATTTTCCAATATAAGAAATGTAGTTTTCAGGTATTGTGGAAGAAGAACGTGTTTGTACAGCGCCTTATCATTGACGTATGTTATCTAGTAAACAAATTTCTTGAGTCTTAGAACTAATGCGTAATGTGTCAACTGTCATGATTATTACCCCTATTTATTTGTTTACTTCTTTCTTTGTTGATTATTTTTTGAGGCAGGGTCTTGCTCTGTCGCCCAGGCTGCATCGCAGCTGCAGAGGCGTCAGCTCGGCTCACTGCAAGCTCTGCCTCCCGGGTTCAGGAGATTCTCGTGTCTCAGCTGCCTGAGTAGCTGGGATGCTCAGCATGGCTCTGCGCTCGGCTACATTTTTTGCATTTCGAGTAGAGACGGGATTTTGCATGTTGGCCGGGATGGTCTCCAACTCCTGGCCTCAAGCGATCCACCCGCCTCGGCCTCCAAAGTGCTACGATTCGAGGCGTGAGTCACCGCGCCGGACCTATTAACCCATTTTGTATGTGAGGACTCTGAGGTCTGGGAAAACTGGACAAAGCAGAAACTCATGCCAAAGCCTTCTGTCCCCGTGTCCAGAGAGCGCTCCGTGACAGCCCAAGCTGATTTTCCAAGAATGTGATCACGCTTTGTCAGATTTGCAACGTTTCTGATATTAAGGCATCAGGTCCAAGTGCAACGTTCATAGAGAACTGAAGGGCTTGCATTCAAACAATTCTGAAAATATAAGAAATGGCTTTGTAGGCCGGGCGCGGTGGCTCACGCCTGTAATCCCAGCACTTTGGGAGGCCGAGGCGGGTGGATCACGAGGTCGAGAGATCGAGACCATCCCGGTCAACAGAGTGAAACCCCATCTGTACTAAAAATACAAAAAATGAGCTGGGCATGGTGGCGCGTGCCTGTAATCCCAGCTACTCGGGAGGCTGAGGCAGGAGAATCGCCTGAACCCAGGAGGTGGAGGTTGCGGTGAGCCTAGATCGCGTCATTGCACTCCAGCCTGGGTAACGAGAGCGAAACTCCGTCTCAAAAAAAAAGGTTATATATATATATATATATATATATATATATATATATATATATATTTAAAAAATGCATTCTGAAGCCAGGCACAGTGGTGTGTGCCTGTAGTCCCAGCTACTCGGGAGGCTGAGGCTGTTGTACTATCAGCTGCCAGGTCTTAATCTTTCCATTATTTTGAACCCATGCGGTGAACGTTTTCCTCGAAAGGGCACGTTGGTGCTCAAAATGTTTTCACCTTTTGGGCTCGATGCGATGGCTCACGCCTGTAATCTCAGAATTTTGGGGGGCCGAGGGGGGCACATCACAAGATCAGGAGTTCAACACCAGCTTGGTAGACATGGTGAAACCCCGTCTCTACTAAAATTACAAAAATCAGCTGGGCGTGGTGGCACGTGCCTATAATCACAGCTACTTGAGTGGCTGAGGCAGGACAATCTCTTGAACCGGGGAGTCGGAGATTGCAGTGAGCCAAGATGGTGCCACTGCACTCCAGTCTGGCAACAGAGCAACAGTCTGTCTCAAACACCATAAAAAATGTTTTCACCCTTTGTTGCGTTTCAGAGTTCAGATTTGTTTTTATCAGCGATGTTCAGTCTGTACTAAAACACCTGTGTAAGGGGTAAAAGAGCATCCCTGACCGACCTTCCTTCCTTCCTTCCTGCCTCCCTCCCTCCCTCCCTCCCTCCTTTCCTTCCTTCCTTATGAGACAGAGTCTTGCTCTGTTGCCCAGGCTGCAGAGACTTGATCTTGGCTCACTACAACCTCTGCCTCCCACGTTCAAGCAATTCTCCCACATCAGCCTCCCAAGTAGATGGGATGACAAGCACCTGCCATCACACCCAGCTGATTTTTGTATTATTAGTAGAGACGGGGTTTCACCATGTTGACCGGGCTGCTCTTGAACTCCGGACCTCAGGTGATCCACCCATCACGGCCTCCCAAAGTGCTGGGATTATAGGCCTGAGCCACCACGTCTGGTCGTCTTTGACACTTAGCAGTAACTGCCAGTTGGCAGGGCAGGGAACAGTGGTCCCCTTGCATGCGATTGAATACAAAGGTTTCCGTGGATCTTGGAATAACGGTGGGGGAGGGTGATGGTATTTTCCTTGAGGGGAGGTGACAGACGAGGTGGGCTGTCAGCAAAGGAACAACTTGGTCATAACAGGAATTGAAAAGAGGCCAACTCTTTCTTTTCTATTTACTTATTTTTTATTTTTTATTTTTTGAGACAGAGTTTCGCTCTTGTTACCCAGGCTGGAGTGTCATGGTGCGATATCAGCTCACCGCAACCTCCACCTCCTGGGTTCAGGCGATTCTCCAGCCTCAGCCTTCTGAGTAGCTGGGATGACAGGCAGACGCCACCACGCCCAGCTAATTTCTTGTATTTTTAGTAGAGACGGGGTTTCACCATGTTGACCTGGGATGGTCTCGATCTCTCGACCTCGTGATGCACCCGCCTGGGCCTCCCAAAGTGCTGGGATTACAGGCTTGAGCCACCGAACCCGGCCGGAAACCCTTTCTTTCAAGAATGTAGAAACAGTCATTTCCAGCCCTATACTGGCTTATAAGAGTTAGCGGAAAGAATGCATTTAAAACACACAAGACTGGGTTTTTACAAACTGATCTCTGCTGTGTGTTGGTTCCTTTGGGAAGTTGCAACTATGTTTAGATTCAGCAATTAGAAACACATTTCTTCTAAAAGCTGCCTTTGGACATTCCAGAGTGGATGGGAGTACAGGATGTAAAGAGAAATGTCTGGCTCTAAAACAAAAACGGAGCTATCTAGCACAATGGTTGTCAATGTGTGCATTCAACTGACAGAGTTACACTGATCTGTATTTCACCAGTTCAGAAACCCTTTCTTTGTAGAATGTAGAAACAGTCATTTCCAGCCCTATACTGGCATATAAGAGTTAGCAGTAAGAATGCGTTTAAAACACAAAAGACCCGCTTCTTAGAAACTGATCTGCTGTGTGTTGGTTCCTTTAAGGAAGTTGCAACTATGTTTAGATTCAGCCAGTTAGAAACACATTTCTTCTAAAAGCTAGGTTTGGACATTCCAGAGTGGATGGGAGTACAGGATTTAAAGAAAAATATCTGGCTCTAAAACAAAAACAGAGCTATCCAGCAGAATGGTTGTCAATGTGTGCATTCAACTTACAGAGTTAAACTGATTTGTATTTCACCAGTTCAGAAACCCTTTCTTTGTAGAATGTAGCAACAGTGAATTATAGCCCCATAGTGGTATGTAAGAGTTAGCAGTAAGAATGCGTTTAAAACACAGAAGACCTGCTTCTTACAAACTGATCTCCTGTGCCTTGGTTCCTTTTAGGAAGTTGCATCTGTTTAGATTCAGCGAGTTAGAAACACGTTTCTTCTTCTTCTTCTTTTTTTTTTTTTTTCCGGGGGGGAGACCGAATTTCGCTCTTTTTACCCAGGCTTGAGTGCAATGGCACAATCTCGGCTCACTGCAACCTCCTCCTCCTGGGTTCAAGCAATTCTCCTGCCTCAGCCTCCTGAGTAGCTGGTATTACAGGCATGCACCAACATGCCCAGCTAATTTTTTGCATTTTTAGTAGAGACGGGGTTTCACCATGTTGACCAGGATGGTCTCGATCTCTCGACCTCGTGATCCACGCGCCTCGGCCTCCCAAAGTGCTGGGGTTACAGGCTTGGGCCACCGCGCCCGGCCAGAAACACGTTTCTTCTAAAGGCTGCATTTGGACATTCCAGAGTGGATGGGAGTACAGGCTGTCGTGAAAAATATCTGGTTCTAAAACAAAAACGGAGCCATCTAGCAGAATGGTTGTTAATGTGTGCAATGAACTTACAGAGTTAAACTGATGTGTGTTTGCAGCAGTTCAGAAACCGTTTCCTTGGAGAATGGAGATACAGTCATTTCCAGCCCTATAGTGGCATGTAACAGTTAGCAGTAAGAATGCGTTGAAAACACAGAAGACCTGCTTCTTACAAACTGACCTGCTGTGTGTTGGTTCCTTTTAGGAAGTTGCAACTATGTTTAGATTCAGCCAGTTTCAAACACATTTCTTCTAAAAGCGACCTTTGGACATACGAGAGTGGATGGCAGTACAGGATGTAAAGAGAAATATCTGACTCTAAAAAAAAAAAAAAAAACGGAGATATCCAGCAGAATGGTTGTGAATGTGTGCTTTCAACTTACAGAGTTAAACTGATTTGTATTTCACCAGTTCAGAAACCCTCTCTTTGGAGAATGTATAAACAGTCATTTCCAGCCCTATGCTGAACACCACCACCATGTCCAATGCTACGGTCAATAGTAGCATTCGGCCTGTCTTTGGAGGGACCATCTACCGCCCTCCCGTGTCTCGACTTCCTCCTTCCGGCAGCAAGCCAGTCGCTACTTCCACCTGTTCAGGGAAGAAAACGCCCCGTGCCGGCGGGCAGGGAGCCGACAAGGGGAACCCGGAGCTCAGTGGCAGCATCCTGAGGTGCGAGAACTTTCAAAGGCTTCGACAGCTGATGCTCCTCCTGGCATCCTCAATTCAACCCACATCCGGTCCTGAGAAGCCCTGAGCAGTCAACCAGCTGTGGCTTCCTGTGCCTCGACTGGACCTCATTTTATCAGGGAGGCTTTAGTTTTTCTTGAGCCTAGGTGTGCTCAAAACCCTAGCCTTGGACAGGCTCCGTGACCATGGGCCTATTTAGAGATGTCATGAGGGTTACAGATGAAAATCCACCACAGGTTTAGTGGTCCTACGAGACTTCGTTTTAACAGTTTATGGCAGAAAGTGCGAATTTTCGCATACGGGGCCTGACTTCTTCTCTACCATAGATTCTACTTCCTGAAGTGTGATCAAAAGCTTGTTTTACTTCACCACTGTGTAGGAAAATTATTAACTGTGCCCATCCCTAAGGTAATTCTGGCTTGAGGACTTGTAATTAGTAATTAACATCTTTCTTGTTTAGGGATGTTCAATTAGTGCTTTGGCTGTCAGCTTTGCTCTCCCCTGAAGGCTTGTCCCCACCACACAGGACAGCCTTCTTCCTGATGAGAATGGCTGTGTGTTTCCCAAGTTGAGATGGCCTGCCCTACTACTGCCAAAGAGGTGACAGGAAGGCGAGCACTGCTCTGTTAGATCGTGTTCAGTTCTGTTGCGGAGTGCAACGCCCTTCGTGGGCGGTATGTATGTATGAACACACGTGCTTGTTGGAACTCTTTCTTTGGCATTTGTCCCTGGCTCCAGTCTCCCCCTTTCCGGGCCTGCTATGCCCGAGTTCTTCTACCCCTGCAGTTGCCAGCCGCGTCGGGAGGCTGTTTGCTCCGATGGGTTGGGTTATCTTTGTCGTGGAGATCTGGAACTTTGCACATGTCACTACGAGGGAGTTGTTTTTACTCTAGCATCTGCGATGAGGTGCCCTCTTGACCAACCCTCTCGATCACTACTCTTCCTCAAGCACTATTATTTATTCTTCCTCCTTTTTTTTTTTAAGCTGACAAAAAAAATACTACTTTATTAGTGGCTTCTACAAGATTAGAATACATAGAAAAGTACAAATAAATGCCAGTTCATTTGGGCAAAAATAAACGACAGGAAAGGCAAAGATGCAACACTCAACCCCGCACGGATGACACGCTGGAGCTGACAAAGCACACGCGTTTTAAACGGTTTTCCGAGTCACATGTTAGAACACGTAGGAAACTGGTTCTCCTTATTGTTTGCTTCGATTCTGCCGTTCCTTGCGCGCCACCTCCTCCTCCTCCTCCTCCTCCTCCTGGCGCTTCTCATAGTGGGCAAAGTCGTCGAAGATGGAGGTCGTGTCGTGTGCTTGTAGGAGCTGATGATTTTCAGCACCTGCTTTGCTTTTTCTAAGGGCATCTCCTGGGTGTCCCGGGAGTTTGTGACGGGTTTGTTGTCGTTGTGCTCCAGTCTGATGTGCCGCAGCTGGTTATTGGGCACGTCCTGAACAGAAATCCACTTGACATCAAACTGCCCCTTCCACTGGTCCTGAGACCAGACCCCAGCAATGGTGCCGTAGTCCACGGGGGACTCCATCTCGGCCACCCCACAAAAATGCCCGCTCCCGTTGACGCTGAAGAGCAGGTAGACAGGCCCCTTGCTGCTCATGCAGCGGAAGGCGCCATCCAGGCGCGTGTTACCGTGCTCCGTGTGCACCGGATGGAGTACTTGATGGAGCGGTGGATGTCCTCGGAGTAGCTCTTGATGATGAACGCACGCCCGCTTTTCAGATTCCAGTTAAACTCTTTAGGGTAACAGCTGTGAGCAGCCTTCAGTTTTTCAAGGACGGGGTGGGATTCGACGCCAGGCATATAAGAATTAGCAGTAAGAATGCGTTTAAGGCTGGGCGTGGTGGCTCAAGCCTGTAATCCCGGCACTTTGGGAGGCCGAGGCAGATGGATCAGGAGGTCAAGAGATCGAGACCATCCTGGTCAACAAGGTGAAACCCCGTCTCTACTAAAAATACAAAAAATTAGCTGGGCATGGTGGCACGTGCCTGTCATGCCAGCTACTCAGGAGGCTGAGGCAGGAGAATTGCCTGAACCCAGGAGGCGGAGGTTGCGGTGAGCCGAGATGGCACCATTGCACTCCAGCCTGGGTAACGAGAGCGAAACTCCATCTCAAAAAAAAAAAAAAAGAATGCGTTTAAAACACAGAAGACCTGCTTTGTACAAACTAATCTACTGTGTGTTGGTTCCTTTTAGGAAGTTGTATCTATGTTTAGATTGATTGAGTTAGAAACACGTTTCTTCTAAAAGCTTCCTTTGGACATTCCAGAGTGGATGGGAGTACAGGCTGTAATGAGAAATATCTAGCTCTAAAACAAAAACGGAGCTATCCAGCAGAATGGTTGTCAATGTGTGCATTCAACTTACAGAGTTAAACTGATTTGTATTTCAGCAGTTCAGAAACCCTTTCTTTGGAGAATGTAGAAACAGTCATTTCCAGCCCTATAGTGGCGTATAAGAGTTAGCAGTACGAATGCATTTAAAACACAGAAGACCCGCTTCTTGCAAACTGATCTGCTGTGTGTTGGATCCTTTTAGGAAGTTGCAACTATGTTTAGATTCAGCGAGTTAGAAACACATTTCTTCTAAAAGCTGCCTTTGGACATTCCAGAGTGGACGGGAGTACAGGAAGTAAAGAGAAATATCTGACTCTAAAACAAAAACGGAGCTATCCAGCAGAATGGGTGTCAATGTGTGCATTCAACTTAGAGTTAAACGGATTTGTATTTCAGCAGTTCAGAAACCCTTTCTTTGGAGAATGTAGAATCAGTCATTTCCAGCCTTATAGTGGCATATAATTGTTAGCAGTACGAACGCGTTTAAAACGCAGAAGACCTGCTTCCTACAAACTAATCTGCTGTGTGTTGGTTCCTTTTAGGAAGTTGCATCTATGTTTAGATTCAGCGAGTTAGTAACACAGTTCTTCTAAAAGCTGCGTTTGGACATTCCAGAGTGGATGGGAGTACAGGCTGTAATGAGAAATATCTAGCTCTGAAACAAAAAAGGAGCTATCTAGCAGAATGGTTGTCAGTGTGTGCATTCGACTTACAGAGTTAAACGACACCTCCGGGACAGAAGAATATGGTGGGTGCAAGTTCGGAGGTGAGGCGGGTACTTTGCTAGAGCCGAGGAGTTCAAGACCAGCCCAGGCATCAGGCTGCAGTGCATTCGTCTGGCCAAGGCCCATGGCAGCCTCCACTTCCCGACCTCAGGCAATCCTCCCACCTTGGGCTCCAAAAAAGCTGGGACTACAGGCGCCTGCCGTCACGATGCCCGGAGAACTTTTTTTTTTTTTTTTGCGACGGAGTTTCGTTCCCGTTGCCCAGGCTGGAGTGCAATGGCGCGATCTCGGCTCACCGCAAACCTCCGCCTCCTGGTTTCAAGCTATTCTCCTGCCTCAGCCTCCCGAGTAGCTGGGATTACAGGCACGTGCCACCATGCCCAGCTAATTTTTGTATTTTTAGTAGAGACGGGGTTTCACCTTGTTGACCGGGATGGTCTCGATCTCTTGACCTCATGATCCACCCGCCTCGGCCTCCCAAAGTGCTGGGATTACAGGCTTGAGCCACCGCACCCGGCCAGAAACACATTTTTTCTAAAAGCTGCTTTAGGACATTCCAGAGTGGACGGGAGTGCAGGATGTAAAGAGAAATATCTGGCTCTAAAACAAAAACGGAGCTATCCAGCAGAATGGTTGTCAATGTGTGCATTCAACTTACAGAGTTACACTGATTGGTATTTCACCAGTTCAGAAACCCTTTGTTTGGAGAATGTAGCAACAGTCATTTCCAGCCCTATACTGGCATATAAGAGTCAGCAGTAGGGAGAGAGATCCAAGATCGCTGATCACTAGCAGCTCGGGATTGTAGCTCCCGGTGTAAGCGCAAAGAACGAGAGGACGCCACACCTTCACGTGAATTCTTGTTGCTCACGCACCAGGAGATTCCCGGCGGAGGAGCCCCACGGGTCGCCAGCGCGATTCTTGTGACCGGCGAGGCGGTTTGGCCGGCGCCTCGGAGCGACGGTTCTTGGTGCAGAGTCGGAAAAGCACCATCGATCTTAACGCCGCTGATTTGGTGGGCGCAGTGGGTTGCTCAGATTTCGGCGCTGAGAATCGGTAAGTTGGACGTCCACTCAGGAACCCAATTACAAAGACGGTGAATACAAAGACCACAGATGGATAAATTTATAACGAAGGGAGGAAAACAACCAAAAAAGGCTGAGAATGCCGAAGATCAGAACGCTTCTCCTTCGGGGGGCGGGGGGATCACAGTTCCTCATCAGCGACGGAACAAGGCTTGATGGAGAACGAGTGTGTTCCAATTACAGAAGCAGGCTTCAAAATGTGGATAATGAGAAACTTCTGTGAATTAAAAGAACTTGTTTTAACCCAATCTAAAGTAACTAAGAACTTTGAAAAAAGATTTGACGAAATGTTAACAAGAATACACAATTTAGAGAGGAATATAAGTGAATTGATGGAGCTGAAAAACACAATAGGAGAACTTCGTGAAGTATGCACAAGTTTTAACAGCCGAATTGATCAAGCAGAAGAAAGGATATCAGAGGTCAAAGACCAACTCAATGAAATAAAACAAGAAGACAAGCCGGGCGCGGTGGCTCAAGCCGGTAATCCCTGCACTTTGGGAGGCCGAGGCGGGTGGATCATGAGGTCGAGAGATCGAGACCATCCCGGTCAACATGGTGAAACCCCGTCTCTACTAAAAATACAAAAAATCAGCTGGGCATGGTGGCGTGTGCCTGTAATCCCAGCTACTCAGGAGGCTGAGGCAGGAGAATTGCCTGAACCCAGGAGGCGGAGGTTGCGGTGAGCCGAGATTGCGCCATTGCACTCCAGCCTGGGTAACAAGAGCGAAAACTCCGCCTCAAAAAAAAAAAAAAAAAAGAAAAAAAAAAGAAGATTAGAGAAAAAAGGATAAAAAGGAACGAGCAAAGTCTCCAAGAAATATGGGACTACGTGAAAAGACCTAATCTACGCTTGATAGGTGTACCTGAATGTGACGAAGAGAATGAATCCAAGCTGCAAAATACGCTTCAGGATATTATTCAGGAAAATTTTCCCAGCCTAGTAAGGCAGGATAATGTTCAACTCCAGGTAATACAGAGAACACCACAGAGATATTCCTCAAGAAGAGCAACTCCAAGGCACATAATCATCAGATTCATCAGTGTTGAAATGAAGGAGAAAATACTAAGGGCAGCCAGAGAGAAAGGTCAGGTTACCCACAAAGGGAAGCCTATTAGACTCACAGCAGATCTCTCAGCAGAAACCCTACAAGCCAGAAGAGAGTGGGGACCAATATTCAACATCCTTAAAGAAAAGAACTTTCAACCCAGAATTTCACATCCAGCCAAACGACGCTTCACAAGTGAAGGAAAAATAAAGTTTTTTGTGAATAAGCAAGCACTCAGAGATTTCATCACCACCAGGCCTGCTTTAGAAGAGCTTCTGAAAGAACCACTACGCATAGAAAGGAACAAACAGTATCAGCCTTTCTAAAAAAATTATGAAAAAGAGCATCAATATAATGAAGAATTTACATCAAATAATGGGCAAAAGAGCCAGCTAATATTAAATGGCAGTATTAAACTCACATATATTATTATTAATTCTAAATTTAAATTGACTAAAACCCCCAATCCAAAGACAGACAGGCAATTTGAATAAAAAACTAAAACCCAACAGTATGCTGCATCCAGACCCATCTCACATTCAAGAATGCACAAAGACTCAAAACAAGGCATGGAGAAAGATTTACCAACCAAACAGAGAGCTGAAGTAAATAAATAAAAAGCAGAAGTTACACTTAAGCAACAAAGATCAAAAGACGCAAAGAAGGACATTATATAATGATAAAAGGATCAATGCAACAACAAGAAGAGCTAAAGATCCTAAATATATACGCACCCAATACAGGAATACGCAGACATACAAGACTTATAAAGAGACTTAGACTCCCACATGATAATAGTCGGAGACTTCAACATTAATATTAGACAGATCAGTGAGACAGAAAATTAACAACGATATCCAGGACTTGAACTGAGATCTGGAACAAGTAAATGTAATTAACATTTATAGAACTCTCCACTTTAAATATACGAAATATACACTCTCATCAGTACCACATCATATCAACTTAGAAGTTTAAACGAAATGTTGGTTGTCTCCTTGTTTGTTATTCTCTTCCCTCATTTTCTTTCATGTCTCCATTATTAAGGACAATTATAGGCATGCCCGTATTTAGACTGCATTCTAACCCGGGCAATAAAGCAATACCCCCATCCTCTCTCCCTCGTCCTCTTTCTCTTTCTTTCTCTTCTTTATTCTTTTTCTTTCTTTCTTTTTTTTTTTTTTTTTTTTTTTTTTTTGAGACGGAGTTTCACTCTTGTTACCCAGGCTGGAGTGCAATGGCGCAATCTCGGCTCACCACAACCTCCGCCTCCTGGGTTCAGGCAATTCTCCTGCCTCAGCCTCCTGAGTAGCTGGGATTACAGGCACATGCCACCATGCCCAGCTAATTTTTTGCATTTTTAGTAGAGACGGGGTTTCACCATGTTGACCGGGATGGTCTCGATCTTTTGACCTTGTGATCCACCCGCCTCGACCACCCAAAGTGCTGGGATTACAGGCTTGAGCCACCGCGCCCGGCCCCCTATTCTTTTTCTTATAAAAGGAAAAAAAAAAAAGAGAGACTTTCCCTCTCTGTCTCTCTCTCTCCACACACACACATGCACACACACCTAAACACACAGTCACACACACACACATCTGTTTATCCATTTCTACATATTAGTCTTTTCTCACAAGCTGTGCTTTTAATATAGACACACATGATTTCATATGAAGCCGACTTCCATAACACTGATTTCAACGTAGAACGATTGTGCTATCTGCAGCAAAGCAGCCCATGGCCGAGTCATGGAGAGGTGGAGAAAAGAGGCAACGGCATTCTCAGGCCTGTCAGGCCTTGTACCCTGGGTTGGTGTGGAAGAACTCATCAGCGGCGCAGCCTGGCTGGAGTGGGGGACGGCCCCAGCCCTGACAGTGCAGGAAAATTGAGGGCTTCCTTTACCCTGGTCTTGAACACTCTGTCCTCAGCACTGAGTCTGTTGTCCTAGGTCAATGTCATCATCGACCTCCTCCACTTGCTGGAGCCCAGGGAAGCTCTGGAAGGCTGAGCTCCTGACTGGGGCTGAGACCTGCCCTGGGATTCAGAGCAGACTCGTCCCAGCCGAGCAGATGTTGAGGCATTTCCTGGCTGTCCGGGCAGCAGGACCCCAGTGACCCTCGATGTTGCTGGTGTTTTCTGAGAGTGGAGATTCTGCCTCCTGGAGACTCAATCCTGAGGACTGCTGGGTCAGCACAGGCCGAGACATGACTTCTGGAGGGACGGAGAAGTGCAAGACCCGTTTCTTAGAACCTGATGTGCTGTGCGTTGGATCCTTTTAGGAAGTCGCATCTATGTTTAGATTCAGCGAGTCAGAAACACGTTTCTTCTAAAAGCTGCGTTTGGACATTCCAGAGTGGATGGGAGTACAGGCTGTAATGAGAAATATCTGGCTCTAAAACAAAAACAGAGCTATCTAGCAGAATGGTTGTCAATGTGTGCATTCAAGTTACAGAGTTAAACTGATGTGTGTTTGCAGCATTTCAGAAACCCTTTCTTTGGAGAATGTAGAAACAGTCATTTCCAGCCTTATACTGGCATATTAAAGTTAACAGTAAGAATGCGTTTAAAACACAGAAGACCCGCTTCCTATAAACTGATCTGCTGTGCTTTGGTTCCTTTTAAGAAGTGGCAACTATGTTTAGATTCAGGCAGTTAGAAACAAATTTCTTCTAAAAGCTAGGTTGGGACATTCCAGAGTGGACGGGAGTACAGAATGTAAAGAGAAATAATCTGACTCTAAAACAAAAGCAGCTGGGCGCGGTGGCTCAAGCCTGTAATCCCAGCACTTTGGGAGGCCGAGGCGGGTGGATCACGAGGTCGAGAGATCGAGACCATCCTGGTCAACAAGGTGAAACCCCGTCTCTACTAAAAATACAAAAAGTTAGCTGGGCATGGTGGTGCGTGCCTGTAATCCCAGCTACTTAGGAGGCTGAGGCAGGAGAATTGCCTGAGCCCAGGAGGCGGAGGTTGCGGTGAGCCGAGATCGCGCCATTGCACTCCAGCCTGGGTAACAAGAGCGAAACTCCGTCTCAAAAAAAAAAACAAAAAACAAAAGCAGAGCTATCCAGCAGAATGGTTGTCAATGTGTGCATTCAACTTACAGAGTTAAACTGATTTGTATTTCAGCAGATCAGAAATGCTTTCTTTGGAGAATGTAGCAACAGTCATTTCCAGCCCTATACTGGCATATAAGAGTTAGTTTAAAACACAGAAGACCCGCTTCCTATAAATTGATCTGCTGTGCGTTGGTTCCTTTTAGGAAGTTGCAACTATGTTTAGATTCAGCGTGTTAGAAACACGTTTCTTCTAAAAGGTGCGTTTGGACATTCCAGTGTGGATGGGAGTACAGGATGTAAAGAGAAATATCTGGCTCTAAAACAAAAACGGAGCTATCCAGCAGAATGGTTGTCAATGTGTGCATTCAACTTACAGAGTTAAACTGATTTGTATTTCAACAGATCAGAAACCCTTTCTTTGGAGAATGTAAAAACAGTCATTTCCAGCCCTATACTGACATGTAAGAGTTAGCAGTAAGAATGCGTTTAAAACACAGAAGACCCGCTTCTTACAAACTGATCTGCTGTGCGTAGGTTCCTTTTAGGAAGTTGCAACTATGTTTCGATTCAGCGAGTTAGAAACACATTTATTCTAAAATCGACCTTTGGACATAGGAGAGTGGATGGGAGTACAGGATGTAAAGAGAAATATCTGACTCTAAAAAAAAACGGAGCTTTCCAGCAGAATGGTTGTCAATGTGTGCATTCAACTTACAGAGTTAAACTGATTTGTGTTTCAGCAGTTCAGAAACCCTTTCTTTGGAGAATGTAGAAACAGTCATTTCCAGCCCTATATTGGCATATAAGAGTTAGCAGTAAGAATGCGGTTAAAACACAGAAGACCAGCTTCTTACAAACTGATCTGCTGTGTGTTGGTTCCTTTTAGGAAGTTGCAACTATGTTTCGATTCAGCGAGTTAGAAACACATTTCTTCTAAAAGCTGCCTTTGGACATTCCAGAGTGGATGGGAGTACGGGATGTAAAGAGAAATATCTGGCTCTAAAACAAAAACGGAGCTATCCAGCAGAATGGTTGTCAATGTGTGCATTCAACTTACAGAGTTAAACTGATGATGCCCTGATTTTGGGCATCATCATGACCATTCTGATGATCATCATTCCAATCCTGATTCTGCAATCCTATCAGTAGATCCAGAGGAATCACCGGGGACAGGGGCTCTGCTCGTGACCTGTCTCCCTCCCTGGTATCCAGATTCCATCGCTCGCCCTGTCCCCAGCCCATCCCATATCAACCCTTGACCCTCACACACTTTTCTACACTGGTTCAATAAAGTGCACGTGCTCCTGGAAAAAAAATAAAATTAAAAAATAAAACTCAAAATAATAAAGAAGAGAAGCGTCACTGGGAAGTTTTTATTTTATTTTATTTTTTTAATCCATGCAACCAGTCTTATTTATGCATAATTGAGAAAACACAGGCCTAGAGAGGTTATGAAACTTGTCTACAGTTACACAGCTTGTGAAGGGCACAGCCACGATTTGAAACCAGGCAGCTTTGCTCTCGGCGACATCAGTGGGCTGCCTTTTGGTAAATTCAGGACATGAGGAGCAGAGGAGGAGAGGCAGGGCAACGGTGCAAGGTGGGGAGGGTCTGAGGGAGGCCGATGGGAGAGGACAGAAAGATCAACCGATCGGCACTGGCTTGAATCTGGCTGGTAGGCCTAAGCCCAGGGGCCCTGGGTGCATATGGCCCCAGGAAGCACGCTCCCCATTCCCTTCCTGCTCCTTCCTTCTTAAGGGCCTCTGCCCATGGTTCCCCTGGAGAGCCAATCGGGGGTCTGCCAGGCAGCGTGCGTGAACACGCACGGGTGAGGGTGACTGGGGCATCTGCCCACCTGATGTACACAGACGTTGCACTTGTCACGGAAGCCCATCTCGTGGCCATCCTCGCCCTCAGGAGAGCGGCACACGTCACAGACGACATCCTCATCACACTCGATGCCCAGCCCCTCCTGCGTCTCGACGGCCCTGGCCCTATTCTGGTGGCACAGGGTCTCCAGCTCCTCCTGCACACGTTCCAGCGTCAGCTCATCCAGCTCTGGCCTCTCCATCTCCCGAAGTTCTGAGTCGATGAGCTGCAGCCAGTAGGCGTCCATCTCGTCCGGGTCCTAGCGGCTGCCTCCTGGCCAATCCGGCCGGGAGCCCTCCCCGAGCGTGGGGCTGCCTGGGGATGCCCGGGCAGGGGGGCCTTCCAGAGGTGGGAGGGTCCTCACCAGGGGCTCTGGGATGGCCTCTGCCCCGGCAGGCACCTGCACCCCTTTCTCCCATTCCTGTCGCCATGGGTCTGCCAGGAGGTAGGAGTCATCCGGGCTGAGCTGGTGTGAGTCCGGGATCCTCATGGCTGTGATGACATCTGTCCGGAAAACCTCCGAGGGCTTCTTTTCGTGCTGTCGGGGCCAGCCCGGCTTGGTGCTGCTGGGCAGGCTGGAGCATCTGGAGGCGGATGTAGATGTCGCGTGACTGTCAGTGGTGGCAGAGTTGTCACTGCTGATGGGGTCTTTTCGCCTCTTCTCTTCAGTCTTGCTCCGCGGTCCCCCCCCGGAGGGGCGCTGCCCGCGGCTCTGCGCCGCTGCAGGGACCGGCGCGGGAAGGAGGCTCCCGAAGCCCGGAGCTCCCGGGGGCCGGCGCGGGAGGGCGGGGGGCGCTCATCCATCCGGGGTCGCGGCCAGGGAGGCGGCGGGGCCCGTGGCGTCCCCGCTGGGGACAGTCAACCCGCCAGACCTGAGCGGGTGCCACTAGGAGTGGGCGCAAAGTAACTCCATGGACGCTACTCACCCCCCCCAAAAAATAGCCTCCGACTGCGATGGCCGCGGTCAGCACCATTCACCAACCCCCTGTGTAGGTTTCTCTTATTTTATTTATTTATTTTTTTGAGATGGAGTCTCGCTCTGTTGCCCAGGCTGGAGTGCAGTGACGCCATCTCAGCCCACTGCAACCTCTGCCTCCTGGGATCAAGTGATTTTCTGCCTCAGCCTCCCAAGTAGCTGCGATTCAGGCACCTGCCACCCATCCTGCTATTGTTTTTGTATTTTAAGTAGAGATGGGGTTTCACCATCTTGACCAGGCTGGTCTTGAACTCCTGACATCGTGATACGCTCACCTCAGCCTCCCAAAGGGCTGGGGTTACAGACATGAGCCACCGCACCCAGCCCAGAAGAGATTTGCTAATTGAGTTCTGGATGACAGGTGTTTCATTGTAGGGGGTCTAAAGAGAGACTCAAATGCCTAGAAGTTCAAGATCAGCTTGTGCAATATAGGGCGACCTTGTCTCTACAAAAACAACCAAGCAACCAAAAATTAGCTGGGCATGGTGGCAGGGGACTCTGGTGCCAGTTACTCAGGAGGCTGAGGCCAGAGAATCGCTAGGGTCAGGGAGGTTGAGGCTGCCGTGAGTTGTGATCACTCCACTGTATTCAACCTGTGAGTCTGAGAGCCTGTTTTAAAAAACACACACAAAAAATAGAGGCCTGAACATGAATGATTATTCATGAGTGACCCTATGTTGAACAAACAAAGCTGCCCCCAGATCCTGAACCACCAAAAACTGTAAGATAATAAATGTTAATTGTTTCAACAATTCACGTAAATGGCCCACCAATTGTAGGGGCAATTTGTGATACAACAATAACTAACTAGTATCTCTAGATTTCTTTTTCTTTTTTTTGTTTTTTTTACATTGAGATGGAATCTTGCTCTGTTGCCAGGCTGGAGTGCAGTGGCGTGATTGATCTTGGCTCACTGCAACCTCCACCCCCTGGGTTCAAGTGATCCTCCTGCCTCAGCCTCCTGAGTAGCTGGGACTACAGGCACTCACCACCACACCCAGTAAATGTTTGTATTTTTGGTAGAGAAGAGGTTTCTCCATGTCGGCCAGGATGGTCTCGACCTCTTGACCTCATGATCCACCCTCCTCAGCCTCCCAAACTGCTGAGATTACAGGTTTGAGCCGCCGCACCTGGCCTAGATTTCTTTGGAAGGAAAAGCTATGTCCAGGAGGAGATTCAAAACCCACTTTTGTGTATGTGTGTGTGAGTGTGTGTGTGTGTGTGTGTGATGGAGTCTTGCTCTGTTGCTTAGGCTGGAGTGGTGAGATCCAGGCTCACTGCAACCTCCACCTCCTGATTAAGTGATTCTCCTGCTTCGGCTACTTTTTGTGACGTTAGTAAAGACAGGGTTTCACTATGTTGGTCAGCCTGGTCTTGAGCTCCTGGGTGCAGGGGATCCAACCACCTCAGCCTCCCAAAGTGCTGAGATTTCAGGAGTGAGCCACACCATGCCAAGCCTACCATTGCTATTGATCTTTGTAGCCAAGGATAATCATCTCAAAACAATGATGGCCTCCTCCTCGGTTCTTCTTTCAGAATCTCTGTCTTCCATTCCCTCCCTCAATATGCACACTTCATTTACTACAGCACTCCTTTCCCACCGCAAAGCCTACGTCCAAATAAAAATCTTCCGCTTTAGAGAGCTTCTCCCTGTTTATCATTAAGGTTGACAATTTCTTCTTTGAGCCTTGTTGTGGCGTAGAACTTCCTCCCCTCAAAGTATCTGTTGAAGTCCAAAAGCCCCCTCCATCCGCCGTACCTGGGGATGTGACGTGATTTGGAAATAGGGTCACTACACATAGAATGAGTTAGGGCTCAGTACAGGGACTCACACCTGTAATTCCAGCACTTTGGGAGGCCAAGGTAGGTGGATCACTTGAGGCCAGCAGTTTGAGACTACTCTGGACAACACAGAGAAACTCCTCTCTACAAACAAACAAACAAAAAACTTAGCCAGCTGTGGTGGTTCACACCTGTAGTCCCAGCTGCTTGAGAGGCTGAGGTAAGAGGATCACTTGAGCTTGGGAGGCAGAGGTGGCAGTGAGCCAAGATGGTGCCACTGTACTACAGCCTGAGTGACAGAGCTAGTCCCTGTCTCAAAAAAAAAAAAAAAAAAAAAAAAAAAAAAAAAAAAAAAAAAGATTAGTTAAGATGAGGTTCCATTGGACTAAGGCGGGTCACATTGGATTAAGGCAGCTCTTAATTTTTTTTTTTTTTTTTTTGAGATGGAGTTTCCCTCTTGTTGTCTAGGCTGGAGTGCAACCGCACAATCTTGGTTCACTGCCGCCTCTGCCTCCCAGGGGCAAGTAATTCTAGGGCCCAGCCTCCTGAGTGGCTGTGATTAGAGCGACTCACCACCACACCTGGCTAATTTTTTTTGTATTTTTAGTAGAGATAGTGTTTCTCCATGTTCGTCAGGCTGGTCTGGAACTCCCAACCTCTGGAGATCCGTCCACCTCAGCCTCCCAAAGTGCTGGGATTACATGCAGCCACAATGCCCTGCCTTATTTATTTATTTATTTTTTTGACGGAGTTTCCCTCTTGTTACCCAGGCTGGAGCGCAATAGCGCGATCTCGGCTCACCGCAACCTCCGCCTCCTGGGTTCAGGCAATTCTCCTGCCTCAGCCTCCTGAGTAGCTGGGATTACAGGCACGTGCCACCATGCCCAGCTAATGTTTTGTATTTTTCTTTTTAGTCGAGACGGGGTTTCACCATGTTGACCAGGATGGTCTCGATCTCTCGACCTCGTGATCCACCCGCCTCGGCCACTGCGGTCTAGCTCCCTCACCCAGGCTGGAGTGCAGTGACGCCATCTTGGCTCACGGCAATCTCCACTCCCCAGGTTCAAGCAATTCTCGAGGCAGCCCCTAAAGCTAATGATTCACATTCTCCTAAGGAGAGGAAAATTTGGACGCAGATACAGAGACAGAGACAGGGAAGAAAGCCAGGCAGTGATGGAAGCAGAGGCTGGAGTGAAGCCAGGTCACACCAAAGTCTGCCGGCCGCCACCAGAAGCTGGAGGAGGCAGGCGGGATCCTCCCTGGAGCCTTCAGAGGGAGCGCGGTGGCCCTGCCCACACCCCGACTCTGGCCTCCTGCACTGTGCAAAAATGCATTTCTGTTGTCTGAAGCCGCCTGGTTTGTGGTCATCCATTACAGCGCTACAGAAAACAAGTATCAGCTTCTTTCTTTTGTGGCAGGACGCAAACCTTGTCAATTCCAGCTCATTCTGGAAATGCGCTCTTCTTGCGTATGGAGCCTGGGGTGGGGGGGGGGTGAAGCTGTCCTCACAGTGTTAGCTAGAACTCTGGACAGACATGGTTATGATTAAGCATTAGGCCGGGCGCAGTGGCTCATGACCGTAATCTTGGCTCTTTGGGAGTCTAAGGTGGGCAGATCACCAGAGGTCAGGTGTTGGAGACCACGCTGGCCAACATGGTAAAACATCCATTTCTACTAAATGCACAAAAAATCAGCTGGCATGATGGCGCCTGCTTGTAATCCCAGCTACTCAGGAGGCTGAGGCAGGAGAGTCACTTGAACCTGGGAGGTGGAGGTTGCAGTGAGTCGAGATCACAGCACTGCACTCCAACCTGGGCAACGAGAGTGAAACTCTATCTCAAAAAAATAAACATTAATCCTCAACAGGGCACAGTAGCTCACGCCTGTAATCCTAGCACTTTTGGAGGCCGAGTCAGGTGGATCAGTTGAGGTCAGGAGTTCAAGACCAGCCTGACCAACATGCTGAAACCCCGTCTCTACTAAAAATACAAAAACTTGGCTGAGCATGGTGGCGAGCACCTGTAATTCCAGCCACTCTGGAGGCTGAGGCAGGAAAATGGCTTAAACCTGCGAGGGAGAGGTTGCAGTGAGCCAAGATCGTGCCACTGCATTCCAGCCTGGTAACAGAGCAAGACTCTGTCTCAAAAAAACAATCACGAGCCGGGCGCAGTGGCTCACGCCTGTAATCCCAGCACTTTGGGAGGCCGAGGCGGGTGGATCACGAGGTCAAGAGATCGAGACCATCCTGGTCAACATGGTGAAACCCCGTCTCTACTAAAAATACAAAAAATAATAATAAAAATAAAATCATCTGGGCATGGTGGCGCAGGCCTGTAGTCCCAGCTACTCCAGAGGCTGAGGCAGGAGAATTTCCTGAACCCAGGAGGAGGAGGTTGGGGTGAGCCGAGATCACGCCATTGCACTCCAACCTGGGTAACATGAGCGAAACTCGGTCTCAAAAAAAAAAAAAAAAAAAAAAAAAATTGGCTGTGTGCCGTGACTCATGTCTGTATTCCCAGCGCTTTGGGAGGTCTAGGCAGGCAGATCACTTGAGGTTAGGAGTTCGAGACCATCCTGGGCAACATGGTTAAACCCCTTCTCTACCAAAAACACAAAAGTTAGCCAAGCATGGTGGCATATGCCTGTGATCCCAGCTACTTTGAAGGCTGAGGCAGGGGAATCACTTGAACCCAGGAGGCAGAAGTTGCAGTGAGCAGACATCATGCCATTGCACTTCAGCCTGGTGACAAAGTGAGACTCCATCTCAAATGATAATAATAAATAAGAAGAATTTTAAATTATGGCCAGGTGCGGTGGCTCACCCCTGTAATCCCAGCACTTTGGGAGGCCGAGGCGGGTGGATCACGAGGTCGAGAGATCGAGACCATCCCGGTCAACATGGTGATACCCCATCTCTACTGAAAATACAAAAACTAGCTGGGCGTGGTGGCATGTGCCTGTAATCCCAGCTACTTAGGAGGCTGAGGCAGGAGAACTTCCTGAGCCCAGGAGGCGGAGGTTGCGGTGAGCCGAGACAGCACCATTGCACTCCAGCCTGGGTAAGAAGAGCGAAACTCCATCTCAAAAAAAAAAAAAAAAAAAAAAAAAAAAAGAGAGAAATATCTGGCTCTAAAACAAAAACGGAGCTATCCAGCAAAATGGTTGTCAATGTGTGCATTCAACTTACAGAGCTAAAGTGAATTGTATTTCAGCAGTTCAGAAACCCTCTCTTTGGAGAATGTAGAAAGTCATTTCCAGCCCTATAGTGGAATATAACAGTTAACAGTAAGAATGCCTTTAAAACACAGAAGACCCGCTTCTTACAAACTGATCTACTGTGTGTTGGTTCCTTTTAGGAAGTTGCAACTATGTTTAGATTCAGCGAGCTAGAAACACATTTCTTCTAAAAGCTTCCTTTGGACATTCCAGAGCGGATGGGAGTACAGGATGTAAAGAGAGATATCTGACTCTAAAACAAAAACGGAGCTATCCAGCAGAATGGTTGTCAATGTGTGCATTCAACTTACAGAGTTAAACTGATTTGTATTTCAGCAGTTCAGAAACCCTTTCTTCGTAGAATGTAGAAACAGTCATTTCCAGCTCTATCGTGGCATATCAGAGTTAACAGTAAGAATGAGTTTATACACAGAAGTCGTGCTTCTTACAAACTGATCTGCTGTGTGTTGGCTCCTTTTAGGAAATTGCAACTATGTTTAGATTCAGCAAGTTACAAACCCATTTCTTCTAAAAGCTTCCTTTGGACATTCCTGAGTGGATGGGAGTACAGGATGTAAAGAGAAATATCTGACTCTAATACAAAAACAGAGCTATCCAGCAGAATGGGTGTCAATAATATAAAAAATATAAACCAGTTCCTAACTCATCCTAATTTAAAATAATATAATTTTCAGTGCTCATTATTGTTTCTTTGTGATTTCTTAAGCCATAAAATCTGTTTTGTAAAAAGTTCTGGAATATAATTTGGCAATTAATCTGCTAGCTATTTCATCTTCCCAACAAGAGTCAGGACTAACATTTCCAATATTAGTAAATGTATTTCCAGAATACCTTCCTGCATGTAAAATACAAGAAATAATCTAGTTGAATTATCTGATTGTTTTCAAATTAATAAATTTAGGCCTCTTCGACATTGTTGTTTTACCTACTAGAGCATATTATATGCTTGATACGGATTATAACTAGATGATATCAGAAAACGTTTGGCCTTTGTCCATTATGACAAGACTATTTTCTTCATGAAATTAAGGATGAAGCATTCAAAGAAAGGTAACTTATTAACATTAGTTTTTCACATTCGAAAAATATTATAAACCAGTAGTTTTCAGAATTTAATTGTTTGCTACATTTCTTCTTAGTTTAAGAATATTCTAACACCATTGCCAGGCTTCATATTCATCTATTTCAATTAGTTCTGTAAATAATTGTTTTTGCTTTCGGGTTTTCGATTCAAAATAGATTTTTCTTGCAATATATTTAATAATTCTAACAGAAAAATAACTTCACTTGATTTTTTATTTATTTAAAAAACTAATTTTTTTATAATTAATGGTTAGATTTAATTTAATTAGATTTAAATGAGAAATGGCCACCATGAAAACTTTTTGAAAAGTACAGTCATATGATCGGGTGTGGTGGCTCACATCTGTAATCTCTTTGGGAGGCCAATCAGAGTGGGTAACCTCAGGTCAGGAGTTTGAGAACTGCCTGCCCAATATGGTGAAACCCCATCTCTATTAAAGATTCAAAAATTAGCCTGGCATGCTGGCAGGCACCTGTAGTCCCAGCTACTTGGGAGGCTGAAAGAGATTGCTTGAACCAGAGGGGCGGAGGTTGCAGTGAATTGAGATTATGCCACTGCACAGCAGCCTGGGAAACAGCAAGACGCCATCTCAAAAAAAAAAAAAAAAGTACAATCATATTTAACAATGAAAAGATACACAAAATTAAAAATATGTGACATATTAAAGTATATCTACATCTATAAGATTCAGATACACAGTGGTTAAGCACGTTGTCTCCTCCTTAAATTTTCTTTTCACAATGAGGTGACTTTAGAAATTGTATTAGTTTGGCCGGGCGTGGTGGCTCAAGTGGGTAATCCCAGCCCTTTGGGAGGCCGAGGCGGGTGGATCACGAGGTCAAGAGATCGAGATCATCCTGGTCAACATGGTGAAACCCCGTCTCTACTAAAAACACAAAAAATTAGCTGGGCATGGAGGCGTGTGCTTGTAATCCCAGCTACTCAGGAGGCTGAGGCAGGAGAATTGCCTGAACCCAGGAGGTGGAGGTCGCGGTGAGCCGAGATCGCGCCATTGCACTGCAGCCTGGGTAACAAGAGTGAAACTCTGTCCCAAAAAAAAAAAAAAAAAAAAAAAAGAAAAGAAAAGAAAAGAAATTGTATTAGTTTGTTTTCAAGCTGCTGATAAAGAAATACCTGATACACCCATCAGATCTCGTGAGATGTATTCACTATCACGAGAATAGCACAGGAGAGACTGATGCCCATGGTTCGATTACCTTCTTTTGGGTTTCTTTCACAACAGGGGAGAATTCTGGGAGATACGATAATATTTGGGTGTGGACGGAACCGAATCATATCATTCAGCCCTTCCATATCTCATGGCCTCACATCTGAAAACCGATCATGCCTTCCCCAAAATTCCCCAAAGTCTTAACTCATTTCAGCATCAAACCAAAAGTCCACAGTTCAAAGTCTCATCTGAAACAAGTCAAGTCTCTTCTGCCTGTGAGCCTGTAACATCAAAAGCAAGCTAATGTCTTTCTAGATACAATGGGGGTACAGGTACTGGGTAAGTAGGGCCATTCCAAATTGGAAAATTTGGCCTAAACAAAAGTTACAGGGCCCATTCAAGTCCAAAACCCAGTGAGACGATCAAATTTGAAAGCTCCACAACAAACTAGTTTGACTCCAGGTGTCACACCTAGGTCACTATGATTCAAAAGGTGGGTTTCCATGGTCTTGGGAAGCTCTGACCCTGTGGCTTTTCAGAGTACAGCCTTTCTCCTGGTTGCTTTCCTGGGTTGGTGTTGAGTGTCTGTAGATTTTCCAGGTGCTTGTTGGTGAATCTAGCATTCTGGGGTCCAGAGGATGGTGGCTGTCTTCTCACGGCTCCATGAGGCAGTGCCACAGTAGGGACTCTGTGTGAGGGCTTCAACCCCACAAACCAAAACACCGCCACAAAGCCCAAAACCATATATATCATAAAGAGGTGGGAGGGAGTATGCTATGATACAGCAGTGCTCCTCAAGACAAAGATGCTTTCAGTGACTCCGGACGCAGGTAAGTATTTAAGAGTGGTGTTGGACCCACGAATGTGTTGGACCCACCACTTGTGATGACCAGGGTAAAAGTCATGGAGCTTCTGCCCCAGGTTATAAGTTCCAAACATAAAGCATTAAAAAAATGATAAAATTACCTGAGGCCCCCAAACATATAAAAAAATGCTCATCCTCACTGGTCATTAGAGAAATGCAAATCAAAACGACATTAGGATACCATCTCACGCCAGTTAGAATGGCGGTCATTAAAAAATCTGGAGACGACAGATGCTGGAGAGGGTGTGGAGAAATAGGAACAATTTTACACTGTCGGTGGGAGCGTAAATTAGTTCAACCATTGTGGAAGACAGTGTGGCGATTCCTCAAGGACCTAGAAATAGAAATTTCATTTGACCCAGCCATCCCATTAGTGGGTATCTATCCAAAGGAGTATAAATCGTTCTACTATAAGGACACACGCACACGAATGTTCACTGCAGCACTGTTGACGACAGCAAAGACTCGGAACCAACCCAAATGCCCATCGATGATGGACTGGACAGGGAAAATGTGGCACATATACCCCATGGAATATTATGCAGCCATCAAAAATGATGAGTTCGTGTCCTTTGTAGGGACACGGATGAACCTGGAAACCATCCTTCTCAGCAAACTGACATAAGAGCATGAAATCAAACACCGCATGTTCTCACTCATAGGTGGGCGTTGAACAATGAGAACACACGGACACGGGGAGGGGAGCACCACACGCTGGAGTCTGTTGGGGGAAATAGGAGAGGGACAGCAGGGGGCGGGGAGGTGGGGAGAGACAGCAGGGGGAGAAATGCCAGATATAGGTGACGGGGAGGAAGGCAGCACAGCACACCGCCACGTGTGTA
The DNA here is from genome assembly GCF_048565385.1 of Saimiri boliviensis. Lineage (NCBI taxonomy): Eukaryota > Metazoa > Chordata > Mammalia > Primates > Cebidae > Saimiri > Saimiri boliviensis. Next base: position 229,551 of record NW_027412499.1, read on the forward strand.
CCTACGCGACAATCTTGCACGTTCTTCACATGTACCCCCAAACCTCAAATGCAACAAAAAAAGAAAAAAGAAAACAATGATAAAATGGCAGCATGCGATGAATGTGGAATTCTGATATTAACTACTCCAGAACAGTGTTTGAAATAATTTTTGTGCTGCTTGTGGTGTTCCACTTGCCAGGAACATGCACAGGAATAATGATATTTACAAGCATATTCCGAATTCAGCACAGAATTAGGATATTAAGACTCAAGCCTATGTGGAAGCATGTAGTTTAAGCTCTGCCCACCTGATGTTTTGGGGGCTGACGGTGATGGCATGGGAGATACTCACATGGGAGATGGTGCCAATGCTCACGCTCCGGCCCACTCTGTTGTGAACATAAAAAACAACTTTCTATCTAATATTACTGAAAAAATGGATCAACGCCAAAGCAGTCCTTCTCAGAAGAAGTTTCTTAGAGAGTTCCAGGTACTCCTGGTCAGGTGCTTGAGAATCAAATTCATGCGTCGTAACGTTCGTCTCATAAATAAAGAAAACTGTGATGTCAAGAAGAACACTTGAGCTATTTAACTATCATCTGGGATAAGAAGATCATTTTTACTGCTATAATACTGGAGGTAATGTGTTATTTTCAAGTAATTGATCCTTGAATTCCAAGTGAGGAGATTGTTCATGAACACATCAGGTCTGTTTCATGGGGGAAACCAAAATACCCTATTGTGTACTTGCTATTCTTTCTAGCCCAGATATATTTTGTTAAACTTCATTATTCTTTCGACAAGAGCTTTGCTCTAAAAAGAAAAACATATGTTGTCACTGTAGTACTATGCTAGAGTATTATGACAGTGTTTCACATATATTTTTATGAGAAATTCATCATGTGCTTTATTGTTCCTTTTTCACAGGGGAGGAGATTTCAAACATAAAAAGATCGAATGACATTTTGGATCTAATTTGGCCGTGTCCCCACTCAAATCTAAACTTGAATTGAATCTCCCAGACTTCCCATGTGTTGTGGGAGGGACCCAGAGGGAGGTGGTTTAATCACGGGGGCCAGTCTCTCCTAGTCACATGACAGTAAATAAGTCTCATTAGATATTAGATATCAACAGTTTCTGCTTCTGTCTTCTCCCCTTTTTCCTCTTGCCACCGTTACGGAAGAAGTGCCTTTCACCTCCCGCCACAATGCTGCAGCCTCTTTTAGCCATGTGGAACTGTAAGTCAAGCGAAACTTCTTTTTGGTTCCAGTTTCAGGTATTTATTTATCAGCACCATGACAATGAACGAATACCGTCAATCTGTACTCGTAGAGTGGGGCATTCTGGAAAGATACCCAAAAATACGAAAGCAATTTTCGAACTGGGTCACAGGCAGAGGCTGGAGAAACTTGGAGGGCTCAGAAGAACACACAAAACTGTGGGAAAGTTTGGAACCTCCTCGCGGCTTGTTGAGTGGCTTTGACAAAAATGCTGACGGTGATACGAACAATAAGGTTCAGGCGGAGGCGGTCTCAGACAGAGAAGAGACACTTGTCGGGAACTGGCACAGAGTTGACTCTTGCTACGTTTCAGCAGAGAAACCGGTGGCATTTTGCTCCTGCGCTAGAGATTTGCGAAACTTTGAAATTGAGAGAGGTGATTTACGGTGTCTGGTGGAAATAATTTCTGAGCAACAAAGCGTTTAAACCACGACTAGGGTGCTGTTAGAAGCATTCTGTCTTAAAAGGGAAACAAAGTATAAAAGTTCAGAAAATCGGCAGCCTGAGAATGCAGTAGAAAGGAAAATTCCAGACAGGTGTGGTCGCTCACACCTGTCATCCCAGCACTATGGGAGGCCAAGGCGGGCAGATCACCTGAAGTCGGGAGTTCAGGATCAGCCTGGGAAGCATGGAGAAACTCTGTCTGTAGAGAAAATACAAAATTAGCCGGGTGGGGTGACGGACTCCTGCAATCCCAGCTACTTGGGAGGCTGGAGCAGAAGAACTGCTCGAACCTGGGAGGAAAATGTTGTGAGCCAAGACTGCGCCATTGCACTCGAGCCTGATAACAAGAGCGAGACTCCTCAAAACACAAAAACAAAAATGAAAAGAAAAGCCCATTTTTTTGTGGGGAAATTCAAGCCAGCTGCAGAAATTTTTATAAGTAGCGAGGACTCAAATGCTAATCCCCAAGATGATGGGATGAACAACTCTAGCCCATTTCATGACATCCCCTCCCTTCACAGGTCTGGAGGCGCAGGAGGAAAATGTGCTTTTGTTGGCCAGGCCCAAGCACCCCATGCTGTGTGCAGCCTAGGGATTTGGTGCCCTGTGTCCCAATTGCTCCACCCATGGCTGACAGAGGCCAAGGTAGACCTCAGGTTGTAACTTCGGAGAGTGGAAAGACCAAGCCTTGGCGGCTACCACTGGGTGTTGAGACTGAAGCTGCGAGTGCACAGAAATAAAGACTCGGGGTTTGGGACCCTCTGCCTCGATTTCAGAAGATGTACGGATATGCCCCGGAGCTCAGACAAAATTGGTCGCAGGGCAGGCCCTCTGCCAGGGCAGTGCAGAAGGAAATGTGGGGTCGAAGCCCTCACACAGAGTCCCGACTGCGGCGCTGCCTCATGGAGCCGTGAGAAGACAGCCACCATCCTCTGGACCCCGGAATGCTAGATTCACCAACAAGCACCTGGAAAATCTACAGACACTCAACACCAACCCAGGAAAGCAGCCAGGAGAAAGGCTGTACTCTGAAAAGCCACAGGGTCAGAGCTTCCCAAGACCATGGAAACCCACCTTTTGAATCATAGTGACCTACGTGTGACACCCGGAGTCAAACTAGTTTGTTGCGGAGCTTTCAAATTTGATCGTCTCACTGGGTTTTGGACTTGAATGGGCCCTGTAACTTTTGTTTAGGCCAAATTTTCCAATTTGGAATGGCCCTACTTACCCAGTACCTGTACCCCCATTGTATCTAGAAAGACATTAGCTTGCTTTTGATGTTACAGGCTCGCAGGCAGAAGAAACTTGACTTGTTTCAGATGAGACTTTGAACTGTGGACTTTTGGTTTGATGCTGAAATGAGTTAAGACTCTGGGGAATTTTGGGGAAGGCATGATCGGTTTTCAGACGTGAGGCCATGAGATATGGAGGGGCCAAGGGCCGAATGATATGGTTAGGTTCCGTCCACACCCAAATATTAACTTGAATCGTATCTCCCAGAATTCTCACCTGTTGTGAAAGAAACCCAAAAGAAGGTAATTGAACCATGGGCATCAGTCTCCCCTGTGCTATTCTCGTGATAGTGAATAAATCTCACGAGATCTGATGGGTGTATCAGGTATTTCTTTATCAGCAGCGTGAAAACAAAGTAATACAATTTCTAAAGTCACCTCATTGTGAAAAGAAAATTTAAGGAGGAGACAACGTGCTTAACCACTGTGTATCTGAATCTTATAGATGTAGATATACTTTAATATGTCACATATTTTTAATTTTGTGTATCTTTTCATTGTTAAATATGATTGTACTTTTTTTTTTTTTTTTTTTTTGAGATGGAGTCTTGCTGTTTCCCAGGCTGGTGTGCAGTGGCATAATCTCAATTCACTGCAACCTCCGCCCCTCTGGTTCAAGCAATCTCTTTCAGCTTCCCAAGTAGCTGGGACTACAGGTGCCTGCCGCCATTCCAGGCTAATTTTTGAATCTTTAATAGAGATGGGGTTTCACCATATTGGGCAGGCAGTTCTCAAACTCCTGACCTCAGGTTACCCACTCTGATTGGCCTCCCAAAGAGATTACAGATGTGAGCCACCACACCCGACCATATGACTGTACTTTTCAAAAAGTTTTCATTGTGGCCATTTCTCATTTCAATCTAATTAAATTAAATCTAACCATTAATTATAAGAAAAATTAGTTTTTTAAATAAATAAAAACATCAAATGAAGTTATTTTTCTGTTAGAATTATTAAATATATTGCAACAAAAATCAGTTTTGAATAGAAAACCCGAAAGCAAAAACAATTATTTACAGAACTAATTGAAATAGATGAATATGAAGCCTGGCAATGGTGTTAGAATATTCTTAAACTCAGAAGAAATGTAGCAGACAATTAAATTCTGAAAACTACAGGTTTATAATATTTTTCTAATGTGAAAAACTAAAGTTAATAAGTTACCTTTCCTTGAATGCTTCATCCTTAATTTCATGAAGAAAATAGTCTTGTCATAATGGACAAAGGCCAAACGTTTTCTGTTATCATCTAGTTATAATCCGTATCAAGTATATAATATGCTCTAGTAGGTAAAACAACAATGTCGAAGAGGCCTAAATTTATTAATTTGAAAACAATCAGATAATTCAACTAGATTATTTCTTGTATTTTACATGCAGGAAGGTATTCTGGAAATACATCTACTAATATTGGAAATGTTAGTCCTGACTCTTGTTGGGAAGATAAAATAGCTAGCAGATTAATTGCGAAATCATATTCCAGAACTTTTTAGAAAACAGATTTTATGGCTTAATACATCACAAAGAAACAATAACGAGCACGGAAAATTATATTATTTTAAATTAGGATGAGTTAGGAACTGGCTTATATTTTTGATATTATTGACAACCATTCTGCTGGATAGCTGCTTTTTTGTATTAGAGTCAGATATTTCTCTTTACATCCTGTACTCCCATCCACTCAGGAATGTCCAAAGGAAGCTTTTAGAAGAAATGCGTTTGTAACTCGCTGAATCTAAACATAGTTGCAATTTCCTAAAAGGAACCAACACACAGCAGATCAGTTTGTAAGAAGCGCGTCTTCTGTGTTTTAAACGCATTCTTCTTTTTTTTTTTTTTTTCTTTTTTTTGAGACGGAGTTTCGCTCTTGTTACCCAGGCTGCAGTGCAATGGCGTGATCTCGGCTCACCGCAAGCTCCGCCTCCTGGGCTCAGGCGATTCTCCTGCCTCAGCCTCCGGAGTAGCTGGGATTATAGGCACGCACTTAAACGCATTCTTACTGTTAACTCTGATATGCCACGATAGGGCTGGAAATGACTGTTTCTACATTCTCCAAAGAAAGGGTTTCTGAACTGCTGAAATACAAATCAGTTTAACTCTGTAAGTTGAATGCACACATTGACAACCATTCTGCTGGATATCTCCGTTTTTGTTTTAGAGCCAGATATTTCTCTTTACATCCGGTACTCCCATCCACTCTGGAATGTCCAAAGGAAGCTTTTAGAAGAAATGTGTTTTTAACTCGCTGAATCTAAACATAGTTGCGACTTCACAAAAGGAACCAACACACAGCAGATCAGCTTGTAAGAAGCGGGTCTTCTGTGTTTCAAACGCATTCTTACTGTTAACTGTTATATGCCACTATAGGGCTGGAAATGACTGTTTCTACATTCTCCAAAGAGAGGGTTTCTGAACTGCTGAAATACAAATCAGTTTAGCTCTGTAAGTTAAATGCACACATTGATAATCATTTTGCTGGATAGCTCCGTTTTTGTTTTAGAGCCAGATATTTCTCTCTCTTTTTTTTTTTGAGACGGAGTTTCGCTCTTGTTACCCAGGCTGGAGTGCAATGGCGCGATCTCGGCTCACTGCAACCTCCACCTCCTGGGTTCAGGCAATTCTCCTGCCTCATCGTCCTGAGTAGCTGGGATTACAGGCACACGCCACCATGCCCAGCTAATTTTTTGTATTTTTACTATAGACGGGGTTTCACCATGTTGACTGGGATGATCTCGATCTCTTGACCTCGTGATGCACCCGCCTCGGCCTCCCAAAGTGCTCGGATTACGGGCTTGAGCCACCGTGCCCGGCCGTGATTATTTATTATTATCATTTGAGATGGAGTCTCACTTTGTCACCAGGCTGAAGTGCAATGGCATGATGTCTGCTCACTGCAACTTCTGCCTCCTGGGTTCAAGTGATTCTCCTGCCTCAGCCTTCAAAGTAGCTGGGATCACAGGCATATGCCACCATGCTTGGCTAATTTTTGTGTTTTTGGTAGAGAAGGGGTTTAACCATGTTGCCCAGGATGGTCTCGAACTCCTCACCTCAAGTGATCTGCCTGCCTAGACCTCCCAAAGCGCTGGGAATACAGACATGAGTCACAGCACCCGGTCAATTTTTTTTTTTTTTTTTTTTTTTTTCTGGGACCGAGTTTCGCTCTTGTTACCCAGGTTGGAGTGCAATAGCGTGATCTCGGCTCACCCCAATCTCCTCTTCCTGGGTTCAGGCAGTTCTCCTGCCTCAGCCTCCCAAGTAGCTGGGACTACAGGCGTGCACCACCATGCCCAGCTGATTTTATTTATTTATTTATTTATTTATTTATTTATTTATTTATTTATTTATTTTAGTAGAGACGGGGTTTCACCATGTTGACCAGGATGGTCTCGATCTCTTGACCTCGTGATCCACCCGCCTCGGCCTCCCAAAATGCTGGGATAACAGGCTTGAGCCACCGCGCCCGGCTCATTATTACTTTTTTGAGATGGAGTCTTGCTCTGTTACCATGTTGGAATGCAGTGGCAGGATCTTGGCTCACTACAACCTCTCCCTCCCAGGTTTAAGCCATTTTCCTGCCTCAGCCTCCAGAGTGGCTGGAATTACAGGTGCTCGCCACCATCCTCAGCCAAGTTTTTGTATTTTTAGTAGAGATGGGGTTTCAGCATGTTGGTCAGGCTGGTCTTGAACTCCTGACCTCAACTGATCCACCTGACTCGGCCTCCCAAAGTGCTAGGATTACAGGCGTGAGCTACTGTGCCCTGTCAAGGATTAAGTTTTATTTTTTTGAGATAGAGTTTCACTCTCGTCGCCCAGGTTGGAGTGCAGTGGTGTGATCTCGACTCACTGCAACCTCCACCTCCCAGGTTCAAGTGACTCTCCTGCCTCAGCCTCCTGAGTAGCTGGGATTACAAGCAGGCGCCATCATGCCCAGTCGATTTTTTGTGTTTTTAGTAGAAATGGATGTTTCACCATGTTGGCCAGCGTGGTCTCCAACACCTGACCTCTGGTGATCTGCCCACCTTGGACTCCCAAAGAGCTAAGATTACGGGCATGAGCCACTGCGCCCGGCCTAATGCTTAATCATAACCATGTCTGTCCAGAGTTCTTGTTAACACTGTGAGGACAGCTTCACCCCCCCCCCCCCCCAGGCTCCACACGCAGGAAGAGCGGCGTTTCCAGAATGAGCTGGAATTGACAAGGTTTGCCTCCTGCCCCAAAAGAAAGAAGCTGATACTTGTTTTCTGTAGTGCAGTAATGGATGACCACAAACCAGGTGGCTTCAGACAACAGAAATGTATTTTTGCACAGTGCAGGAGGCCAGAGTCGGGGTGTGGGCAGGGCCACCGCGGTCCCTCTGAAGGCTCCAGGGAGGATCCCGCCTGCCTCCTCCAGCTTCTGGTGGTGGCCGGCAGACTTTGGTGTGGCCTGGCTTCACTCCAGCCTCTGCTTCCATCACTGCATGGCTTTCTTCCCTGTCTCTGTCTCTGTATCTGCGTCCAAATTTTCCTCTCCTTAGGAGAATGTGAATCATTAGCTTTAGGGGCGGCCTCGAGAATTGCTTGAACCTGGGGAGTGGAGATTGCCGTGGGCCAAGATGGCGTCACTGCACGCCAGCCTGGGTGAGGGAGCTAGACCGCCTCAAAAAAAAAAAAAAAAAAAAAAAAAAAAAAAAAAAAAAGGCCGGGCACGGTGGCTCAAGCCTGTAATCCCAGCACTTTGGGAGGCCGAGGCGGGTGGATCACGAGGTCGAGAGATCGAGACCATCCTGGTCAACATGGTGAAACCCCGTCTCTACTAAAAAAAAAAATACAAAAAATCAGCTGGGCATGGTGGCACGTGCCTGTAATCCCAGCTACTCAGGAGGCTGAGGCAGGAGAATTGCCTGAACCCAGGAGGCAGACGTTGCGGTGAGCCGAGATCGCGCCATTGCACTCCGGCCTGGGTAACAAGAGCGAAACTCCGTCAAAAAAAAAAAAAACAAACAAAAAAAAAAAACGGCAGGGCATTGTGGCTTCTGCATGTAATCCCAGCACTTTGGGAGGCTGAGGTGGACGGATCTCCTGAGGTTGGGAGTTCGAGACCAGCCTGACCGACATGGAGAAACACTATCTCTACTAAAAATACAAAAAAATTTAGCCAGGTGTGGTGGTGAGTCGCTGTAATCACAGCCACTCAGGAGGCTGGTCCCTAGAATTACTTGACCCTGGGAGGCAGAGGTTGCAGTGAACCAAGATTGTGCGGTTGCACTGCAGCCTAGACAACAAGAGGGAAACTCCATCTCAAAAAAAAAAAAAAAAATTAAGAGCTGCCTTAATCCAATGTGACCTGCCTTAGTCCAATGTAAGCTCATCTTAACTAATCTTTTTTTTTTTTTTTTTTGAGACAGGGTCTAGCTCTGTCACTCAGGCTGTAGTACAGTGCCACCATCTTGGCTCACTGCTACCTCTGTCTCCAAGGCTCAGGCGATCCTCTTACCTCAGCCTCTCAAGCAGCTGGGACTACAGGTGTGAACCGCCACAGCTGGCTAAGTTTTGTTTGTTTGTAGAGAGGACTTTCTCTAGGTTGCCCAGAGGAGTCTCAAACTCCTGGCCTCAAGTGATCCACCTACCTTGGCCTCCCAAAGTGCTGGAATTACAGGTGTGAGTCCCTGTACTGAGCCCTAACTCATTCTATGTGTGGTGACCCTATTTCGAAATCACGTCACATCCCCAGGTACGGCGGAGGGAGGCGGCTTTTGGACTTCAACAGATACTTTGAGGGGAGGAAGTTCTACCCCACAACGAGGCTCAAAGAAGAAACTGTCAACCTAAATAATAAACGGGGAGAAGCTCTCTAAAACGGAAGAAGATGTATTTGGACGTAGGCTTTGCGGTGGGAAAGGAGTGCTGTAGTAAATGAAGTGTGCATATTGAGGGAGGGAATGGAAGACAGAGATTCTGAAAGAAGAACCGAGGAGGAGGCCATCATTGTTTTGAGATGATTATCCTTGGCTACAAAGATCAATAGCAATGGTAGGCTTGGCATGGTGTGGCTCACTCCTGAAATCTCAGCACTTTGAGAGGCTGAGGTGGTTGGATCCCCTGCACCCAGGAGCTCAAGACCAGACTGACCAACATAGTGAAACCCTGTCTTTACTAACGTCACAAAAAGTAGCCGAAGCAGGAGAATCACTTAATCAGGAGGTGGAGGTTGCAGTGAGCCAAGATCTCACCACTCCAGCCTAAGCAACAGAGCAAGACTCCATCTCACACACACACACACACACAAAAGTGGGTTTTGAATCTCCTCCTGGACATGGCTTTTCCTTCCAAAGAAATCTAGGCCAGGTGCGGTGGCTCTAACCTGTAATCTCAGCAGTTTGGGAGGCTGAGGAGGGTGGATCATGAGGTCAAGAGGTCGAGATCATCCTGGCCGACATGGAGAAACCGCTTCTCTACCAAAAATACAAACATTTACTGGGTGTGGTGGTGTGTGCCTGTAGTCCCAGCTACTCAGGAGGCTGAGGCAGGAGGATCACTTGAACCCAGGGGGTGGAGGTTGCAGTGAGCCAAGATCAAGCATGCCACTGGACTCCAGCCTGGCAACAGAGTAAGATTCCATCTCAATGAAAAAAAAAGAAAAATAAATGTAGAGATACTAGTTAGTTATTGCTGTATCACAAATTGCCCCTACACTTGGTGGGCCATTTACGTGAATCGTTGAAACAATTAACATTTATTATCTGACGGTTTTTGGTGGTTCAGGATCTGGGGGCAGCTTTGTTTGTTCAACATAGGGTCACTCATGAATGATAATTCATGTTCGGGCCTCTATTTTTGTGTGTGTGTGTGTGTGTGTGTTTTTTTTTTTTTTTTTTTTTTTTTTTAAAAAACAGGCTCTCAGACTCACAGGTTGAATACAGTGGAGTGATCACAACTCACGGCAGCCTCAACCTCCCGGGCCCTAGTGATTCTCTGGCCTCAGCCTCCTGAGTAACTGGCACCAGAGTCCCCTGCCACCGTGCCCAGCTAATTTTTGGTTACTTGGTTGTTTTTGTAGAGACGAGGTCTCCCTATATTGCACAAGCTGATCTTAAACTTCCAGGCATTTGAGTCTCTCTTTAGACCCCCTACAATGAAACAGCTGGCATCCAGAACTCAATTAGCAAATCTCTTCTCCGCTGGGTGCGGTGGCTCATGTCTGTAACCCCAGCCCTTTGGGAGGCTGAGGTGAGCGTATCACGACGTCAGGAGTTCAAGACCAGCCTGGTCAAGATGGTGAAACCCCATCTCTACTTCAAATACAAAAACAATAGCAGGATGGGTGGCAGGTGCCTGAATCGCAGCTACTTGGGAGGCTGAGGCAGAAAATCACTTGATCCCAGGAGGCACAGGTTGCAGTGGGCTGAGATGGCGTCACTGCACTCCAGCCTGGGCAACAGAGCGAGACTCCATCTCAAAATAAATAAATAAATAAATAAATAAATAAATAATAAGAGAAACATACACAGGGGGTTGGTGAATGGTGCCGACCGGGGCCATCGCAGTCGGAGGCTATTTTTTGGGGGGGGGGGGTGAGTAGCTTCCATGGAGTTACTTTGCGCCCACTCCTAGTGGCACCCGCTCAGGTCTGGCGGGTTGACTGTCCCCGGCGGGGATGCCACGGGCCCCGCCGCCTCCCTGGCCGCGACCCCGGATGGATGAGCGCCCCCCGCCCTCCCTCGCCGGCCCCGGGAGCTCCGGGCTTCGGGAGCCTCCTTCCCGCGCCGGTCCCTGCAGCGGCGCCCCTCAGAGGGGACCGCGAAGCAAGACGGAAGAGAAGAGGCGAAAAGACCCCATCGGCAGTGACAACTCTGCCACCACTGACCGTCACGCGACATCTACAGCCGCATCGAGATGCTCCAGCCTGCCCAGCAGCACCAAGTCGGGTTGGCCCCGACAGCACGAAAAGAAGCCCTCGGAGGTTTTCCGGTCAGATGTCATCACAGCCATGAGGATCCCGGACTCACACCAGCTCAGCCCGGATGACTCCTGCATCCTGGCAGACCCATGGCGACAGGAATGGGAGAAAGGGGTGCAGGTGCCTGCCGGGGCAGAGGCCATCCCAGAGCCCCTGGTGAGGACCCTCCCACCTCTGGAAGGCCCCCGTGCCCGGGCATCCCCAAGCAGCCCCACGCTCGGGGAGGGCTCCCGGCCGGATTGGCCAGGAGGCAGCCGCTAGGACCCGGACGAGATGGACGCCTACTGGCTGCAGCTCATCGACTCAGAACTGCAGGAGATGGAGAGGCCAGAGCTGGATGAGCTGACGCTGGAACGTGTGCAGGAGGAGCTGGAGACCCTGTGCCACCAGAATAGGGCCAGGGCCATCGAGACGCAGGAGGGGCTGGGCATCGAGTGTCATGAGGATGTCGTCTGCGACGTGTGCCGCTCTCCTGAGGGCGAGGATGGCCACGAGATGGGCTTCCGTGACAAGTGCAACGTCTGTGTGCATCAGGTGGGCAGATGCCCCAGTCACCCTCACCCGTGCCATGTTCACGCACGCTGCCTGGCAGACCCCCGCTTGGCTCTCCAGGGGAACCATGGGCAGAGGCCCTTGAGAAAGAAGGAGCAGGAAGGGAATGGGGAGCGTGCTTCCCGGGGCCATATGCACCCAGGGCCCCTGGGCTTAGGTCTGCCAGCCAGACTCAAGCCAGTGCCAATCGGCTGATCTTTCCGTCCTCTCCCATCGGCCTCCCTCAGAGCCTCCCCACCTTGCACCCTTTCCCTGCCCCTCCTCCTCTGCTCCTCATGTCCTGAATTTACCAAAAGGCAACCCACTGATGTCGCGAGAGCAAAGTTGCCTGGTTTCAAATCGTGGCTGTGTCCTTGACAAGCTGTGTAACTGTAGACAAGTTTCATAACCTCTCTAGGCCTGTGTTTTCTCAATTATGCATAAATAAGACCGGTTGCATGGATTAAAAAAATAAAATAAAATAAAATAAAATAAAAACTTCCCAGTGACGCTTCTCTTCTTTATTTATTTATTATTTTGAGTTTTATTTTTTTATTTTATTTTTTTTTGCAGGAGCACGTGCACTTTATTGAACCACTGTAGAAAAGTGTGTGAGGGTCAAGGGTTGATACGGGATGGGCTGGGGACAGGACGAGCGATGGAATCTGGATACCAGGGAGACAAACAGGTCATGAGCAGAGCCCCTGGCCCGGGTGATTCCTCTGGATCTACTGATAGGCTTGCAGAATCAGGATTGGAATGATGATCATCAGAATGGTCACGATGATGCCCAAAATCAGGGCATCATCAGTTTAACTCTGTAAGTTGAATGCACACATTGACAACCATTCTGCTGGATAGCTCCGTTTTTGTTTTAGAGCCAGATACTTCTCTTTACATCCCGTACTCCCATCCACTCTGGAATGTCCTAAAGCACCTTTTAGAAGAAATGTGTTTTTAACGCTCTGAATCGAAACATAGTTGCAACTTCCTAAAAGGAACCAACACACAGCAGATCAGTTTGTAAGAAGCTGATCTTCTGTGTTTTCAACGCATTCTTACTGCTGTTATATGCTACCATAGGGCTGGAAATGACTGTTTCTACATTCTCTAAAGAAAGGGTTTCTGAACTGCTGCAAACACACATCAGTTTAACTCTGTAAGTTCATTGCACACATTAACAACCATTCTGCTAGATGGCTCCGTTTCTGTTTTAGAACCAGATATTTTTCACAACAGCCTGTACTCCCATCCACTCTGGAAGGTCCAAAGCAGCCTTTAGAAGAAACGTGTTTCTGGCCGGGTGCGGTGGCTCAAGCCTGTAATCCCAGCACTTTGGGAGGCCGAGGCGTGTGGATGACGAGGTCGAGAGATCGAGACCATCCTGGTCAACATGATGAAACCCCGTCTCTACTAAAAATACAAAAAATTAGCTGGGCATGTTGGTGCGTGCCTGTAATCCCAGCTACTCAGGAGGCTGAGGCAGGAGAATCGCCTGAACCCAGGAGGCGGATGTTGCGGTGAGCCGAGATTGTGCCATTGCAGTCCAGCCTGGGAAAAAGAGCGAAGTTCTGTCTCCAAAAAAAAAAAAAAAAAAAAAAAAAAAAAAGAAGAAGAAACGTGTTTCTAACTTGCCGAATCTAAATATAGATGCAACTTCCTAAAAGGAACCAACACACAGGAGATGAGTTTGTAAGAAGCGGGTCTTCTGTGTTTTTTTTTTTTTTTTTTTTTTTTTTTTTTGAGGCGGAGTTTCCCTCTTGTTACCCAGGCTGGAGTGCAATGGCGCGATCTCGGCTCACCGCAACCTCCGCCTCCTGGGTTCAGGCAATTCTCCTGCCTCAGCCTCCTGAGTAGCTGGGATTACAGGCACACGCCACCATGCCCAGCTAATTTTTTTTGTATTTTTTTAGTAGAGACGGGGTTTCACCTTGTTGACTAGGATGGTCTCGATCTCTTGACCTCGTGATCCACCCGCCTCGGCCTCCCAAAGTGCTGGGATTACAGGATTGAGCCACCACGCCCGGCCTCTTCTGTGTTTTAAAGGCATTCTTACTGCTAACTCTTATATACCACTATGGGGCTATAATTCACTGTTGCTACATTCTCCAAAGAAAGGGTTTCTGAACTGGTGAAATACAAATCAGTTTCACTCTGTAAGTTGAATGCACACATTGACAACCATTCTGCTGGTTAGCTCCGTTTTTCTTTTAGAGCCAGATATTTCTCTTTACATCCTGTACTCCCATCCACTCCGGAATGTCCAAACCTAGCTTTTAGAAGAAATGTGTTTCTAACTGGCTCAATCGAAACATAGTTGCAACTTCCTTAAAGGAACCAACACACAGCAGATCAGTTTGTAAGAAGCGGGTCTTCTGTGTTTTAAACGCATTCATACTGCTAACTCTTATATACCACTATGGGGCTATAATTCACTGTTGCTACATTCTGCAAAGAAAGAGTTTCTGAACTGGTGAAATAGAAATCAGTTTAACTCTGTAAGTTGAATGCACATATTGACAACCATTCTGCTGGAGAGCTCCGTTTTTGTTTTAGAGCCAGATATTTCTCTTTACATCCTGTACTCCCATCCACTCTGGAATGTCCAAAGGCACCTCTTAGAAGAAATATGTTTCTAACTCGCTGAATCTAAACATAGTTGCAACTTCCTAAAAGGAACCAACACACAGCAGATCAGTTTGTAAGAAGCGGGTCTTCTGTGTTTTAAACGCATTCTTACTGCTAACTCTTATATGCCGCTATAGGGCTGGAAATGACTGTTTCTACATTCTCCAAAGAAAGGGTTTCTGGCCGGGCGCGGTGGCTCAAGCCTGTAATCCCAGCACTTTGGGAGGCCCAGGCGGGTGGATCACGAGGTCGAGATATCGAGACCATCCTGGTCAACATGGTGAAACCCCGTCTCTACTAAAAATACAAAAAATTAGCTGGGCATGGTGGCACTTGCCTGTAATCCCAGCTACTCAGGAGGCTGAGGCTGGAGAATCGCCTGAACCCAGGAGGCGGAGGTTGCGGGGAGCGGAGATCGTGCCATTGCACTCCAGCCTGGGTAACAAGAGCGAAACTGTGTCTCAAAAAATTAAAAATAAAAAATAAGTAAATAGAAAAGAAAGAGTTGGCCTCTTTTCAATTCCTGTTATGACCAAGTTGTTCCTTTGCTGACAGCCCACCCCATCTGTCACCTCCCCTCAAGGAAAATACCATCACCCTCCTCCACCGTTATTCCAAGATCCATGGAAAACGTTCTATTGAATCACATGGAAGGGGACCACTGTTCCCTGCCCTGCCAACTGGCAGTTACTACTAAGTGTCAAAGACGACCAGGCGTGGTGGCTCAGGCCTATAATCCCAGCACTTTGGGAGGCCGTGATGGGTGGATCACCTGAGGTCCGGAGTTCAAGAGCAGCCCGGTCAACATGGTGAAACCCCGTCTCTACTAAAAATACAAAAATCAGCTGGGTGTGATGGCAGGTGCTTGTCATCCCATCTACTTGGGAGGCTGATGTGGGAGAATTGCTTGAACGTGGGAGGCAGAGGTTGTAGTGAGCCAAGATCAAGTCTCTGCGGCCCGGGCAACAGAGCAAGACTCTGTCGCAAAAGGAAGGAAGGAAGGAGGGAGGGAGGCAGGAAGGAAGGAAGGAAGGAAGGAAGGTCGGTCAGGGATGCTCTTTTACCCCTTACACAGGTATTTTAGTATAGACTGAACATCGCTGATAAAAACAAATCTGAACTCTGAAACGCAACAAAGGGTGAAAACATTTTTTATGTTTTCTGAGACAGACTCTTGCTCTGTTGCCAGACTGGAGTGCAGTGGCACCATCTTGGCTCACTGCAATCTCCGACTCCCCGGTTCAAGAGATTGTCTTGCCTCAGCCTCCCAAGTAGCTGTGATTATAGGCACGTGCCACAACGCCCAGCTAATTTTTGTATTTTTAGTAGAGACGGGGTTTCACCATGTCTACCAAGCTGGTCTTGAACTCCTGATCTTGTGATGCGCCCCCCTCGGCCTCCCAAAATTCTGAGATTACAGGCGTGAGCCATCGCATCGAGCCCAAAAGGTGAAAACATTTTGAGCACCAACGTGCCCTTTCGAGGAAAACGTTCACTGCATAGGTTCAAAAAAATAGATTAAGACCTGGCAGTTGATAGTACAACAGCCTCAGCCTCCCGAGTAGCTGGGACTACAGGCACACACCACTGTGCCTGGCTCCAGAATGCATTTTTTAAATATATATATATATATATATATATATATATATATATATATATAATCTTTTTTTTGAGACGGAGTTTCGCTCTCATTACCCAGGCTGGAGTGCAATGGCGCGATCTCGGCTCACCGCAACCTCCACCTCCCGGGTTCAGGCGATTCTCCTGCCTCAGCCTCCCGAGTAGCTGGGATTACAGGCACGCGCCACCATGCCCAGCTCATTTTTTGTATTTTTAGTACAGATGGGGTTTCACTCTGTTGACCGGGATGGTCTCGATCTCTTGACCTCATGATCCACCCGCCTCGGCCTCCCAAAGTGCTGGGATTACAGGCGTGAGCCACCGCGCCCGGCCTACAAAGCCATTTCTTATATTTTCAGAAGAATTGTTTGAATGCAAGCCCTTCAGTTCTTTATGTACGTTGCACTTTGACCTGATGTCTTAATATCAGAAACGTTGCAAATCTGACAAAGCGTGATCACATTCTTGGAAAATCAGCTTGGGCTGTCACGGAGCGCTCTCCGGACACGGGGACAGAAGGCTTTGGCATGAGTTTCTGCTTTGTCCAGTTTTCCCAGACCTCAGAGTCCTGACACACAAAATGGGTTAATAGGTCCGGCGCGGTGACTCACGCCTCGAATCGTAGCACTTTGGAGGCCGAGGCGGGTGGATCGCTTGAGGCCAGGAGTTGGAGACCATCCCGGCCAACATGGCAAAATCCCGTCTCTACTCGAAATGCAAAAAATGTAGCCGAGCGCAGAGCCATGCTGAGCATCCCAGCTACTCAGGCAGCTGAGACACGAGAATCTCCTGAACCCGGGAGGCAGAGCTTGCAGTGAGCCGAGCTGACGCCTCTGCAGCTGCGATGCAGCCTGGGCGACAGAGCAAGACCCTGCCTCAAAAAATAATCAACAAAGAAAGAAGTAAACAAATAAATAGGGGTAATAATCATGACAGTTGACACATTACGCATTAGTTCTAAGACTCAAGAAATTTGTTTACTAGATAACATACGTCAATGATAAGGCGCTGTACAAACACGTTCTTCTTCCACAATACCTGAAAACTACATTTCTTATATTGGAAAATCTGAGCGCTCTTCGAGCATTGCGCACTCAGTATAAAACATACTGTGCTCCCGGGAGTGGGGCTGTCTGTCCATCCCACCCTGCCTCCCGGTCCCCATTCCCAAGCCCGGCTCACCTACTCCGGTAAGGTACAAAATTTCAGTCCGGTGCAGCAGCCGCGCGCCGCGCCCCTCCCGGTTTCACTCCCAGCTCGCCTCCTCCCAGTTCCCAGCTTCCTCGCCCCTGCCTCCCGCTCCTTTCAAAGGATTCGGTGCCTTTGGCAATCCCCAGGCTCTCCTCAAAACCTGTTTTAGAGAGAGCTCACCACTCCCGATCATCCGTGGGTGGAATTTGCACCTATGATGTTTTTTCTCCCCCATGGCCCCAAACTGCTGACCTCTGGCCCACAGCATCTCATTAGATGGATGCGGAGGATTGAATGGGTTTGTACTTGAGGAAGTGCAAAAGCATTTCGTGGCAAAGAGAATGACAGTAGCCAAAACTAGAAGGAGGGTAAGAGCCGTGCTCGCTTCTGCTTATGACTTGGGGAAGGCTTGGATGGCGAAGGATGGCAAATGTGACCCCCTGGGCAAGGTAAACCCTAAGGGCATCTCGGTACAGATAAACGTGTCAGAGAATGGCTCATAATTCGAATGCGACAAATTGCTATCAATGTCTTCCATCCACTTTTAATCTATAAAAGTTCATCTTTTTTTCCTTTCTATACCAATACTATCATTGGTCCGATGTCATATTTCTATGGAATTTATTCTCATCAGTTTCAGAGACTTTCTTTATTTTTTTTATTTTTTATTTTTCTGTGAGACGGAGTTTCGCTCTCGTTGCCCAGGCTGGAGTGCAATGGCGCGATGTCGGCTCACCGCAACCTCCGCCTCCTGGGTTCGGGCAATTCTCCTGCCTCGGCCTCCTGAGTAGCTGGGATTACAGGCACGTGCCACCATGCCCAGCTGATTTTTTGTATTTTTAGTAGAGACGGGGTTTCACCATGTTGACCAGGATGGTCTCGATGTCTCGATCTCGTGATCCACCCGCCTCGGCCTCCCAAAGTGCTGGGATTACAGGCTTGAGCCACCACGCCCGGCTCTTTTTCCCTTTCTATACCAATACTATCATTGGTCCGACGTCATATTTCTATGGAATTTATTCTCATCAGTTTCAGAGACTCTGTGTGTGTGTGTGTGTGTGTGTGTGTGTGTGTGTGTGACGGAGTTTCGCTCTTGTTGCCCAGGCTGGAGTGCAGTAGCGCGATCTCGGCTCACCGCAACCTCCGCCTCCTGGGTTCAGGCAATTCTCCTGCCTCAGCCTCCCGAGTAGCTGGGATTACAGGCACATGCCACCATGCCCAGCTGATTTTCTTTGTATTTTCGTAGAGACGGGGTTTCAACATGTTGACCAGGATGGTCTCGATGTCTCGATCTCGTGTTCCACCCGCCTCGGCCTCCCAAAGTGCTGGGATTACAGGCTTGAGCCACCGCACCCCGCCTCAGCGGTTTTAAGCACCAGCTATGACACCCGTGGCCACCCAGCGTCCCCTGTCCCTACTACTGGCACAGGCCCAGCCTACATGAACTCCCCCACACTGATGCTCCAGGCCTGGCTCCTGGATGGCCACCTCCTTTCTCCCTTCCAACATCTTCTTGCCTTGTGTCCGCTTCCTTCACATCTGTCTCCTACTTGCTGCTTCCTTCTCTCAATCTGGATTTCCATTCCTGATGTGTTACGTCTCCCTCCATCTGTCTCAGCCCCTATGTCCCACCCGGGACAAGCGCTCTCGGTTGGCCCGGCGGAGAGCAGCTGAGCCTCTGGCGGGAGTGCATCGATGGTGGCAGTAGGCCCTGACTGCAGCCAGCCGCATGTTTGCAGGGACTCTGCTTGCCGCAAACACATGGCTGGGCCGAAGTGGGCAACGCCGGGCACAAGAGCCCTCAGGAGTGGTCCCTTGGCTGACCCGTCCCAGCCACCCACCCAGCCTGCGCCTGAACTTGCCCTCCTCCCTCCTTTCTCGCCAGCCGCACGGCCGTTCGGGATGGGGTAAAATGACAAGTTTTTGTCTACTTTAAACAGTCAGTCCACACTGCCAACCCAGTTTTCAAAGCATCATAGCCTTCAAAGAGCTTTCTTCCTTCCCTCTTCTCAAGCCTGTAATTAAACTCCTGGTGGCAGAGTGGCAGAGGCAGGAGATGGGGAGAACGACTTGAGGAAGAAACAGCTCCTTAGCTGCCCTCGGAACCGAGGCAGCCCAGGAACGTGAGTGCCTTCAGCCCACAACCTTTCCGGGAGAATGCAGCAAGTCAATCATCTGACTCCAGCAACATCCTCTTCCTCCCCCCAAGATTCTGCCGTACGCGCCCGTACTGCTCGGATCTGTGGAGTGTGGGCCTCCACCCCGGCACCTGCCACCTTCACGTGAAGGCTCTGGCTTCAGCACACCAGCTCCACTCTCAAACCTAACCTCCGCCGAATTCTCAGCAGGATCGACCATTGGGTCCACGGAGGACTGAGACACGTGAGCAGCTCAGCCGATGGGCAAGGGTGACTCATTCATCCTACTCATGTGATGGAGCAGAGAAAGGCGTGTTTTCTCTTCCAGGTATGCTGTGTGCGCTCAAGTCTGAGATGCTCCCGATTCACACGGTTCCCACCGCAGGGAATCCCGTCAGCGCACGGAGGATCCACACCGGCGGCTGCCCCAGACGGGGCGGAGTAGGCTGCAGCGAAGCCTTGCGGCCCGATGACCGCGTCGCGGCCTCCTTTCGTCAGGACCCTCCCGACGTTCGTGCCGCACTTCTGCAGCTGCCGCCGGTACCTCCTCCTGGGCTGCTCGCCCGGCGCCGGCTCCTCCGGCGGCTCGGAGCGCTCGGGCAGGGGGGCGAGGCGCACCCTCCGCGCGCCCGCCGCGCTCGCCCCGCTCTCCCTCGCCGCCGCCGCCGCCTCGTCTCCCGACTCCAGGTGGCCCAGGATGGCGGCCGCCTCCTCGTCCCCCTCGGTCCGCCCTCGCCCTCGGGGCCCGCGGCGCAGGAGGCTGCTCTCCGCCTTGGATCGGAGCCCGGCTCCCACCGTCAGGATGCCGCGGACCCTCTGGCGAAGGTCCGAGCGCCAGGACGCCAACCTTTGCTCCCCGCCCGCTTCTCTGGCTCTGCGCGGACGGCGCGGGGGTTGGGGGAGTTGATACGTTTAAATAAATTAAGGCTCATGGATAAGATTGATTGTAACAACATACAGAGAAAAGCAGGGTCGGCATAACGCTGTGAGAGTGAGTGTGTGTGTGTGTGTGTGTGTGTGTGTGTGTGTGTGTGTGTATCTGCATGTATCTATACTACTGGTCAGAAGAGCAAATTGTACCACACATTAATCACATGTTATCACTACTTGGTGGAAGAGCAGGTGGCTTTCATTTCATTTTACTTTTTAAAGTTTTCCTAGCTTTCTTCAAGGAGTATTTGTTACTTTATTGGAGGATGAGTTTGGAGAAACCTCGTTTAAAATTGTTTATTGTAGTGAAAGACACATAGTATAAATTTTGCCATTCAAGCTATTTTTAAGTATACAATTTGGTGGGATTAATTATATTCATAATGTTGTTCGACCATCACGACGATTTATTTCTCAACTTTTTCATTTTCCCCAAGCAGAAACTCTGGACCGTGAAACAAGAAGGCCTGATTGCCCCCACCCCCTCTATGGTCCTTGATGACCTCTAACCTACCTTCTGTCTCTATGAATTTGCTTCTTCTAGATGTTTTACATAAGGATCATCATGCCACATTTTTTTCTTTTGTGTCTGGTTTATGACACCCGTCATGTTTTCGAGGTTCGTCCATGTTATAGCATGTATCAAAATTTTATTTTTAAAGGATGAATCCTATTCCATGGTATGAATGTATCCTATTTCATTCATTGATTCACCTGCGGATGGGCATGTGGGTTTTTCTGCTTTTCAGCTATTGAATCACGCTAGAATGAGCACCGATGTATCGGTATCTGAGTCCCAACTTTTAATTCTTTTAGGTGTATACTTAGGAGTAGAGTTTTTGCATCATATGATAATTGTACAATTAACTTTTTGAGAAACTTCTGCTTTTTACGAGAAAAAAATCCACTTTTAAAATTTCATTGTGATTCAACTTTCAAGAATATTGTGTAGAAAGGGGCAGGCTGATGTCAGCATCTATCGTTTGTAAAATGGAATGCCTCAAAATGTTCTCTGTTTTACACGTACCCACACAAGCTAGAAACGTAGGCCAACTTATAGAAAATGTCAATATAGCCGGGCGCGGTGGCGCCAGCCTGTCATCCCAGCACTTTGGGAGGCCGAGGCGGGTGGATCACGAGGTCGAGAGATCGAGACCATCCCGGTCAACATGGTGAAACCCCGTCTCTACTAAAAGTACAAAAAATCAGCTGGGCATGGTGGCGCATGCCTGTAATCCCAGCTACTCGGGAGGCTGAGGCAGGAGAATCGCTTGAACCCGGGAGGCGGAGGTTGCGGTGAGCCGAGATGGCGCCATCGCACTCCAGCCTGGGTAAAAAGAGCGAAACTCCGTCTCAAAAAAAAAAAAAAAAAAAAAAAAAAAAAAAAAAAAAGTTCGCCGGGCATCGTGACGGCAGGCGCCTGTAGTCCTAGCTTTTCTTGAGCCGGAGGTGGGAGGATTGCCTGAGGTCGGGAAGTGGAGGCTGCCATGGGCCTTGGCCAGATGAATGCACTGCAGCCTGATGCCTGGACTGGTCTTGAAGTCCTCGGCTCTAGCAAAGTACCCGCCTCACCTCCGAACTTGGACCCACCGTATTCATCTGTCCCGAAGGTGTCGTTTAACTCTGTAAGTTGAATGCACACATTGACAAGCATTCTGCTGGATAGCTCCGTTTTTGTTTTAGAGCCAGATATTTCTCTTTACATCCTGTACTCCCATCCACTCTGGAATGTCCAAAGGCAGCTTTTAGAAGAAACGGGTTTCTAACTCTCTGAATCGAAACATAGCTTCAACTTCCTAAAAGGAACCAACACATAACAGATCAGTTTGTAAGAAGCGGGTCTTCTATGTTTTAAACGCATTTTTACTGCTGACTCTTATATGCCACTATAGGGCTGGAAATGAATGTTTCTACATTCCACAAAGAAAGGGTTTCTGAACTGCTGAAATACAAATCAGTTTCACTCTGTAAGTTGAATGCACACATTGACAAGCATTCTGCTGGATAGCTCCGTTTTTGTTTTAGAGCCAGATATGTCTCTTTACATCCTGTACTCCCATCCACTCTGGAATGTCCAAAGGCACCTTTCAGAAGAAATGTGTTTCTAAGTCGCTGAATCGAAACATAGTTGCAACTTCCTAAAAGGAACCAACACACAGCAGATCAGTTTGTAAGAAGCGGGTCTTCTGTGTTTTCAACGCATTCTTACTGCTAACTCTTATATGCCACTATAGGGCTGGAAATGACAGTTTCTACATTCTCCAAAGAAAGGGTTTCTGAACTGCTGAACTACAAATGAGTTAAACTCTGGAAGTTGAATGCACACATTGACAACCATTCCGCTGGGTAACTCTGTTGTTTTAAAGCCAGATATTTCTCTTTACATCCTGTACTCCCATCCACTCTGGAATGTCCAAAGGCACCTTTTAGAAGAAATGTGTTTGTAACTCGCTGAATCGAAACATAGTTGCAACTTCCTAAAAGGAACCAACACACAGCAGATCAGTGTGTAAGAAGCTGGTCTTCTGTGTTTTCAACGCATTCTTACTGCTGTTATATGCTACCATAGGGCTGGAAATGACTGTTTCTACATTCTCTAAAGAAAGGGTTTCTGAACTGCTGCAAACACACATCAGTTTAACTCTGTAAGTTCATTGCACACATTAACAACCATTCTGCTAGATGGCTCCGTTTGTGTTTTAGAACCAGATATTTTTCACAATAGCCTGTACTCCCTTCCGCTCTGGAATGTCCAAAGCAGCCTTTAGAAGAAACGTGTTTCTGGCCGGGCGCGGTGGCTCAAGCCTGTCATCCCAGCAGTTTGGGAGGCCGAGGCGTGTGGATGACGAGGTCGAGAGATCGAGACCATCCTGGTCAACATGATGAAACCCCGTCTCTACTAAAAATACAAAAAATTAGCTGGGCATGTTGGTGCGTGCCTGTAATCCCAGCTACTCAGGAGGCTGAGGCAGGAGAATCGCCTGAACCCAGGAGGCGGAGGTTGCGGTGAGCCGAGATCGTGCCATTGCACTCCAGCCTGGGTAAAAAGAGCGAAATTCTGTCTCCAAAAATAAAAAGAAGAAGAAACGTGTTTCTAACTTGCTGAATCTAAATATAGATGCAACTTCCTAAAAGGAACCAACACACAGGAGATCAGTTTGTAAGAAGCGGGTCTTCTGTGTTTTAAATGCATTCTTACTGCTAACTCTTATATACCACTATGGGGCTATAGTTCACTGTTGCTACATTCTCCAATGAAAGGGTTTCTGAACTGGTGAAATACAAATCAGTTTCACTCTGTAAGTTGAATGCACACATTGACAACCATTCTGCTGGATAGCTCTGTGTTTCTTTTAGAGCCAGAGATTTTTCCTTACATCCTGTACTGCCATCCACTCCGGAATGTCCAAACCTAGCTTTTAGAAGAAATGTGTTTCTAACTGGCTCAATCGAAACATAGTTGCAACTTCCTTAAAGGAACCAATACACAGCAGATCAGTTTTTAAGAAGCGGGTCTTCTGTGTCTTAAATGCATTCATACTGCTAACCCTTATATGGCAGTATAGGGCTGGAAATGACTGTGTCTACATTCTCCAAAGAAAGGGTTTCCGGCCGGGCGCGGTGGCTCAAGCCTGTAATCCCAGCACTTTGGGAGGCGAGGCGGGTGGATCACGAGGCCAAGAGTTCGAGACCATCCAGGCCAACACGGTGAAACCCCGTCTGTACTAAAAATACAAAAAATTAGCTGGGCATGGTGGCGTGTGCTTGTAATCCCAGCTACTCAGGAGGCTGAGGCAGGAGAATTGCCTGAACCCAGGAGGCGGAGATTGCGGTAAGCCGAGATCGCGCCTTTGCACTCCAGCCTGGGTAACAAGAGAGAAACTCTGTCTCAAAAAAGAAAAAAAAAAGAAAAGAAAAAAGAAAAGAAAGAAAGGGTTTCTGAACTCCTGCAAACACACATCCCTTCACCTCTGGAAGTGGAATGCACACACTGACACCCATTCTGCTGGGCAGCTCCGTTTTTGTTTTAGAGCCTGATAATTCTCACTACAGCCTGTACCCCCATCCACTGTGGAATGTCCAAATGCACCTTTTAGAAGAAATGTGTTTCTAATTCGCTGAATCGAAACATAGATGCAACTTCCTGAAAGGCACCAACACACAGCAGATCAGTTTGTAAGAAGCGGGTCTTCTGTGTTTTAAACGCATTCTTACTGCTAACTCTAATATGCCACTATAGGGCGGGAAATGACTCTTTCTTTTTTTTTTTTCTTTTTCTTTTTTTCTTTTCTTTTTTTTTTTGAGACGGAGTTTCGCTCTTGTTACCCAGGCTGGAGTGCAATGGCGGGATCTCGGCTCACCATAACCTCTGCCTCCTGGGTTCAGGCATTTTTCCTGCCTCAGCCTGCTGAGTAGCTGGGATTGCAGGCACGTGCCGCCATGCCCAGCTAATTTTTTGTGTTTTTAGTAGAGACGGGGTTTCACCGTGTTGGCCTGGATGGTCTCGATGTCTCGGCCTCGTGATCCGACCGCCTCGGCCTCCCAAAGTGCTGGGATTACAGGCTTGAGCCACCGCGCCCGGCCCTTAGACGCGTTCTTACTGCTATCTGTTATATGCCACTATAGGGCTGGAAATGACTGTTGCTACATTGTCCGAGGAAAAAATTTCCGAACTGCCGCAAACACACATCAGTTTTCCTCTGTCAGTTGAATGCACACATTGACCACCATTGTGCTAGATGGCCTCTTATCAACAAATGCATTCCGGGAGGTGCCCGAGTGCCAGCCCGCCCCAGTTACATACTCTGGTTCCATTCGGCATGGTGGGGAAATAACGAAAATGTAGAAACTAAGATGGAGTCTGTCCAGCTCCGGAAGCTACCAGAAAGCCTGAACAAGTTTTTAGTCTGAGAAAGAGACAGCTAGTTTTAACTGGCAAAAAACAGGTTATCACATGATGAAGTGCAGCTGACATCAACAGGCTCTCAGTCTACCTCGAGCAATCCACAAAAGCGCTAGTCAGCCTCAGGAGGAAGACAGCAGCTGACACGTCCCGAGGGAAAGGTACGCCTTCCTAGAATTCCGTGCCGAGGCCGGCATCGACTCCGGTCATCTTCAGCGAGCAGAGCATGACTTCTTAGATAGCATGTCTACTTTGGGCAAATAATACTGCGGCCCAGGGTGGAGCCACGATGCCCTTCCCATTTTGCAAATACGCTGGCCGGGAGAAGGAGAAAAGAAGACATCATGATAAAAGGTGACTGAGACCCAGCTAAGATGAAGCTCTCCTAGGGAGGGAGGGAGGGAGGGAGGGAGGGAGGCCTGACGAGTGAACGGGTGAAAAGAAACCCCACCGCTACAGTCCAGCCCGCCCACCCGCTTGCCCACGCGGACCAAAGGCTGTGCCATCGCCCGCAGCTGCCTCTGGGGAAGTGAGACCCTGCTCCACCCCCAGCCCCCCATCTTCCAAAAGAGCGGCCACCGAGTGAGGTGAGGCCTGGCGATCACCGATGCAAATGTCAGCCGGTAAAGCGTGGGGGGAGGGGAGAGATGATGGGGGCCCACCCGGCTGGCTCCAGAACGTTTCCACGCGGTGTTGGGGGGAGCCCAGCTCACAAAGTCAGCGCTTCGGAGTAAAGGGGTGGGGGTGGGGGCTTCAAAAATAAACCAACTCCTCATAAAGCCCAAGTCGAAGAGTCTGTGTGCATGAAAGACACCAACAAACAAACACAAAGTGCTGATAAAAGCACAACAGGGCCCCCGCCAGGGCGGAGGTTCCTCAGGCAATAGCGGAGAGAGGGACGCGCCCCCAGATGGGAGGAAGAGAAACCGGTTGCCCCGGGCTCCGTGAAGCGGTCGGGCAGACCTCCCTCCGCGCCACCTCGATTTTCCATCCCAGAGGCCGCTAGGTGATGCCCGAAGACAACTGATGCTTGCAGGCGTCACACGGAGAAGACGGGAACCGTGGATCGCTCTGGGTCCGGGTGGAGGTGGAGGAGGCGGGGGGCGGGGGGCGGGGGGCGGGGGGCGGGGGGCAGGAGAGGGCGGCTCAGGCATGCCGCGTCGCCGGCCTCTGCCCGATCCCGCTCGGACCAGGTCGTTTCCGGGCCCAGGGAGTTCTCTCAGGGGATGCCCGCCTGCACCTAGTTGAGCAGAGCCCCCAGGGGACACGGCCTAGGCACCCGCCCACGGGTTCATCGGGAAGTTCAATTCCGCTAGAGAGGAGGGAGAGCAGACCGGGGGCGGGGGCGTGTGGACGGACGCTAGGGGTGGAGACGGGCCCTATCTACGATGGAAGTCCAGTCCATAGCGTTTCCGAGTGGACTCCAGACCCACCAGCTCAGGGTGGCAATACCTGTGACAGGGAAACGAAGGTCCGTGAAATCCACGCTCCCGGCCACAGCGTGGATTTCACGGAGAGAAGAAGACAGCTGGCAGCACGCTCCCTCCTGCCCCGGGGTCAAGTTTTCCCTCCCAAAGTTTGCATTTCTTCCGCCCACCCCCACAAACGTCCGCTCTCGCTCGCTCTCCTTGCCCAGGCTGGAGTGCAGCGGTGCGATCTCGGCTCACCGAAACCTCCGCCTCCTGGGTTCCCGCGAGTCTCCCGCCTCAGCCTCCCGAGTGGCTTGGGATGACAGGCACGTAACCACCGTGCCCGGTGAATTTTGTGTTTTTAGTAGAGACGGGGTTTCTCCACGTTGCCCCGGCTGGTCTCGAACTCTCGACCTCATGTGATCCACCCACCTCGGTCTCCCAAAGCGCTGGGATGACGGGCATGAGCCACCGCGCCCGGCGGCCCAGTATGCATTTCTGTGTGTGTGTGGTTTTTTTTTTTTTTTTTTTTTTTTTGAGACAGAGTTTCGCTCTCGTTACCCTGGAGTGCAATGGCGCGATCTCGGCTCACCTGCAACCTCCGCCTCCTGGGTTCAGGCCATTCTCCTGCCTCAGCCTCCCGAGTCGCTGGGATGACAGGCTCGAGCCACCGCGCCCGGCCTAGTATGCATTTCTGAATCGTGTTCACCAGAGTCCACCCTCTGGTGAATCAGCCAGGAATCTAGTTCGGCGAATCCCAGAGCACCCACATGTGACCGCTAAGATCGGAGTCCACACACTGCGCGTGGCTCCACGCGGCGTCTCACCACGAGAACACCACTGCCGTCCCAGCCCAGTAGCGATACAGTGGCCACGTCTTAGAAATCACTCTCAGCAACACACCGTGATAGGTCCTATGTCTAGAAACGTATACCACGGTCATGAGCTTTCTTCCTTTTTTTTTTTTCTGAGACGGAGTTTCGCTGTCGTTACCCAGGCTGCAGTGCAATGGTACGATCTCTCGGCTCACCGCAACCTCCGTCTCCCGGGTTCGGGCGATTCTCCCGCCTCAGCCTCCCGAGTAGCTGGGATGACAGGCACGCGCCACGATGCCCAGCTAAGATTTTTGTAGTTTTAATAGAGACGGGGTTTCACCATGTCGACCGGGATTCTGTCGATCTCTGGACCTCGTGATCCACCCGCCTCGGCCTCCCAAAGTGCTGGGATGACAGGCTTGAGCCACCGCGCCCGGCTATATTGACATTTTCTATAAGTTGGCCTACGTTTCTAGCTTGTGTGGGTATGTGTAAAACAGAGAACATTTTGAGGCATTCAATTTTACAACCGATAGATGCTGACATCAACCTGCCCCTTTCTACACTCTATTCTTGAAAGCTGAATCACAGTGAAATTTTAAAAGTGGATTTTTTTCTCATAAAAAGCAGAAGTTTCTCAAAAAGGTAATTGTAGAATTATCATATGATGCAAAAACTCGATTCCTAACTATACACCTAAAAGAATTAAAAGTAGGGACTCAGCTACCGATACATCAGTGCTCATTCTAGCATGATTCAATCGCTGAAAGGCAGAAAAACTCACATGCCCATCCGCAGGTGAATAAATTAATAAAATAGGATACATTCATATCATGGAATAGGATTCATCCTTTAAAAATAAAATTTTGATACATGCTATAACATGGACGAACCTAGAAAACATGACAGGTGTAATAAACCAGACACCAAAGAAAAAAATGTGGCATGATGATCCTTATGTAAAACATGTAGAAGAAGCAAATTCATAGAGACAGAAGGTAGGTTAGAGGTCATCAAGGACCATAGAGGGGTTGGGGGCAATCAGGCGTTCTTGTTTCACGGTCCAGAGTTTCTGCTTGGGGAAAATGAAAAAGTTGAGAAATAAATCGTGGTGATGGTCGAACAACATTATGAATATAATTAATCCCACCAAATTGTATACTTAAAAATAGCTTGAATGGCAAAATTTATACTATGTGTCTTTTACTACAATAAACAATTTTAAACGAGGTTTCTTCAAACTCATCCTCCAACAAAGTAACAAATACTCCTTGAAGAAAGCTAGGAAAACTTTAAAAAGTAAAATGAAATGAAAGCCACCTGTTCTTCCACCAAGTAGTGATAACATGTGATTAATGTGTTGTACAATTTGCTCTTCTGACCAGTAGTATAGATACATGCAGATACACACACACACACACACACACACACACACGCTCGCTCGCTCTCTCTCTCTCTCTCTCTCTCTCTCTCTCTCTCACAGCGTTATGCCGACCCTGCTTTTCTCTGTATGTTGTAACAATCAATCTTATCCATGAGCCTTAATTTATTTAAACGTATCAACTCCCCCAACCCCCGCGCCGTCCGCGCAGAGCCAGAGAAGCGGGCGGGGAGCAAAGGTTGGCGTCCTGGCGCTCGGACCTTCGCCAGAGGGTCCGCGGCATCCTGACGGTGGGAGCCGGGCTCCGATCCAAGGCGGAGAGCAGCCTCCTGCGCCGCGGGCCCCGAGGGCGAGGGCGGACCGAGGGGGACGAGGAGGCGGCCGCCATCCTGGGCCACCTGGAGTCGGGAGACGAGGCGGCGGCGGCGGCGAGGGAGAGCGGGGCGAGCGCGGCGGGCGCGCGGAGGGTGCGCCTCGCCCCCCTGCCCGAGCGCTCCGAGCCGCCGGAGGAGCCGGCGCCGGGCGAGCAGCCCAGGAGGAGGTACCGGCGGCAGCTGCAGAAGTGCGGCACGAACGTCGGGAGGGTCCTGACGAAAGGAGGCCGCGACGCGGTCATCGGGCCGCAAGGCTTCGCTGCAGCCTACTCCGCCCCGTCTGGGGCAGCCGCCAGTGTGGATCCTCCGTGCGCTGACGGGATTCCCTGCGGTGGGAACCGTGTGAATCGGGAGCATCTCAGACTTGAGCGCACACAGCATACCTGGAAGAGAAAACACGCCTTTCTTTGCTCCATCACATGAGTAGGATGAATGAGTCACCCTTGCCCATCGGCTGAGCTGCTCACGTGTCTCAGTCCTCCGTGGACCCAATGGTCGATCCTGCTGAGAATTCGGCGGAGGTTAGGTTTGAGAGTGGAGCTGGTGTGCTGAAGCCAGAGCCTTCACGTGAAGGTGGCAGGTGCCGGGGTGGAGGCCCACACTCCACAGATCCGAGCAGTACGGGCGCGTACGGCAGAATCTTGGGGGGAGGAAGAGGATGTTGCTGGAGTCAGATGATTGACTTGCTGCATTCTCCCGGAAAGGTTGTGGGCTGAAGGCACTCACGTTCCTGGGCTGCCTCGGTTCCGAGGGCAGCTAAGGAGCTGTTTCTTCCTCAAGTCGTTCTCCCCATCTCCTGCCTCTGCCACTCTGCCACCAGGAGTTTAATTACAGGCTTGAGAAGAGGGAAGGAAGAAAGCTCTTTGAAGGCTATGATGCTTTGAAAACTGGGTTGGCAGTGTGGACTGACTGTTTACAGTAGACAAAAACTTGTCATTTTACCCCATCCCGAACGGCCGTGCGGCTGGCGAGAAAGGAGGGAGGAGGGCAAGTTCAGGCGCAGGCTGGGTGGGTGGCTGGGACGGGTCGGCCAAGGGACCACTCCTGAGGGCTCTTGTGCCGGCGATGCCCACTTCGGCCCAGCCATGTGTTTGCGGCAACCAGAGTCCCTGCAAACATGCGGCTGGCTGCAGTCAGGGCCTACTGCCACCATCGATGCACTCCCGCCAGAGGCTCAGCTGCTCTCCGCCAGGCCAACCGAGAGCGCTTGTCCCGGGTGGGACATAGGGGCTGAGACAGATGGAGGGAGACGTAACACATCAGGAATGGAAATCCAGATTGAGAGAAGGAAGCAGTAAGTAGGAGACAGATGTGAAGGAAGCGGACACAAGGCAAGAAGATGTTGGAAGGGAGAAAGGAGGTGGCCATCCAGGAGCCAGGCCTGGAGCATCAGTGTGGGGGAGTTCATGTAGGCTGGGCCTGTGCCAGTAGTAGGGACAGGGGACGCTGGGTGGCCACGGGTGTCATAGCTGGTGCTTAAAACCGCTGAGGCGGGGTGCGGTGGCTCAAGCCTGTAATCCCAGCACTTTGGGAGGCCGAGGCGGGTGGAACACGAGATCGAGACATCGAGACCATCCTGGTCAACATGTTGAAACCCCGTCTCTACGAAAATACAAAGAAAATCAGCTGGGCATGGTGGCACGTGCCTGTAATCCCAGCTACTCGGGAGGCTGAGGCAGGAGAATTGCCTGAACCCAGGAGGCGGAGGTTGCGGTGAGCCGAGATCGCGCTACTGCACTCCAGCCTGGGCAACAAGAGCGAAACTCCGTCACACACACACACACACACACACACACACACACACACACACACAGAGTCTCTGAAACTGATGAGAATAAATTCCATAGAAATATGACGTCGGACCAATGATAGTATTGGTATAGAAAGGGAAAAAGAGCCGGGCGTGGTGGCTCAAGCCTGTAATCCCAGCACTTTGGGAGGCCGAGGCGGGTGGATCACGAGATCGAGACATCGAGACCATCCTGGTCAACATGGTGAAACCCCGTCTCTACTAAAAATACAAAAAATCAGCTGGGCATGGTGGCACGTGCCTGTAATCCCAGCTACTCAGGAGGCCGAGGCAGGAGAATTGCCCGAACCCAGGAGGCGGAGGTTGCGGTGAGCCGACATCGCGCCATTGCACTCCAGCCTGGGCAACGAGAGCGAAACTCCGTCTCACAGAAAAATAAAAAATAAAAAAAATAAAGAAAGTCTCTGAAACTGATGAGAATAAATTCCATAGAAATATGACATCGGACCAATGATAGTATTGGTATAGAAAGGAAAAAAAGATGAACTTTTATAGATTAAAAGTGGATGGAAGACATTGATAGCAATTTGTCGCATTCGAATTATGAGCCATTCTCTGACACGTTTATCTGTACCGAGATGCCCTTAGGGTTTACCTTGCCCAGGGGGTCACATTTGCCATCCTTCGCCATCCAAGCCTTCCCCAAGTCATAAGCAGAAGCGAGCACGGCTCTTACCCTCCTTCTAGTTTTGGCTACTGTCATTCTCTTTGCCACGAAATGCTTTTGCACTTCCTCAAGTACAAACCCATTCAATCCTCCGCATCCATCTAATGAGATGCTGTGGGCCAGAGGTCAGCAGTTTGGGGCCATGGGGGAGAAAAAACATCATAGGTGCAAATTCCACCCACGGATGATCGGGAGTGGTGAGCTCTCTCTAAAACAGGTTTTGAGGAGAGCCTGGGGATTGCCAAAGGCACCGAATCCTTTGAAAGGAGCGGGAGGCAGGGGCGAGGAAGCTGGGAACTGGGAGGAGGCGAGCTGGGAGTGAAACCGGGAGGGGCGCGGCGCGCGGCTGCTGCACCGGACTGAAATTTTGTACCTTACCGGAGTAGGTGAGCCGGGCTTGGGAATGGGGACCGGGAGGCAGGGTGGGATGGACAGACAGCCCCACTCCCGGGAGCACAGTATGTTTTATACTGAGTGCGCAATGCTCGAAGAGCGCTCAGATTTTCCAATATAAGAAATGTAGTTTTCAGGTATTGTGGAAGAAGAACGTGTTTGTACAGCGCCTTATCATTGACGTATGTTATCTAGTAAACAAATTTCTTGAGTCTTAGAACTAATGCGTAATGTGTCAACTGTCATGATTATTACCCCTATTTATTTGTTTACTTCTTTCTTTGTTGATTATTTTTTGAGGCAGGGTCTTGCTCTGTCGCCCAGGCTGCATCGCAGCTGCAGAGGCGTCAGCTCGGCTCACTGCAAGCTCTGCCTCCCGGGTTCAGGAGATTCTCGTGTCTCAGCTGCCTGAGTAGCTGGGATGCTCAGCATGGCTCTGCGCTCGGCTACATTTTTTGCATTTCGAGTAGAGACGGGATTTTGCATGTTGGCCGGGATGGTCTCCAACTCCTGGCCTCAAGCGATCCACCCGCCTCGGCCTCCAAAGTGCTACGATTCGAGGCGTGAGTCACCGCGCCGGACCTATTAACCCATTTTGTATGTGAGGACTCTGAGGTCTGGGAAAACTGGACAAAGCAGAAACTCATGCCAAAGCCTTCTGTCCCCGTGTCCAGAGAGCGCTCCGTGACAGCCCAAGCTGATTTTCCAAGAATGTGATCACGCTTTGTCAGATTTGCAACGTTTCTGATATTAAGGCATCAGGTCCAAGTGCAACGTTCATAGAGAACTGAAGGGCTTGC
The DNA here is from genome assembly GCF_048565385.1 of Saimiri boliviensis. NCBI lineage: Eukaryota > Metazoa > Chordata > Mammalia > Primates > Cebidae > Saimiri > Saimiri boliviensis. Next base: position 262,075 of record NW_027412499.1, read on the forward strand.
ATTCAAACAATTCTGAAAATATAAGAAATGGCTTTGTAGGCCGGGCGCGGTGGCTCACGCCTGTAATCCCAGCACTTTGGGAGGCCGAGGCGGGTGGATCACGAGGTCGAGAGATCGAGACCATCCCGGTCAACAGAGTGAAACCCCATCTGTACTAAAAATACAAAAAATGAGCTGGGCATGGTGGCGCGTGCCTGTAATCCCAGCTACTCGGGAGGCTGAGGCAGGAGAATCGCCTGAACCCAGGAGGTGGAGGTTGCGGTGAGCCTAGATCGCGTCATTGCACTCCAGCCTGGGTAACGAGAGCGAAACTCCGTCTCAAAAAAAAAGGTTATATATATATATATATATATATATATATATATATATTTAAAAAATGCATTCTGAAGCCAGGCACAGTGGTGTGTGCCTGTAGTCCCAGCTACTCGGGAGGCTGAGGCTGTTGTACTATCAGCTGCCAGGTCTTAATCTTTCCATTATTTTGAACCCATGCGGTGAACGTTTTCCTCGAAAGGGCACGTTGGTGCTCAAAATGTTTTCACCTTTTGGGCTCGATGCGATGGCTCACGCCTGTAATCTCAGAATTTTGGGGGGCCGAGGGGGGCACATCACAAGATCAGGAGTTCAACACCAGCTTGGTAGACATGGTGAAACCCCGTCTCTACTAAAATTACAAAAATCAGCTGGGCGTGGTGGCACGTGCCTATAATCACAGCTACTTGAGTGGCTGAGGCAGGACAATCTCTTGAACCGGGGAGTCGGAGATTGCAGTGAGCCAAGATGGTGCCACTGCACTCCAGTCTGGCAACAGAGCAACAGTCTGTCTCAAACACCATAAAAAATGTTTTCACCCTTTGTTGCGTTTCAGAGTTCAGATTTGTTTTTATCAGCGATGTTCAGTCTGTACTAAAACACCTGTGTAAGGGGTAAAAGAGCATCCCTGACCGACCTTCCTTCCTTCCTTCCTGCCTCCCTCCCTCCCTCCCTCCCTCCTTTCCTTCCTTCCTTATGAGACAGAGTCTTGCTCTGTTGCCCAGGCTGCAGAGACTTGATCTTGGCTCACTACAACCTCTGCCTCCCACGTTCAAGCAATTCTCCCACATCAGCCTCCCAAGTAGATGGGATGACAAGCACCTGCCATCACACCCAGCTGATTTTTGTATTATTAGTAGAGACGGGGTTTCACCATGTTGACCGGGCTGCTCTTGAACTCCGGACCTCAGGTGATCCACCCATCACGGCCTCCCAAAGTGCTGGGATTATAGGCCTGAGCCACCACGTCTGGTCGTCTTTGACACTTAGCAGTAACTGCCAGTTGGCAGGGCAGGGAACAGTGGTCCCCTTGCATGCGATTGAATACAAAGGTTTCCGTGGATCTTGGAATAACGGTGGGGGAGGGTGATGGTATTTTCCTTGAGGGGAGGTGACAGACGAGGTGGGCTGTCAGCAAAGGAACAACTTGGTCATAACAGGAATTGAAAAGAGGCCAACTCTTTCTTTTCTATTTACTTATTTTTTATTTTTTATTTTTTGAGACAGAGTTTCGCTCTTGTTACCCAGGCTGGAGTGTCATGGTGCGATATCAGCTCACCGCAACCTCCACCTCCTGGGTTCAGGCGATTCTCCAGCCTCAGCCTTCTGAGTAGCTGGGATGACAGGCAGACGCCACCACGCCCAGCTAATTTCTTGTATTTTTAGTAGAGACGGGGTTTCACCATGTTGACCTGGGATGGTCTCGATCTCTCGACCTCGTGATGCACCCGCCTGGGCCTCCCAAAGTGCTGGGATTACAGGCTTGAGCCACCGAACCCGGCCGGAAACCCTTTCTTTCAAGAATGTAGAAACAGTCATTTCCAGCCCTATACTGGCTTATAAGAGTTAGCGGAAAGAATGCATTTAAAACACACAAGACTGGGTTTTTACAAACTGATCTCTGCTGTGTGTTGGTTCCTTTGGGAAGTTGCAACTATGTTTAGATTCAGCAATTAGAAACACATTTCTTCTAAAAGCTGCCTTTGGACATTCCAGAGTGGATGGGAGTACAGGATGTAAAGAGAAATGTCTGGCTCTAAAACAAAAACGGAGCTATCTAGCACAATGGTTGTCAATGTGTGCATTCAACTGACAGAGTTACACTGATCTGTATTTCACCAGTTCAGAAACCCTTTCTTTGTAGAATGTAGAAACAGTCATTTCCAGCCCTATACTGGCATATAAGAGTTAGCAGTAAGAATGCGTTTAAAACACAAAAGACCCGCTTCTTAGAAACTGATCTGCTGTGTGTTGGTTCCTTTAAGGAAGTTGCAACTATGTTTAGATTCAGCCAGTTAGAAACACATTTCTTCTAAAAGCTAGGTTTGGACATTCCAGAGTGGATGGGAGTACAGGATTTAAAGAAAAATATCTGGCTCTAAAACAAAAACAGAGCTATCCAGCAGAATGGTTGTCAATGTGTGCATTCAACTTACAGAGTTAAACTGATTTGTATTTCACCAGTTCAGAAACCCTTTCTTTGTAGAATGTAGCAACAGTGAATTATAGCCCCATAGTGGTATGTAAGAGTTAGCAGTAAGAATGCGTTTAAAACACAGAAGACCTGCTTCTTACAAACTGATCTCCTGTGCCTTGGTTCCTTTTAGGAAGTTGCATCTGTTTAGATTCAGCGAGTTAGAAACACGTTTCTTCTTCTTCTTCTTTTTTTTTTTTTTTTCCGGGGGGGAGACCGAATTTCGCTCTTTTTACCCAGGCTTGAGTGCAATGGCACAATCTCGGCTCACTGCAACCTCCTCCTCCTGGGTTCAAGCAATTCTCCTGCCTCAGCCTCCTGAGTAGCTGGTATTACAGGCATGCACCAACATGCCCAGCTAATTTTTTGCATTTTTAGTAGAGACGGGGTTTCACCATGTTGACCAGGATGGTCTCGATCTCTCGACCTCGTGATCCACGCGCCTCGGCCTCCCAAAGTGCTGGGGTTACAGGCTTGGGCCACCGCGCCCGGCCAGAAACACGTTTCTTCTAAAGGCTGCATTTGGACATTCCAGAGTGGATGGGAGTACAGGCTGTCGTGAAAAATATCTGGTTCTAAAACAAAAACGGAGCCATCTAGCAGAATGGTTGTTAATGTGTGCAATGAACTTACAGAGTTAAACTGATGTGTGTTTGCAGCAGTTCAGAAACCGTTTCCTTGGAGAATGGAGATACAGTCATTTCCAGCCCTATAGTGGCATGTAACAGTTAGCAGTAAGAATGCGTTGAAAACACAGAAGACCTGCTTCTTACAAACTGACCTGCTGTGTGTTGGTTCCTTTTAGGAAGTTGCAACTATGTTTAGATTCAGCCAGTTTCAAACACATTTCTTCTAAAAGCGACCTTTGGACATACGAGAGTGGATGGCAGTACAGGATGTAAAGAGAAATATCTGACTCTAAAAAAAAAAAAAAAAACGGAGATATCCAGCAGAATGGTTGTGAATGTGTGCTTTCAACTTACAGAGTTAAACTGATTTGTATTTCACCAGTTCAGAAACCCTCTCTTTGGAGAATGTATAAACAGTCATTTCCAGCCCTATGCTGAACACCACCACCATGTCCAATGCTACGGTCAATAGTAGCATTCGGCCTGTCTTTGGAGGGACCATCTACCGCCCTCCCGTGTCTCGACTTCCTCCTTCCGGCAGCAAGCCAGTCGCTACTTCCACCTGTTCAGGGAAGAAAACGCCCCGTGCCGGCGGGCAGGGAGCCGACAAGGGGAACCCGGAGCTCAGTGGCAGCATCCTGAGGTGCGAGAACTTTCAAAGGCTTCGACAGCTGATGCTCCTCCTGGCATCCTCAATTCAACCCACATCCGGTCCTGAGAAGCCCTGAGCAGTCAACCAGCTGTGGCTTCCTGTGCCTCGACTGGACCTCATTTTATCAGGGAGGCTTTAGTTTTTCTTGAGCCTAGGTGTGCTCAAAACCCTAGCCTTGGACAGGCTCCGTGACCATGGGCCTATTTAGAGATGTCATGAGGGTTACAGATGAAAATCCACCACAGGTTTAGTGGTCCTACGAGACTTCGTTTTAACAGTTTATGGCAGAAAGTGCGAATTTTCGCATACGGGGCCTGACTTCTTCTCTACCATAGATTCTACTTCCTGAAGTGTGATCAAAAGCTTGTTTTACTTCACCACTGTGTAGGAAAATTATTAACTGTGCCCATCCCTAAGGTAATTCTGGCTTGAGGACTTGTAATTAGTAATTAACATCTTTCTTGTTTAGGGATGTTCAATTAGTGCTTTGGCTGTCAGCTTTGCTCTCCCCTGAAGGCTTGTCCCCACCACACAGGACAGCCTTCTTCCTGATGAGAATGGCTGTGTGTTTCCCAAGTTGAGATGGCCTGCCCTACTACTGCCAAAGAGGTGACAGGAAGGCGAGCACTGCTCTGTTAGATCGTGTTCAGTTCTGTTGCGGAGTGCAACGCCCTTCGTGGGCGGTATGTATGTATGAACACACGTGCTTGTTGGAACTCTTTCTTTGGCATTTGTCCCTGGCTCCAGTCTCCCCCTTTCCGGGCCTGCTATGCCCGAGTTCTTCTACCCCTGCAGTTGCCAGCCGCGTCGGGAGGCTGTTTGCTCCGATGGGTTGGGTTATCTTTGTCGTGGAGATCTGGAACTTTGCACATGTCACTACGAGGGAGTTGTTTTTACTCTAGCATCTGCGATGAGGTGCCCTCTTGACCAACCCTCTCGATCACTACTCTTCCTCAAGCACTATTATTTATTCTTCCTCCTTTTTTTTTTTAAGCTGACAAAAAAAATACTACTTTATTAGTGGCTTCTACAAGATTAGAATACATAGAAAAGTACAAATAAATGCCAGTTCATTTGGGCAAAAATAAACGACAGGAAAGGCAAAGATGCAACACTCAACCCCGCACGGATGACACGCTGGAGCTGACAAAGCACACGCGTTTTAAACGGTTTTCCGAGTCACATGTTAGAACACGTAGGAAACTGGTTCTCCTTATTGTTTGCTTCGATTCTGCCGTTCCTTGCGCGCCACCTCCTCCTCCTCCTCCTCCTCCTCCTGGCGCTTCTCATAGTGGGCAAAGTCGTCGAAGATGGAGGTCGTGTCGTGTGCTTGTAGGAGCTGATGATTTTCAGCACCTGCTTTGCTTTTTCTAAGGGCATCTCCTGGGTGTCCCGGGAGTTTGTGACGGGTTTGTTGTCGTTGTGCTCCAGTCTGATGTGCCGCAGCTGGTTATTGGGCACGTCCTGAACAGAAATCCACTTGACATCAAACTGCCCCTTCCACTGGTCCTGAGACCAGACCCCAGCAATGGTGCCGTAGTCCACGGGGGACTCCATCTCGGCCACCCCACAAAAATGCCCGCTCCCGTTGACGCTGAAGAGCAGGTAGACAGGCCCCTTGCTGCTCATGCAGCGGAAGGCGCCGTCCAGGCGCGTGTTACCGTGCTCCGTGTGCACCGGATGGAGTACTTGATGGAGCGGTGGATGTCCTCGGAGTAGCTCTTGATGATGAACGCACGCCCGCTTTTCAGATTCCAGTTAAACTCTTTAGGGTAACAGCTGTGAGCAGCCTTCAGTTTTTCAAGGACGGGGTGGGATTCGACGCCAGGCATATAAGAATTAGCAGTAAGAATGCGTTTAAGGCTGGGCGTGGTGGCTCAAGCCTGTAATCCCGGCACTTTGGGAGGCCGAGGCAGATGGATCAGGAGGTCAAGAGATCGAGACCATCCTGGTCAACAAGGTGAAACCCCGTCTCTACTAAAAATACAAAAAATTAGCTGGGCATGGTGGCACGTGCCTGTCATGCCAGCTACTCAGGAGGCTGAGGCAGGAGAATTGCCTGAACCCAGGAGGCGGAGGTTGCGGTGAGCCGAGATGGCACCATTGCACTCCAGCCTGGGTAACGAGAGCGAAACTCCATCTCAAAAAAAAAAAAAAAGAATGCGTTTAAAACACAGAAGACCTGCTTTGTACAAACTAATCTACTGTGTGTTGGTTCCTTTTAGGAAGTTGTATCTATGTTTAGATTGATTGAGTTAGAAACACGTTTCTTCTAAAAGCTTCCTTTGGACATTCCAGAGTGGATGGGAGTACAGGCTGTAATGAGAAATATCTAGCTCTAAAACAAAAACGGAGCTATCCAGCAGAATGGTTGTCAATGTGTGCATTCAACTTACAGAGTTAAACTGATTTGTATTTCAGCAGTTCAGAAACCCTTTCTTTGGAGAATGTAGAAACAGTCATTTCCAGCCCTATAGTGGCGTATAAGAGTTAGCAGTACGAATGCATTTAAAACACAGAAGACCCGCTTCTTGCAAACTGATCTGCTGTGTGTTGGATCCTTTTAGGAAGTTGCAACTATGTTTAGATTCAGCGAGTTAGAAACACATTTCTTCTAAAAGCTGCCTTTGGACATTCCAGAGTGGACGGGAGTACAGGAAGTAAAGAGAAATATCTGACTCTAAAACAAAAACGGAGCTATCCAGCAGAATGGGTGTCAATGTGTGCATTCAACTTAGAGTTAAACGGATTTGTATTTCAGCAGTTCAGAAACCCTTTCTTTGGAGAATGTAGAATCAGTCATTTCCAGCCTTATAGTGGCATATAATTGTTAGCAGTACGAACGCGTTTAAAACGCAGAAGACCTGCTTCCTACAAACTAATCTGCTGTGTGTTGGTTCCTTTTAGGAAGTTGCATCTATGTTTAGATTCAGCGAGTTAGTAACACAGTTCTTCTAAAAGCTGCGTTTGGACATTCCAGAGTGGATGGGAGTACAGGCTGTAATGAGAAATATCTAGCTCTGAAACAAAAAAGGAGCTATCTAGCAGAATGGTTGTCAGTGTGTGCATTCGACTTACAGAGTTAAACGACACCTCCGGGACAGAAGAATATGGTGGGTGCAAGTTCGGAGGTGAGGCGGGTACTTTGCTAGAGCCGAGGAGTTCAAGACCAGCCCAGGCATCAGGCTGCAGTGCATTCGTCTGGCCAAGGCCCATGGCAGCCTCCACTTCCCGACCTCAGGCAATCCTCCCACCTTGGGCTCCAAAAAAGCTGGGACTACAGGCGCCTGCCGTCACGATGCCCGGAGAACTTTTTTTTTTTTTTTTTTTGCGACGGAGTTTCGCTCCCGTTGCCCAGGCTGGAGTGCAATGGCGCGATCTCGGCTCACCGCAAACCTCCGCCTCCTGGTTTCAAGCTATTCTCCTGCCTCAGCCTCCCGAGTAGCTGGGATTACAGGCACGCGCCACCATGCCCAGCTAATTTTTGTATTTTTAGTAGAGACGGGGTTTCACCTTGTTGACCGGGATGGTCTCGATCTCTTGACCTCATGATCCACCCGCCTCGGCCTCCCAAAGTGCTGGGATTACAGGCTTGAGCCACCGCACCCGGCCAGAAACACATTTTTTCTAAAAGCTGCTTTAGGACATTCCAGAGTGGACGGGAGTGCAGGATGTAAAGAGAAATATCTGGCTCTAAAACAAAAACGGAGCTATCCAGCAGAATGGTTGTCAATGTGTGCATTCAACTTACAGAGTTACACTGATTGGTATTTCACCAGTTCAGAAACCCTTTGTTTGGAGAATGTAGCAACAGTCATTTCCAGCCCTATACTGGCATATAAGAGTCAGCAGTAGGGAGAGAGATCCAAGATCGCTGATCACTAGCAGCTCGGGATTGTAGCTCCCGGTGTAAGCGCAAAGAACGAGAGGACGCCACACCTTCACGTGAATTCTTGTTGCTCACGCACCAGGAGATTCCCGGCGGAGGAGCCCCACGGGTCGCCAGCGCGATTCTTGTGACCGGCGAGGCGGTTTGGCCGGCGCCTCGGAGCGACGGTTCTTGGTGCAGAGTCGGAAAAGCACCGTCGATCTTAACGCCGCTGATTTGGTGGGCGCAGTGGGTTGCTCAGATTTCGGCGCTGAGAATCGGTAAGTTGGACGTCCACTCAGGAACCCAATTACAAAGACGGTGAATACAAAGACCACAGATGGATAAATTTATAACGAAGGGAGGAAAACAACCAAAAAAGGCTGAGAATGCCGAAGATCAGAACGCTTCTCCTTCGGGGGGCGGGGGGATCACAGTTCCTCATCAGCGACGGAACAAGGCTTGATGGAGAACGAGTGTGTTCCAATTACAGAAGCAGGCTTCAAAATGTGGATAATGAGAAACTTCTGTGAATTAAAAGAACTTGTTTTAACCCAATCTAAAGTAACTAAGAACTTTGAAAAAAGATTTGACGAAATGTTAACAAGAATACACAATTTAGAGAGGAATATAAGTGAATTGATGGAGCTGAAAAACACAATAGGAGAACTTCGTGAAGTATGCACAAGTTTTAACAGCCGAATTGATCAAGCAGAAGAAAGGATATCAGAGGTCAAAGACCAACTCAATGAAATAAAACAAGAAGACAAGCCGGGCGCGGTGGCTCAAGCCGGTAATCCCTGCACTTTGGGAGGCCGAGGCGGGTGGATCATGAGGTCGAGAGATCGAGACCATCCCGGTCAACATGGTGAAACCCCGTCTCTACTAAAAATACAAAAAATCAGCTGGGCATGGTGGCGTGTGCCTGTAATCCCAGCTACTCAGGAGGCTGAGGCAGGAGAATTGCCTGAACCCAGGAGGCGGAGGTTGCGGTGAGCCGAGATCGCGCCATTGCACTCCAGCCTGGGTAACAAGAGCGAAAACTCCGCCTCAAAAAAAAAAAAAAAAAAAAGAAAAAAAAAAGAAGATTAGAGAAAAAAGGATAAAAAGGAACGAGCAAAGTCTCCAAGAAATATGGGACTACGTGAAAAGACCTAATCTACGCTTGATAGGTGTACCTGAATGTGACGAAGAGAATGAATCCAAGCTGCAAAATACGCTTCAGGATATTATTCAGGAAAATTTTCCCAGCCTAGTAAGGCAGGATAATGTTCAACTCCAGGTAATACAGAGAACACCACAGAGATATTCCTCAAGAAGAGCCACTCCAAGGCACATAATCATCAGATTCATCAGTGTTGAAATGAAGGAGAAAATACTAAGGGCAGCCAGAGAGAAAGGTCAGGTTACCCACAAAGGGAAGCCTATTAGACTCACAGCAGATCTCTCAGCAGAAACCCTACAAGCCAGAAGAGAGTGGGGACCAATATTCAACATCCTTAAAGAAAAGAACTTTCAACCCAGAATTTCACATCCAGCCAAACGACGCTTCACAAGTGAAGGAAAAATAAAGTTTTTTGTGAATAAGCAAGCACTCAGAGATTTCATCACCACCAGGCCTGCTTTAGAAGAGCTTCTGAAAGAACCACTACGCATAGAAAGGAACAAACAGTATCAGCCTTTCTAAAAAAATTATGAAAAAGAGCATCAATATAATGAAGAATTTACATCAAATAATGGGCAAAAGAGCCAGCTAATATTAAATGGCAGTATTAAACTCACATATATTATTATTAATTCTAAATTTAAATTGACTAAAACCCCCAATCCAAAGACAGACAGGCAATTTGAATAAAAAACTAAAACCCAACAGTATGCTGCATCCAGACCCATCTCACATTCAAGAATGCACAAAGACTCAAAACAAGGCATGGAGAAAGATTTACCAACCAAACAGAGAGCTGAAGTAAATAAATAAAAAGCAGAAGTTACACTTAAGCAACAAAGATCAAAAGACGCAAAGAAGGACATTATATAATGATAAAAGGATCAATGCAACAACAAGAAGAGCTAAAGATCCTAAATATATACGCACCCAATACAGGAATACGCAGACATACAAGACTTATAAAGAGACTTAGACTCCCACATGATAATAGTCGGAGACTTCAACATTAATATTAGACAGATCAGTGAGACAGAAAATTAACAACGATATCCAGGACTTGAACTGAGATCTGGAACAAGTAAATGTAATTAACATTTATAGAACTCTCCACTTTAAATATACGAAATATACACTCTCATCAGTACCACATCATATCAACTTAGAAGTTTAAACGAAATGTTGGTTGTCTCCTTGTTTGTTATTCTCTTCCCTCATTTTCTTTCATGTCTCCATTATTAAGGACAATTATAGGCATGCCCGTATTTAGACTGCATTCTAACCCGGGCAATAAAGCAATACCCCCATCCTCTCTCCCTCGTCCTCTTTCTCTTTCTTTCTCTTCTTTATTCTTTTTCTTTCTTTCTTTTTTTTTTTTTTTTTTTTTTTTTTTTGAGACGGAGTTTCACTCTTGTTACCCAGGCTGGAGTGCAATGGCGCAATCTCGGCTCACCACAACCTCCGCCTCCTGGGTTCAGGCAATTCTCCTGCCTCAGCCTCCTGAGTAGCTGGGATTACAGGCACATGCCACCATGCCCAGCTAATTTTTTGCATTTTTAGTAGAGACGGGGTTTCACCATGTTGACCGGGATGGTCTCGATCTTTTGACCTTGTGATCCACCCGCCTCGACCACCCAAAGTGCTGGGATTACAGGCTTGAGCCACCGCGCCCGGCCCCCTATTCTTTTTCTTATAAAAGGAAAAAAAAAAAAGAGAGACTTTCCCTCTCTGTCTCTCTCTCTCCACACACACACATGCACACACACCTAAACACACAGTCACACACACACACATCTGTTTATCCATTTCTACATATTAGTCTTTCCTCACAAGCTGTGCTTTTAATATAGACACACATGATTTCATATGAAGCCGACTTCCATAACACTGATTTCAACGTAGAACGATTGTGCTATCTGCAGCAAAGCAGCCCATGGCCGAGTCATGGAGAGGCGGAGAAAAGAGGCAACGGCATTCTCAGGCCTGTCAGGCCTTGTACCCTGGGTTGGGGTGGAAGAACTCATCAGCGACGCAGCCTGGCTGGAGTGGGGGACGGCCCCAGCCCTGACAGTGCAGGAAAATTGAGGGCTTCCTTTACCCTGGTCTTGAACACTCTGTCCTCAGCACTGAGTCTGTTGTCCTAGGTCAATGTCATCATCGACCTCCTCCACTTGCTGGAGCCCAGGGAAGCTCTGGAAGGCTGAGCTCCTGACTGGGGCTGAGACCTGCCCTGGGATTCAGAGCAGACTCGTCCCAGCCGAGCAGATGTTGAGGCATTTCCTGGCTGTCCGGGCAGCAGGACCCCAGTGACCCTCGATGTTGCTGGTGTTTTCTGAGAGTGGAGATTCTGCCTCCTGGAGACTCAATCCTGAGGACTGCTGGGTCAGCACAGGCCGAGACATGACTTCTGGAGGGACGGAGAAGTGCAAGACCCGTTTCTTAGAACCTGATGTGCTGTGCGTTGGATCCTTTTAGGAAGTCGCATCTATGTTTAGATTCAGCGAGTCAGAAACACGTTTCTTCTAAAAGCTGCGTTTGGACATTCCAGAGTGGATGGGAGTACAGGCTGTAATGAGAAATATCTGGCTCTAAAACAAAAACAGAGCTATCTAGCAGAATGGTTGTCAATGTGTGCATTCAAGTTACAGAGTTAAACTGATGTGTGTTTGCAGCATTTCAGAAACCCTTTCTTTGGAGAATGTAGAAACAGTCATTTCCAGCCTTATACTGGCATATTAAAGTTAACAGTAAGAATGCGTTTAAAACACAGAAGACCCGCTTCCTATAAACTGATCTGCTGTGCTTTGGTTCCTTTTAAGAAGTGGCAACTATGTTTAGATTCAGGCAGTTAGAAACAAATTTCTTCTAAAAGCTAGGTTGGGACATTCCAGAGTGGACGGGAGTACAGAATGTAAAGAGAAATAATCTGACTCTAAAACAAAAGCAGCTGGGCGCGGTGGCTCAAGCCTGTAATCCCAGCACTTTGGGAGGCCGAGGCGGGTGGATCACGAGGTCGAGAGATCGAGACCATCCTGGTCAACAAGGTGAAACCCCGTCTCTACTAAAAATACAAAAAGTTAGCTGGGCATGGTGGTGCGTGCCTGTAATCCCAGCTACTTAGGAGGCTGAGGCAGGAGAATTGCCTGAGCCCAGGAGGCGGAGGTTGCGGTGAGCCGAGATCGCGCCATTGCACTCCAGCCTGGGTAACAAGAGCGAAACTCCGTCTCAAAAAAAAAAACAAAAAACAAAAGCAGAGCTATCCAGCAGAATGGTTGTCAATGTGTGCATTCAACTTACAGAGTTAAACTGATTTGTATTTCAGCAGATCAGAAACGCTTTCTTTGGAGAATGTAGCAACAGTCATTTCCAGCCCTATACTGGCATATAAGAGTTAGTTTAAAACACAGAAGACCCGCTTCCTATAAATTGATCTGCTGTGCGTTGGTTCCTTTTAGGAAGTTGCAACTATGTTTAGATTCAGCGTGTTAGAAACACGTTTCTTCTAAAAGGTGCGTTTGGACATTCCAGTGTGGATGGGAGTACAGGATGTAAAGAGAAATATCTGGCTCTAAAACAAAAACGGAGCTATCCAGCAGAATGGTTGTCAATGTGTGCATTCAACTTACAGAGTTAAACTGATTTGTATTTCAACAGATCAGAAACCCTTTCTTTGGAGAATGTAAAAACAGTCATTTCCAGCCCTATACTGACATGTAAGAGTTAGCAGTAAGAATGCGTTTAAAACACAGAAGACCCGCTTCTTACAAACTGATCTGCTGTGCGTAGGTTCCTTTTAGGAAGTTGCAACTATGTTTCGATTCAGCGAGTTAGAAACACATTTATTCTAAAATCGACCTTTGGACATAGGAGAGTGGATGGGAGTACAGGATGTAAAGAGAAATATCTGACTCTAAAAAAAAACGGAGCTTTCCAGCAGAATGGTTGTCAATGTGTGCATTCAACTTACAGAGTTAAACTGATTTGTGTTTCAGCAGTTCAGAAACCCTTTCTTTGGAGAATGTAGAAACAGTCATTTCCAGCCCTATATTGGCATATAAGAGTTAGCAGTAAGAATGCGGTTAAAACACAGAAGACCAGCTTCTTACAAACTGATCTGCTGTGTGTTGGTTCCTTTTAGGAAGTTGCAACTATGTTTCGATTCAGCGAGTTAGAAACACATTTCTTCTAAAAGCTGCCTTTGGACATTCCAGAGTGGATGGGAGTACGGGATGTAAAGAGAAATATCTGGCTCTAAAACAAAAACGGAGCTATCCAGCAGAATGGTTGTCAATGTGTGCATTCAACTTACAGAGTTAAACTGATGATGCCCTGATTTTCGGCATCATCATGACCATTCTGATGATCATCATTCCAATCCTGATTCTGCAATCCTATCAGTAGATCCAGAGGAATCACCGGGGACAGGGGCTCTGCTCGTGACCTGTCTCCCTCCCTGGTATCCAGATTCCATCGCTCGCCCTGTCCCCAGCCCATCCCGTATCAACCCTTGACCCTCACACACTTTTCTACACTGGTTCAATAAAGTGCACGTGCTCCTGGAAAAAAAATAAAATTAAAAAATAAAACTCAAAATAATAAAGAAGAGAAGCGTCACTGGGAAGTTTTTATTTTATTTTATTTTATTTTATTTTTTTAATCCATGCAACCAGTCTTATTTATGCATAATTGAGAAAACACAGGCCTAGAGAGGTTATGAAACTTGTCTACAGTTACACAGCTTGTGAAGGGCACAGCCACGATTTGAAACCAGGCAGCTTTGCTCTCGGCGACATCAGTGGGCTGCCTTTTGGTAAATTCAGGACATGAGGAGCAGAGGAGGAGGGGCAGGGCAAGGGTGCAAGGTGGGGAGGGTCTGAGGGAGGCCGATGGGAGAGGACAGAAAGATCAACCGATCGGCACTGGCTTGAGTCTGGCTGGTAGGCCTAAGCCCAGGGGCCCTGGGTGCATATGGCCCCAGGAAGCACGCTCCCCATTCCCTTCCTGCTCCTTCCTTCTTAAGGGCCTCTGCCCATGGTTCCCCTGGAGAGCCAAGCGGGGGTCTGCCAGGCAGCGTGCGTGAACACGCACGGGTGAGGGTGACTGGGGCATCTGCCCACCTGATGTACACAGACGTTGCACTTGTCACGGAAGCCCATCTCGTGGCCATCCTCGCCCTCAGGAGAGCGGCACACGTCACAGACGACATCCTCATCACACTCGATGCCCAGCCCCTCCTGCGTCTCGATGGCCCTGGCCCTATTCTCGTGGCACAGGGTCTCCAGCTCCTCCTGCACACGTTCCAGCGTCAGCTCATCCAGCTCTGGCCTCTCCATCTCCTGCAGTTCTGAGTCGATGAGCTGCAGCCAGTAGGCGTCCGTCTCGTCCGGGTCCTAGCGGCTGCCTCCTGGCCAATCCGGCCGGGAGCCCTCCCCGAGCGTGGGGCTGCTTGGGGATGCCCGGGCAGGGGGGCCTTCCAGAGGTGGGAGGGTCCTCACCAGGGGCTCTGGGATGGCCTCTGCCCCGGCAGGCACCTGCACCCCTTTCTCCCATTCCTGTCGCCATGGGTCTGCCAGGAGGCAGGAGTCATCCGGGCTGAGCTGGTGTGAGTCCGGGATCCTCATGGCTGTGATGACATCTGTCCGGAAAACCTCCGAGGGCTTCTTTTCGTGCTGTCGGGGCCAGCCCGGCTTGGTGCTGCTGGGCAGGCTGGAGCATCTCGAGGCGGATGTAGATGTCGCGTGACTGTCAGTGGTGGCAGAGTTGTCACTGCTGATGGGGTCTTTTCGCCTCTTCTCTTCCGTCTTGCTCCGCGGTCCCCCCCTTGAGGGGCGCTGCCCGCGGCTCTGCGCCGCTGCAGGGACCGGCGCGGGAAGGAGGCTCCCGAAGCCCGGAGCTCCCGGGGGCCGGCGCGGGAGGGCGGGGGGCGCTCATCCATCCGGGGTCGCGGCCAGGGAGGCGGCGGGGCCCGTGGCGTCCCCGCTGGGGACAGTCAACCCGCCAGACCTGAGCGGGTGCCACTAGGAGTGGGCGCAAAGTAACTCCATGGACGCTACTCACCCCCCCCAAAAAATAGCCTCCGACTGCGATGGCCGCGGTCAGCACCATTCACCAACCCCCTGTGTAGGTTTCTCTTATTTTATTTATTTATTTTTTTGAGATGGAGTCTCGCTCTGTTGCCCAGGCTGGAGTGCAGTGACGCCATCTCAGCCCACTGCAACCTCTGCCTCCTGGGATCAAGTGATTTTCTGCCTCAGCCTCCCAAGTAGCTGCGATTCAGGCACCTGCCACCCATCCTGCTATTGTTTTTGTATTTTAAGTAGAGATGGGGTTTCACCATCTTGACCAGGCTGGTCTTGAACTCCTGACATCGTGATACGCTCACCTCAGCCTCCCAAAGGGCTGGGGTTACAGACGTGAGCCACCGCACCCAGCCCAGAAGAGATTTGCTAATTGAGTTCTGGATGACAGGTGTTTCATTGTAGGGGGTCTAAAGAGAGACTCAAATGCCTACAAGTTCAAGATCAGCTTGTGCAATATAGGGCGACCTTGTCTCTACAAAAACAACCAAGCAACCAAAAATTAGCTGGGCATGGTGGCAGGGGACTCTGGTGCCAGTTACTCAGGAGGCTGAGGCCAGAGAATCGCTAGGGTCAGGGAGGTTGAGGCTGCCGTGAGTTGTGATCACTCCACTGTATTCAACCTGTGAGTCTGAGAGCCTGTTTTAAAAAACACACACAAAAAATAGAGGCCTGAACATGAATGATTATTCATGAGTGACCCTATGTTGAACAAACAAAGCTGCCCCCAGATCCTGAACCACCAAAAACTGTAAGATAATAAATGTTAATTGTTTCAACAATTCACGTAAATGGCCCACCAATTGTAGGGGCAATTTGTGATACAACAATAACTAACTAGTATCTCTAGATTTCTTTTTCTTTTTTTGTTTTTTTTACATTGAGATGGAATCTTGCTCTGTTGCCAGGCTGGAGTGCAGTGGCGTGATTGATCTTGGCTCACTGCAACCTCCACCCCCCGGGTTCAAGTGATCCTCCTGCCTCAGCCTCCTGAGTAGCTGGGACTACAGGCACTCACCACCACACCCAGTAAATGTTTGTATTTTTGGTAGAGAAGAGGTTTCTCCATGTCGGCCAGGATGGTCTCGACCTCTTGACCTCATGATCCACCCTCCTCAGCCTCCCAAACTGCTGAGATTACAGGTTTGAGCCGCCGCACCTGGCCTAGATTTCTTTGGAAGGAAAAGCTATGTCCAGGAGGAGATTCAAAACCCACTTTTGTGTATGTGTGTGTGAGTGTGTGTGTGTGTGTGTGTGATGGAGTCTTGCTCTGTTGCTTAGGCTGGAGTGGTGAGATCCAGGCTCACTGCAACCTCCACCTCCTGATTAAGTGATTCTCCTGCTTCGGCTACTTTTTGTGACGTTAGTAAAGACAGGGTTTCACTATGTTGGTCAGCCTGGTCTTGAGCTCCTGGGTGCAGGGGATCCAACCACCTCAGCCTCCCAAAGTGCTGAGATTTCAGGAGTGAGCCACACCATGCCAAGCCTACCATTGCTATTGATCTTTGTAGCCAAGGATAATCATCTCAAAACAATGATGGCCTCCTCCTCAGTTCTTCTTTCAGAATCTCTGTCTTCCATTCCCTCCCTCAATATGCACACTTCATTTACTACAGCACTCCTTTCCCACCGCAAAGCCTACGTCCAAATAAAAATCTTCCGCTTTAGAGAGCTTCTCCCTGTTTATCATTAAGGTTGACAATTTCTTCTTTGAGCCTTGTTGTGGCGTAGAACTTCCTCCCCTCAAAGTATCTGTTGAAGTCCAAAAGCCCCCTCCATCCGCCGTACCTGGGGATGTGACGTGATTTGGAAATAGGGTCACTACACATAGAATGAGTTAGGGCTCAGTACAGGGACTCACACCTGTAATTCCAGCACTTTGGGAGGCCAAGGTAGGTGGATCACTTGAGGCCAGCAGTTTGAGACTACTCTGGACAACACAGAGAAACTCCTCTCTACAAACAAACAAACAAAAAACTTAGCCAGCTGTGGTGGTTCACACCTGTAGTCCCAGCTGCTTGAGAGGATGAGGTAAGAGGATCACTTGAGCTTGGGAGGCAGAGGTGGCAGTGAGCCAAGATGGTGCCACTGTACTACAGCCTGAGTGACAGAGCTAGTCCCTGTCTCAAAAAAAAAAAAAAAAAAAAAAAAAAGATTAGTTAAGATGAGGTTCCATTGGACTAAGGCGGGTCACATTGGATTAAGGCAGCTCTTAATTTTTTTTTTTTTTTTTTTGAGATGGAGTTTCCCTCTTGTTGTCTAGGCTGGAGTGCAACCGCACAATCTTGGTTCACTGCCGCCTCTGCCTCCCAGGGGCAAGTAATTCTAGGGCCCAGCCTCCTGAGTGGCTGTGATTAGAGCGACTCACCACCACACCTGGCTAATTTTTTTTGTATTTTTAGTAGAGATAGTGTTTCTCCATGTTCGTCAGGCTGGTCTGGAACTCCCAACCTCTGGAGATCCGTCCACCTCAGCCTCCCAAAGTGCTGGGATTACATGCAGCCACAATGCCCTGCCTTATTTATTTATTTATTTTTTTGACGGAGTTTCCCTCTTGTTACCCAGGCTGGAGCGCAATAGCGCGATCTCGGCTCACCGCAACCTCCGCCTCCTGGGTTCAGGCAATTCTCCTGCCTCAGCCTCCTGAGTAGCTGGGATTACAGGCACGTGCCACCATGCCCAGCTAATGTTTTGTATTTTTCTTTTTAGTCGAGACGGGGTTTCACCATGTTGACCAGGATGGTCTCGATCTCTCGACCTCGTGATCCACCCGCCTCGGCCACTGCGGTCTAGCTCCCTCACCCAGGCTGGAGTGCAGTGACGCCATCTTGGCTCACGGCAATCTCCACTCCCCAGGTTCAAGCAATTCTCGAGGCAGCCCCTAAAGCTAATGATTCACATTCTCCTAAGGAGAGGAAAATTTGGACGCAGATACAGAGACAGAGACAGGGAAGAAAGCCATGCAGTGATGGAAGCAGAGGCTGGAGTGAAGCCAGGTCACACCAAAGTCTGCCGGCCGCCACCAGAAGCTGGAGGAGGCAGGCGGGATCCTCCCTGGAGCCTTCAGAGGGAGCGCGGTGGCCCTGCCCACACCCCGACTCTGGCCTCCTGCACTGTGCAAAAATGCATTTCTGTTGTCTGAAGCCGCCTGGTTTGTGGTCATCCATTACAGCGCTACAGAAAACAAGTATCAGCTTCTTTCTTTTGTGGCAGGACGCAAACCTTGTCAATTCCAGCTCATTCTGGAAATGCGCTCTTCTTGCGTATGGAGCCTGGGGTGGGGGGGGGGGTGAAGCTGTCCTCACAGTGTTAGCTAGAACTCTGGACAGACATGGTTATGATTAAGCATTAGGCCGGGCGCAGTGGCTCATGACCGTAATCTTGGCTCTTTGGGAGTCTAAGGTGGGCAGATCACCAGAGGTCAGGTGTTGGAGACCACGCTGGCCAACATGGTAAAACATCCATTTCTACTAAATGCACAAAAAATCAGCTGGCATGATGGCGCCTGCTTGTAATCCCAGCTACTCAGGAGGCTGAGGCAGGAGAGTCACTTGAACCTGGGAGGTGGAGGTTGCAGTGAGTCGAGATCACAGCACTGCACTCCAACCTGGGCAACGAGAGTGAAACTCTATCTCAAAAAAATAAACATTAATCCTCAACAGGGCACAGTAGCTCACGCCTGTAATCCTAGCACTTTTGGAGGCCGAGTCAGGTGGATCAGTTGAGGTCAGGAGTTCAAGACCAGCCTGACCAACATGCTGAAACCCCGTCTCTACTAAAAATACAAAAACTTGGCTGAGCATGGTGGCGAGCACCTGTAATTCCAGCCACTCTGGAGGCTGAGGCAGGAAAATGGCTTAAACCTGCGAGGGAGAGGTTGCAGTGAGCCAAGATCGTGCCACTGCATTCCAGCCTGGTAACAGAGCAAGACTCTGTCTCAAAAAAACAATCACGAGCCGGGCGCAGTGGCTCACGCCTGTAATCCCAGCACTTTGGGAGGCCGAGGCGGGTGGATCACGAGGTCAAGAGATCGAGACCATCCTGGTCAACATGGTGAAACCCCGTCTCTACTAAAAATACAAAAAATAATAATAAAAATAAAATCATCTGGGCATGGTGGCGCAGGCCTGTAGTCCCAGCTACTCCAGAGGCTGAGGCAGGAGAATTTCCTGAACCCAGGAGGAGGAGGTTGGGGTGAGCCGAGATCACGCCATTGCACTCCAACCTGGGTAACATGAGCGAAACTCGGTCTCAAAAAAAAAAAAAAAAAAAAAAAAAAATTGGCTGTGTGCCGTGACTCATGTCTGTATTCCCAGCGCTTTGGGAGGTCTAGGCAGGCAGATCACTTGAGGTTAGGAGTTCGAGACCATCCTGGGCAACATGGTTAAACCCCTTCTCTACCAAAAACACAAAAGTTAGCCAAGCATGGTGGCATATGCCTGTGATCCCAGCTACTTTGAAGGCTGAGGCAGGGGAATCACTTGAACCCAGGAGGCAGAAGTTGCAGTGAGCAGACATCATGCCATTGCACTTCAGCCTGGTGACAAAGTGAGACTCCATCTCAAATGATAATAATAAATAAGAAGAATTTTAAATTATGGCCAGGTGCGGTGGCTCACCCCTGTAATCCCAGCACTTTGGGAGGCCGAGGCGGGTGGATCACGAGGTCGAGAGATCGAGACCATCCCGGTCAACATGGTGATACCCCATCTCTACTGAAAATACAAAAACTAGCTGGGCGTGGTGGCATGTGCCTGTAATCCCAGCTACTTAGGAGGCTGAGGCAGGAGAACTTCCTGAGCCCAGGAGGCGGAGGTTGCGGTGAGCCGAGACAGCACCATTGCACTCCAGCCTGGGTAAGAAGAGCGAAACTCCATCTCAAAAAAAAAAAAAAAAAAAAAAAAAAAAAA
Organism: Saimiri boliviensis; assembly: GCF_048565385.1. NCBI lineage: Eukaryota > Metazoa > Chordata > Mammalia > Primates > Cebidae > Saimiri > Saimiri boliviensis. Next base: position 281,882 of record NW_027412499.1, read on the forward strand.
AAAAGAGAGAAATATCTGGCTCTAAAACAAAAACGGAGCTATCCAGCAAAATGGTTGTCAATGTGTGCATTCAACTTACAGAGCTAAAGTGAATTGTATTTCAGCAGTTCAGAAACCCTCTCTTTGGAGAATGTAGAAAGTCATTTCCAGCCCTATAGTGGAATATAACAGTTAACAGTAAGAATGCCTTTAAAACACAGAAGACCCGCTTCTTACAAACTGATCTACTGTGTGTTGGTTCCTTTTAGGAAGTTGCAACTATGTTTAGATTCAGCGAGCTAGAAACACATTTCTTCTAAAAGCTTCCTTTGGACATTCCAGAGCGGATGGGAGTACAGGATGTAAAGAGAGATATCTGACTCTAAAACAAAAACGGAGCTATCCAGCAGAATGGTTGTCAATGTGTGCATTCAACTTACAGAGTTAAACTGATTTGTATTTCAGCAGTTCAGAAACCCTTTCTTCGTAGAATGTAGAAACAGTCATTTCCAGCTCTATCGTGGCATATCAGAGTTAACAGTAAGAATGAGTTTATACACAGAAGTCGTGCTTCTTACAAACTGATCTGCTGTGTGTTGGCTCCTTTTAGGAAATTGCAACTATGTTTAGATTCAGCAAGTTACAAACCCATTTCTTCTAAAAGCTTCCTTTGGACATTCCTGAGTGGATGGGAGTACAGGATGTAAAGAGAAATATCTGACTCTAATACAAAAACAGAGCTATCCAGCAGAATGGGTGTCAATAATATAAAAAATATAAACCAGTTCCTAACTCATCCTAATTTAAAATAATATAATTTTCAGTGCTCATTATTGTTTCTTTGTGATTTCTTAAGCCATAAAATCTGTTTTGTAAAAAGTTCTGGAATATAATTTGGCAATTAATCTGCTAGCTATTTCATCTTCCCAACAAGAGTCAGGACTAACATTTCCAATATTAGTAAATGTATTTCCAGAATACCTTCCTGCATGTAAAATACAAGAAATAATCTAGTTGAATTATCTGATTGTTTTCAAATTAATAAATTTAGGCCTCTTCGACATTGTTGTTTTACCTACTAGAGCATATTATATGCTTGATACGGATTATAACTAGATGATATCAGAAAACGTTTGGCCTTTGTCCATTATGACAAGACTATTTTCTTCATGAAATTAAGGATGAAGCATTCAAAGAAAGGTAACTTATTAACATTAGTTTTTCACATTCGAAAAATATTATAAACCAGTAGTTTTCAGAATTTAATTGTTTGCTACATTTCTTCTTAGTTTAAGAATATTCTAACACCATTGCCAGGCTTCATATTCATCTATTTCAATTAGTTCTGTAAATAATTGTTTTTGCTTTCGGGTTTTCGATTCAAAATAGATTTTTCTTGCAATATATTTAATAATTCTAACAGAAAAATAACTTCACTTGATTTTTTATTTATTTAAAAAACTAATTTTTTTATAATTAATGGTTAGATTTAATTTAATTAGATTTAAATGAGAAATGGCCACCATGAAAACTTTTTGAAAAGTACAGTCATATGATCGGGTGTGGTGGCTCACATCTGTAATCTCTTTGGGAGGCCAATCAGAGTGGGTAACCTCAGGTCAGGAGTTTGAGAACTGCCTGCCCAATATGGTGAAACCCCATCTCTATTAAAGATTCAAAAATTAGCCTGGCATGCTGGCAGGCACCTGTAGTCCCAGCTACTTGGGAGGCTGAAAGAGATTGCTTGAACCAGAGGGGCGGAGGTTGCAGTGAATTGAGATTATGCCACTGCACAGCAGCCTGGGAAACAGCAAGACGCCATCTCAAAAAAAAAAAAAAAAGTACAATCATATTTAACAATGAAAAGATACACAAAATTAAAAATATGTGACATATTAAAGTATATCTACATCTATAAGATTCAGATACACAGTGGTTAAGCACGTTGTCTCCTCCTTAAATTTTCTTTTCACAATGAGGTGACTTTAGAAATTGTATTAGTTTGGCCGGGCGTGGTGGCTCAAGTGGGTAATCCCAGCCCTTTGGGAGGCCGAGGCGGGTGGATCACGAGGTCAAGAGATCGAGATCATCCTGGTCAACATGGTGAAACCCCGTCTCTACTAAAAACACAAAAAATTAGCTGGGCATGGAGGCGTGTGCTTGTAATCCCAGCTACTCAGGAGGCTGAGGCAGGAGAATTGCCTGAACCCAGGAGGTGGAGGTCGCGGTGAGCCGAGATCGCGCCATTGCACTGCAGCCTGGGTAACAAGAGTGAAACTCTGTCCCAAAAAAAAAAAAAAAAAAAAAAAGAAAAGAAAAGAAAAGAAATTGTATTAGTTTGTTTTCAAGCTGCTGATAAAGAAATACCTGATACACCCATCAGATCTCGTGAGATGTATTCACTATCACGAGAATAGCACAGGAGAGACTGATGCCCATGGTTCGATTACCTTCTTTTGGGTTTCTTTCACAACAGGGGAGAATTCTGGGAGATACGATAATATTTGGGTGTGGACGGAACCGAATCATATCATTCAGCCCTTCCATATCTCATGGCCTCACATCTGAAAACCGATCATGCCTTCCCCAAAATTCCCCAGAGTCTTAACTCATTTCAGCATCAAACCAAAAGTCCACAGTTCAAAGTCTCATCTGAAACAAGTCAAGTCTCTTCTGCCTGTGAGCCTGTAACATCAAAAGCAAGCTAATGTCTTTCTAGATACAATGGGGGTACAGGTACTGGGTAAGTAGGGCCATTCCAAATTGGAAAATTTGGCCTAAACAAAAGTTACAGGGCCCATTCAAGTCCAAAACCCAGTGAGACGATCAAATTTGAAAGCTCCACAACAAACTAGTTTGACTCCAGGTGTCACACCTAGGTCACTATGATTCAAAAGGTGGGTTTCCATGGTCTTGGGAAGCTCTGACCCTGTGGCTTTTCAGAGTACAGCCTTTCTCCTGGTTGCTTTCCTGGGTTGGTGTTGAGTGTCTGTAGATTTTCCAGGTGCTTGTTGGTGAATCTAGCATTCCGGGGTCCAGAGGATGGTGGCTGTCTTCTCACGGCTCCATGAGGCAGTGCCACAGTAGGGACTCTGTGTGAGGGCTTCAACCCCACAAACCAAAACACCGCCACAAAGCCCAAAACCATATATATCATAAAGAGGTGGGAGGGAGTATGCTATGATACAGCAGTGCTCCTCAAGACAAAGATGCTTTCAGTGACTCCGGACGCAGGTAAGTATTTAAGAGTGGTGTTGGACCCACGAATGTGTTGGACCCACCACTTGTGATGACCAGGGTAAAAGTCATGGAGCTTCTGCCCCAGGTTATAAGTTCCAAACATAAAGCATTAAAAAAATGATAAAATTACCTGAGGCCCCCAAACATATAAAAAAATGCTCATCCTCACTGGTCATTAGAGAAATGCAAATCAAAACGACATTAGGATACCATCTCACGCCAGTTAGAATGGCGGTCATTAAAAAATCTGGAGACGACAGATGCTGGAGAGGGTGTGGAGAAATAGGAACAATTTTACACTGTCGGTGGGAGCGTAAATTAGTTCAACCATTGTGGAAGACAGTGTGGCGATTCCTCAAGGACCTAGAAATAGAAATTTCATTTGACCCAGCCATCCCATTAGTGGGTATCTATCCAAAGGAGTATAAATCGTTCTACTATAAGGACACACGCACACGAATGTTCACTGCAGCACTGTTGACGACAGCAAAGACTCGGAACCAACCCAAATGCCCATCGATGATGGACTGGACAGGGAAAATGTGGCACATATACCCCATGGAATATTATGCAGCCATCAAAAATGATGAGTTCGTGTCCTTTGTAGGGACACGGATGAACCTGGAAACCATCCTTCTCAGCAAACTGACATAAGAGCATGAAATCAAACACCGCATGTTCTCACTCATAGGTGGGCGTTGAACAATGAGAACACACGGACACGGGGAGGGGAGCACCACACGCTGGAGTCTGTTGGGGGAAATAGGAGAGGGACAGCAGGGGGCGGGGAGGTGGGGAGAGACAGCAGGGGGAGAAATGCCAGATATAGGTGACGGGGAGGAAGGCAGCACAGCACACCGCCACGTGTGTACCTACGCGACAATCTTGCACGTTCTTCACATGTACCCCCAAACCTCAAATGCAACAAAAAAAGAAAAAAGAAAACAATGATAAAATGGCAGCATGCGATGAATGTGGAATTCTGATATTAACTACTCCAGAACAGTGTTTGAAATAATTTTTGTGCTGCTTGTGGTGTTCCACTTGCCAGGAACATGCACAGGAATAATGATATTTACAAGCATATTCCGAATTCAGCACAGAATTAGGATATTAAGACTCAAGCCTATGTGGAAGCATGTAGTTTAAGCTCTGCCCACCTGATGTTTTGGGGGCTGACGGTGATGGCATGGGAGATACTCACATGGGAGATGGTGCCAATGCTCACGCTCCGGCCCACTCTGTTGTGAACATAAAAAACAACTTTCTATCTAATATTACTGAAAAAATGGATCAACGCCAAAGCAGTCCTTCTCAGAAGAAGTTTCTTAGAGAGTTCCAGGTACTCCTGGTCAGGTGCTTGAGAATCAAATTCATGCGTCGTAACGTTCGTCTCATAAATAAAGAAAACTGTGATGTCAAGAAGAACACTTGAGCTATTTAACTATCATCTGGGATAAGAAGATCATTTTTACTGCTATAATACTGGAGGTAATGTGTTATTTTCAAGTAATTGATCCTTGAATTCCAAGTGAGGAGATTGTTCATGAACACATCAGGTCTGTTTCATGGGGGAAACCAAAATACCCTATTGTGTACTTGCTATTCTTTCTAGCCCAGATATATTTTGTTAAACTTCATTATTCTTTCGACAAGAGCTTTGCTCTAAAAAGAAAAACATATGTTGTCACTGTAGTACTATGCTAGAGTATTATGACAGTGTTTCACATATATTTTTATGAGAAATTCATCATGTGCTTTATTGTTCCTTTTTCACAGGGGAGGAGATTTCAAACATAAAAAGATCGAATGACATTTTGGATCTAATTTGGCCGTGTCCCCACTCAAATCTAAACTTGAATTGAATCTCCCAGACTTCCCATGTGTTGTGGGAGGGACCCAGAGGGAGGTGGTTTAATCACGGGGGCCAGTCTCTCCTAGTCACATGACAGTAAATAAGTCTCATTAGATATTAGATATCAACAGTTTCTGCTTCTGTCTTCTCCCCTTTTTCCTCTTGCCACCGTTACGGAAGAAGTGCCTTTCACCTCCCGCCACAATGCTGCAGCCTCTTTTAGCCATGTGGAACTGTAAGTCAAGCGAAACTTCTTTTTGGTTCCAGTTTCAGGTATTTATTTATCAGCACCATGACAATGAACGAATACCGTCAATCTGTACTCGTAGAGTGGGGCATTCTGGAAAGATACCCAAAAATACGAAAGCAATTTTCGAACTGGGTCACAGGCAGAGGCTGGAGAAACTTGGAGGGCTCAGAAGAACACACAAAACTGTGGGAAAGTTTGGAACCTCCTCGCGGCTTGTTGAGTGGCTTTGACAAAAATGCTGACGGTGATACGAACAATAAGGTTCAGGCGGAGGCGGTCTCAGACAGAGAAGAGACACTTGTCGGGAACTGGCACAGAGTTGACTCTTGCTACGTTTCAGCAGAGAAACCGGTGGCATTTTGCTCCTGCGCTAGAGATTTGCGAAACTTTGAAATTGAGAGAGGTGATTTACGGTGTCTGGTGGAAATAATTTCTGAGCAACAAAGCGTTTAAACCACGACTAGGGTGCTGTTAGAAGCATTCTGTCTTAAAAGGGAAACAAAGTATAAAAGTTCAGAAAATCGGCAGCCTGAGAATGCAGTAGAAAGGAGAATTCCAGACAGGTGTGGTCGCTCACACCTGTCATCCCAGCACTATGGGAGGCCAAGGCGGGCAGATCACCTGAAGTCGGGAGTTCAGGATCAGCCTGGGAAGCATGGAGAAACTCTGTCTGTAGAGAAAATACAAAATTAGCCGGGTGGGGTGACGGACTCCTGCAATCCCAGCTACTTGGGAGGCTGGAGCAGAAGAACTGCTCGAACCTGGGAGGAAAATGTTGTGAGCCAAGACTGCGCCATTGCACTCGAGCCTGATAACAAGAGCGAGACTCCTCAAAACACAAAAACAAAAATGAAAAGAAAAGCCCATTTTTTTGTGGGGAAATTCAAGCCAGCTGCAGAAATTTTTATAAGTAGCGAGGACTCAAATGCTAATCCCCAAGATGATGGGATGAACAACTCTAGCCCATTTCATGACATCCCCTCCCTTCACAGGTCTGGAGGCGCAGGAGGAAAATGTGCTTTTGTTGGCCAGGCCCAAGCACCCCATGCTGTGTGCAGCCTAGGGATTTGGTGCCCTGTGTCCCAATTGCTCCACCCATGGCTGACAGAGGCCAAGGTAGACCTCAGGTTGTAACTTCGGAGAGTGGAAAGACCAAGCCTTGGCGGCTACCACTGGGTGTTGAGACTGAAGCTGCGAGTGCACAGAAATAAAGACTCGGGGTTTGGGACCCTCTGCCTCGATTTCAGAAGATGTACGGATATGCCCCGGAGCTCAGACAAAATTGGTCGCAGGGCAGGCCCTCTGCCAGGGCAGTGCAGAAGGAAATGTGGGGTCGAAGCCCTCACACAGAGTCCCGACTGCGGCGCTGCCTCATGGAGCCGTGAGAAGACAGCCACCATCCTCTGGACCCCGGAATGCTAGATTCACCAACAAGCACCTGGAAAATCTACAGACACTCAACACCAACCCAGGAAAGCAGCCAGGAGAAAGGCTGTACTCTGAAAAGCCACAGGGTCAGAGCTTCCCAAGACCATGGAAACCCACCTTTTGAATCATAGTGACCTACGTGTGACACCCGGAGTCAAACTAGTTTGTTGCGGAGCTTTCAAATTTGATCGTCTCACTGGGTTTTGGACTTGAATGGGCCCTGTAACTTTTGTTTAGGCCAAATTTTCCAATTTGGAATGGCCCTACTTACCCAGTACCTGTACCCCCATTGTATCTAGAAAGACATTAGCTTGCTTTTGATGTTACAGGCTCGCAGGCAGAAGAAACTTGACTTGTTTCAGATGAGACTTTGAACTGTGGACTTTTGGTTTGATGCTGAAATGAGTTAAGACTCTGGGGAATTTTGGGGAAGGCATGATCGGTTTTCAGACGTGAGGCCATGAGATATGGAGGGGCCAAGGGCCGAATGATATGGTTAGGTTCCGTCCACACCCAAATATTAACTTGAATCGTATCTCCCAGAATTCTCACCTGTTGTGAAAGAAACCCAAAAGAAGGTAATTGAACCATGGGCATCAGTCTCCCCTGTGCTATTCTCGTGATAGTGAATAAATCTCACGAGATCTGATGGGTGTATCAGGTATTTCTTTATCAGCAGCGTGAAAACAAAGTAATACAATTTCTAAAGTCACCTCATTGTGAAAAGAAAATTTAAGGAGGAGACAACGTGCTTAACCACTGTGTATCTGAATCTTATAGATGTAGATATACTTTAATATGTCACATATTTTTAATTTTGTGTATCTTTTCATTGTTAAATATGATTGTACTTTTTTTTTTTTTTTTTTTTGAGATGGAGTCTTGCTGTTTCCCAGGCTGGTGTGCAGTGGCATAATCTCAATTCACTGCAACCTCCGCCCCTCTGGTTCAAGCAATCTCTTTCAGCTTCCCAAGTAGCTGGGACTACAGGTGCCTGCCGCCATTCCAGGCTAATTTTTGAATCTTTAATAGAGATGGGGTTTCACCATATTGGGCAGGCAGTTCTCAAACTCCTGACCTCAGGTTACCCACTCTGATTGGCCTCCCAAAGAGATTACAGATGTGAGCCACCACACCCGACCATATGACTGTACTTTTCAAAAAGTTTTCATTGTGGCCATTTCTCATTTCAATCTAATTAAATTAAATCTAACCATTAATTATAAGAAAAATTAGTTTTTTAAATAAATAAAAACATCAAATGAAGTTATTTTTCTGTTAGAATTATTAAATATATTGCAACAAAAATCAGTTTTGAATAGAAAACCCGAAAGCAAAAACAATTATTTACAGAACTAATTGAAATAGATGAATATGAAGCCTGGCAATGGTGTTAGAATATTCTTAAACTCAGAAGAAATGTAGCAGACAATTAAATTCTGAAAACTACAGGTTTATAATATTTTTCTAATGTGAAAAACTAAAGTTAATAAGTTACCTTTCCTTGAATGCTTCATCCTTAATTTCATGAAGAAAATAGTCTTGTCATAATGGACAAAGGCCAAACGTTTTCTGTTATCATCTAGTTATAATCCGTATCAAGTATATAATATGCTCTAGTAGGTAAAACAACAATGTCGAAGAGGCCTAAATTTATTAATTTGAAAACAATCAGATAATTCAACTAGATTATTTCTTGTATTTTACATGCAGGAAGGTATTCTGGAAATACATCTACTAATATTGGAAATGTTAGTCCTGACTCTTGTTGGGAAGATAAAATAGCTAGCAGATTAATTGCGAAATCATATTCCAGAACTTTTTAGAAAACAGATTTTATGGCTTAATACATCACAAAGAAACAATAACGAGCACGGAAAATTATATTATTTTAAATTAGGATGAGTTAGGAACTGGCTTATATTTTTGATATTATTGACAACCATTCTGCTGGATAGCTGCTTTTTTGTATTAGAGTCAGATATTTCTCTTTACATCCTGTACTCCCATCCACTCAGGAATGTCCAAAGGAAGCTTTTAGAAGAAATGCGTTTGTAACTCGCTGAATCTAAACATAGTTGCAATTTCCTAAAAGGAACCAACACACAGCAGATCAGTTTGTAAGAAGCGCGTCTTCTGTGTTTTAAACGCATTCTTCTTTTTTTTTTTTTTTTCTTTTTTTTGAGACGGAGTTTCGCTCTTGTTACCCAGGCTGCAGTGCAATGGCGTGATCTCGGCTCACCGCAAGCTCCGCCTCCTGGGCTCAGGCGATTCTCCTGCCTCAGCCTCCGGAGTAGCTGGGATTATAGGCACGCACTTAAACGCATTCTTACTGTTAACTCTGATATGCCACGATAGGGCTGGAAATGACTGTTTCTACATTCTCCAAAGAAAGGGTTTCTGAACTGCTGAAATACAAATCAGTTTAACTCTGTAAGTTGAATGCACACATTGACAACCATTCTGCTGGATATCTCCGTTTTTGTTTTAGAGCCAGATATTTCTCTTTACATCCCGTACTCCCATCCACTCTGGAATGTCCAAAGGAAGCTTTTAGAAGAAATGTGTTTTTAACTCGCTGAATCTAAACATAGTTGCGACTTCACAAAAGGAACCAACACACAGCAGATCAGCTTGTAAGAAGCGGGTCTTCTGTGTTTCAAACGCATTCTTACTGTTAACTGTTATATGCCACTATAGGGCTGGAAATGACTGTTTCTACATTCTCCAAAGAGAGGGTTTCTGAACTGCTGAAATACAAATCAGTTTAGCTCTGTAAGTTAAATGCACACATTGATAATCATTTTGCTGGATAGCTCCGTTTTTGTTTTAGAGCCAGATATTTCTCTCTCTTTTTTTTTTTGAGACGGAGTTTCGCTCTTGTTACCCAGGCTGGAGTGCAATGGCGCGATCTCGGCTCACTGCAACCTCCACCTCCTGGGTTCAGGCAATTCTCCTGCCTCATCGTCCTGAGTAGCTGGGATTACAGGCACACGCCACCATGCCCAGCTAATTTTTTGTATTTTTACTATAGACGGGGTTTCACCATGTTGACTGGGATGATCTCGATCTCTTGACCTCGTGATGCACCCGCCTCGGCCTCCCAAAGTGCTCGGATTACGGGCTTGAGCCACCGTGCCCGGCCGTGATTATTTATTATTATCATTTGAGATGGAGTCTCACTTTGTCACCAGGCTGAAGTGCAATGGCATGATGTCTGCTCACTGCAACTTCTGCCTCCTGGGTTCAAGTGATTCTCCTGCCTCAGCCTTCAAAGTAGCTGGGATCACAGGCATATGCCACCATGCTTGGCTAATTTTTGTGTTTTTGGTAGAGAAGGGGTTTAACCATGTTGCCCAGGATGGTCTCGAACTCCTCACCTCAAGTGATCTGCCTGCCTAGACCTCCCAAAGCGCTGGGAATACAGACATGAGTCACAGCACCCGGTCAATTTTTTTTTTTTTTTTTTTTTTTTTTTCTGGGACCGAGTTTCGCTCTTGTTACCCAGGTTGGAGTGCAATAGCGTGATCTCGGCTCACCCCAATCTCCTCTTCCTGGGTTCAGGCAGTTCTCCTGCCTCAGCCTCCCAAGTAGCTGGGACTACAGGCGTGCACCACCATGCCCAGCTGATTTTATTTATTTATTTATTTATTTATTTATTTATTTATTTATTTATTTATTTTAGTAGAGACGGGGTTTCACCATGTTGACCAGGATGGTCTCGATCTCTTGACCTCGTGATCCACCCGCCTCGGCCTCCCAAAATGCTGGGATAACAGGCTTGAGCCACCGCGCCCGGCTCATTATTACTTTTTTGAGATGGAGTCTTGCTCTGTTACCATGTTGGAATGCAGTGGCAGGATCTTGGCTCACTACAACCTCTCCCTCCCAGGTTTAAGCCATTTTCCTGCCTCAGCCTCCAGAGTGGCTGGAATTACAGGTGCTCGCCACCATCCTCAGCCAAGTTTTTGTATTTTTAGTAGAGATGGGGTTTCAGCATGTTGGTCAGGCTGGTCTTGAACTCCTGACCTCAACTGATCCACCTGACTCGGCCTCCCAAAGTGCTAGGATTACAGGCGTGAGCTACTGTGCCCTGTCAAGGATTAAGTTTTATTTTTTTGAGATAGAGTTTCACTCTCGTCGCCCAGGTTGGAGTGCAGTGGTGTGATCTCGACTCACTGCAACCTCCACCTCCCAGGTTCAAGTGACTCTCCTGCCTCAGCCTCCTGAGTAGCTGGGATTACAAGCAGGCGCCATCATGCCCAGTCGATTTTTTGTGTTTTTAGTAGAAATGGATGTTTCACCATGTTGGCCAGCGTGGTCTCCAACACCTGACCTCTGGTGATCTGCCCACCTTGGACTCCCAAAGAGCTAAGATTACGGGCATGAGCCACTGCGCCCGGCCTAATGCTTAATCATAACCATGTCTGTCCAGAGTTCTTGTTAACACTGTGAGGACAGCTTCACCCCCCCCCCCCCCCAGGCTCCACACGCAGGAAGAGCGGCGTTTCCAGAATGAGCTGGAATTGACAAGGTTTGCCTCCTGCCCCAAAAGAAAGAAGCTGATACTTGTTTTCTGTAGTGCAGTAATGGATGACCACAAACCAGGTGGCTTCAGACAACAGAAATGTATTTTTGCATAGTGCAGGAGGCCAGAGTCGGGGTGTGGGCAGGGCCACCGCGGTCCCTCTGAAGGCTCCAGGGAGGATCCCGCCTGCCTCCTCCAGCTTCTGGTGGTGGCCGGCAGACTTTGGTGTGGCCTGGCTTCACTCCAGCCTCTGCTTCCATCACTGCATGGCTTTCTTCCCTGTCTCTGTCTCTGTATCTGCGTCCAAATTTTCCTCTCCTTAGGAGAATGTGAATCATTAGCTTTAGGGGCGGCCTCGAGAATTGCTTGAACCTGGGGAGTGGAGATTGCCGTGGGCCAAGATGGCGTCACTGCACGCCAGCCTGGGTGAGGGAGCTAGACCGCCTCAAAAAAAAAAAAAAAAAAAAAAAAAAAAAAAAAAAAAAAGGCCGGGCACGGTGGCTCAAGCCTGTAATCCCAGCACTTTGGGAGGCCGAGGCGGGTGGATCACGAGGTCGAGAGATCGAGACCATCCTGGTCAACATGGTGAAACCCCGTCTCTACTAAAAAAAAAAATACAAAAAATCAGCTGGGCATGGTGGCACGTGCCTGTAATCCCAGCTACTCAGGAGGCTGAGGCAGGAGAATTGCCTGAACCCAGGAGGCAGACGTTGCGGTGAGCCGAGATCGCGCCATTGCACTCCGGCCTGGGTAACAAGAGCGAAACTCCGTCAAAAAAAAAAAAAACAAACAAAAAAAAAAAACGGCAGGGCATTGTGGCTTCTGCATGTAATCCCAGCACTTTGGGAGGCTGAGGTGGACGGATCTCCTGAGGTTGGGAGTTCGAGACCAGCCTGACCGACATGGAGAAACACTATCTCTACTAAAAATACAAAAAAATTTAGCCAGGTGTGGTGGTGAGTCGCTGTAATCACAGCCACTCAGGAGGCTGGTCCCTAGAATTACTTGACCCTGGGAGGCAGAGGTTGCAGTGAACCAAGATTGTGCGGTTGCACTGCAGCCTAGACAACAAGAGGGAAACTCCATCTCAAAAAAAAAAAAAAAAATTAAGAGCTGCCTTAATCCAATGTGACCTGCCTTAGTCCAATGTAAGCTCATCTTAACTAATCTTTTTTTTTTTTTTTTTTGAGACAGGGTCTAGCTCTGTCACTCAGGCTGTAGTACAGTGCCACCATCTTGGCTCACTGCTACCTCTGTCTCCAAGGCTCAGGCGATCCTCTTACCTCAGCCTCTCAAGCAGCTGGGACTACAGGTGTGAACCGCCACAGCTGGCTAAGTTTTGTTTGTTTGTAGAGAGGACTTTCTCTAGGTTGCCCAGAGGAGTCTCAAACTCCTGGCCTCAAGTGATCCACCTACCTTGGCCTCCCAAAGTGCTGGAATTACAGGTGTGAGTCCCTGTACTGAGCCCTAACTCATTCTATGTGTGGTGACCCTATTTCGAAATCACGTCACATCCCCAGGTACGGCGGAGGGAGGCGGCTTTTGGACTTCAACAGATACTTTGAGGGGAGGAAGTTCTACCCCACAACGAGGCTCAAAGAAGAAACTGTCAACCTAAATAATAAACGGGGAGAAGCTCTCTAAAACGGAAGAAGATGTATTTGGACGTAGGCTTTGCGGTGGGAAAGGAGTGCTGTAGTAAATGAAGTGTGCATATTGAGGGAGGGAATGGAAGACAGAGATTCTGAAAGAAGAACCGAGGAGGAGGCCATCATTGTTTTGAGATGATTATCCTTGGCTACAAAGATCAATAGCAATGGTAGGCTTGGCATGGTGTGGCTCACTCCTGAAATCTCAGCACTTTGAGAGGCTGAGGTGGTTGGATCCCCTGCACCCAGGAGCTCAAGACCAGACTGACCAACATAGTGAAACCCTGTCTTTACTAACGTCACAAAAAGTAGCCGAAGCAGGAGAATCACTTAATCAGGAGGTGGAGGTTGCAGTGAGCCAAGATCTCACCACTCCAGCCTAAGCAACAGAGCAAGACTCCATCTCACACACACACACACACAAAAGTGGGTTTTGAATCTCCTCCTGGACATGGCTTTTCCTTCCAAAGAAATCTAGGCCAGGTGCGGTGGCTCTAACCTGTAATCTCAGCAGTTTGGGAGGCTGAGGAGGGTGGATCATGAGGTCAAGAGGTCGAGATCATCCTGGCCGACATGGAGAAACCGCTTCTCTACCAAAAATACAAACATTTACTGGGTGTGGTGGTGTGTGCCTGTAGTCCCAGCTACTCAGGAGGCTGAGGCAGGAGGATCACTTGAACCCAGGGGGTGGAGGTTGCAGTGAGCCAAGATCAAGCATGCCACTGGACTCCAGCCTGGCAACAGAGTAAGATTCCATCTCAATGAAAAAAAAAGAAAAATAAATGTAGAGATACTAGTTAGTTATTGCTGTATCACAAATTGCCCCTACACTTGGTGGGCCATTTACGTGAATCGTTGAAACAATTAACATTTATTATCTGACGGTTTTTGGTGGTTCAGGATCTGGGGGCAGCTTTGTTTGTTCAACATAGGGTCACTCATGAATGATAATTCATGTTCGGGCCTCTATTTTTGTGTGTGTGTGTGTGTGTGTGTTTTTTTTTTTTTTTTTTTTTTTTTTTAAAAAACAGGCTCTCAGACTCACAGGTTGAATACAGTGGAGTGATCACAACTCACGGCAGCCTCAACCTCCCGGGCCCTAGTGATTCTCTGGCCTCAGCCTCCTGAGTAACTGGCACCAGAGTCCCCTGCCACCGTGCCCAGCTAATTTTTGGTTACTTGGTTGTTTTTGTAGAGACGAGGTCTCCCTATATTGCACAAGCTGATCTTAAACTTCCAGGCATTTGAGTCTCTCTTTAGACCCCCTACAATGAAACAGCTGGCATCCAGAACTCAATTAGCAAATCTCTTCTCCGCTGGGTGCGGTGGCTCATGTCTGTAACCCCAGCCCTTTGGGAGGCTGAGGTGAGCGTATCACGACGTCAGGAGTTCAAGACCAGCCTGGTCAAGATGGTGAAACCCCATCTCTACTTCAAATACAAAAACAATAGCAGGATGGGTGGCAGGTGCCTGAATCGCAGCTACTTGGGAGGCTGAGGCAGAAAATCACTTGATCCCAGGAGGCACAGGTTGCAGTGGGCTGAGATGGCGTCACTGCACTCCAGCCTGGGCAACAGAGCGAGACTCCATCTCAAAATAAATAAATAAATAAATAAATAAATAAATAATAAGAGAAACATACACAGGGGGTTGGTGAATGGTGCCGACCGGGGCCATCGCAGTCGGAGGCTATTTTTTGGGGGGGGGGGGGTGAGTAGCTTCCATGGAGTTACTTTGCGCCCACTCCTAGTGGCACCCGCTCAGGTCTGGCGGGTTGACTGTCCCCGGCGGGGATGCCACGGGCCCCGCCGCCTCCCTGGCCGCGACCCCGGATGGATGAGCGCCCCCCGCCCTCCCTCGCCGGCCCCGGGAGCTCCGGGCTTCGGGAGCCTCCTTCCCGCGCCGGTCCCTGCAGCGGCGCCCCTCAGAGGGGACCGCGAAGCAAGACGGAAGAGAAGAGGCGAAAAGACCCCATCGGCAGTGACAACTCTGCCACCACTGACCGTCACGCGACATCTACAGCCGCATCGAGATGCTCCAGCCTGCCCAGCAGCACCAAGTCGGGTTGGCCCCGACAGCACGAAAAGAAGCCCTCGGAGGTTTTCCGGTCAGATGTCATCACAGCCATGAGGATCCCGGACTCACACCAGCTCAGCCCGGATGACTCCTGCATCCTGGCAGACCCATGGCGACAGGAATGGGAGAAAGGGGTGCAGGTGCCTGCCGGGGCAGAGGCCATCCCAGAGCCCCTGGTGAGGACCCTCCCACCTCTGGAAGGCCCCCGTGCCCGGGCATCCCCAAGCAGCCCCACGCTCGGGGAGGGCTCCCGGCCGGATTGGCCAGGAGGCAGCCGCTAGGACCCGGACGAGATGGACGCCTACTGGCTGCAGCTCATCGACTCAGAACTGCAGGAGATGGAGAGGCCAGAGCTGGATGAGCTGACGCTGGAACGTGTGCAGGAGGAGCTGGAGACCCTGTGCCACCAGAATAGGGCCAGGGCCATCGAGACGCAGGAGGGGCTGGGCATCGAGTGTCATGAGGATGTCGTCTGCGACGTGTGCCGCTCTCCTGAGGGCGAGGATGGCCACGAGATGGGCTTCCGTGACAAGTGCAACGTCTGTGTGCATCAGGTGGGCAGATGCCCCAGTCACCCTCACCCGTGCCATGTTCACGCACGCTGCCTGGCAGACCCCCGCTTGGCTCTCCAGGGGAACCATGGGCAGAGGCCCTTGAGAAGGAAGGAGCAGGAAGGGAATGGGGAGCGTGCTTCCCGGGGCCATATGCACCCAGGGCCCCTGGGCTTAGGTCTGCCAGCCAGACTCAAGCCAGTGCCAATCGGCTGATCTTTCCGTCCTCTCCCATCGGCCTCCCTCAGAGCCTCCCCACCTTGCACCCTTTCCCTGCCCCTCCTCCTCTGCTCCTCATGTCCTGAATTTACCAAAAGGCAACCCACTGATGTCGCGAGAGCAAAGTTGCCTGGTTTCAAATCGTGGCTGTGTCCTTGACAAGCTGTGTAACTGTAGACAAGTTTCATAACCTCTCTAGGCCTGTGTTTTCTCAATTATGCATAAATAAGACCGGTTGCATGGATTAAAAAAATAAAATAAAATAAAATAAAATAAAAACTTCCCAGTGACGCTTCTCTTCTTTATTTATTTATTATTTTGAGTTTTATTTTTTTATTTTATTTTTTTTTGCAGGAGCACGTGCACTTTATTGAACCACTGTAGAAAAGTGTGTGAGGGTCAAGGGTTGATACGGGATGGGCTGGGGACAGGACGAGCGATGGAATCTGGATACCAGGGAGACAAACAGGTCATGAGCAGAGCCCCTGGCCCGGGTGATTCCTCTGGATCTACTGATAGGCTTGCAGAATCAGGATTGGAATGATGATCATCAGAATGGTCACGATGATGCCCAAAATCAGGGCATCATCAGTTTAACTCTGTAAGTTGAATGCACACATTGACAACCATTCTGCTGGATAGCTCCGTTTTTGTTTTAGAGCCAGATACTTCTCTTTACATCCCGTACTCCCATCCACTCTGGAATGTCCTAAAGCACCTTTTAGAAGAAATGTGTTTTTAACGCTCTGAATCGAAACATAGTTGCAACTTCCTAAAAGGAACCAACACACAGCAGATCAGTTTGTAAGAAGCTGATCTTCTGTGTTTTCAACGCATTCTTACTGCTGTTATATGCTACCATAGGGCTGGAAATGACTGTTTCTACATTCTCTAAAGAAAGGGTTTCTGAACTGCTGCAAACACACATCAGTTTAACTCTGTAAGTTCATTGCACACATTAACAACCATTCTGCTAGATGGCTCCGTTTCTGTTTTAGAACCAGATATTTTTCACAACAGCCTGTACTCCCATCCACTCTGGAAGGTCCAAAGCAGCCTTTAGAAGAAACGTGTTTCTGGCCGGGTGCGGTGGCTCAAGCCTGTAATCCCAGCACTTTGGGAGGCCGAGGCGTGTGGATGACGAGGTCGAGAGATCGAGACCATCCTGGTCAACATGATGAAACCCCGTCTCTACTAAAAATACAAAAAATTAGCTGGGCATGTTGGTGCGTGCCTGTAATCCCAGCTACTCAGGAGGCTGAGGCAGGAGAATCGCCTGAACCCAGGAGGCGGATGTTGCGGTGAGCCGAGATTGTGCCATTGCAGTCCAGCCTGGGAAAAAGAGCGAAGTTCTGTCTCCAAAAAAAAAAAAAAAAAAAAAAAAAAAAAAAGAAGAAGAAACGTGTTTCTAACTTGCCGAATCTAAATATAGATGCAACTTCCTAAAAGGAACCAACACACAGGAGATGAGTTTGTAAGAAGCGGGTCTTCTGTGTTTTTTTTTTTTTTTTTTTTTTTTTTTTTTTGAGGCGGAGTTTCCCTCTTGTTACCCAGGCTGGAGTGCAATGGCGCGATCTCGGCTCACCGCAACCTCCGCCTCCTGGGTTCAGGCAATTCTCCTGCCTCAGCCTCCTGAGTAGCTGGGATTACAGGCACACGCCACCATGCCCAGCTAATTTTTTTTGTATTTTTTTAGTAGAGACGGGGTTTCACCTTGTTGACTAGGATGGTCTCGATCTCTTGACCTCGTGATCCACCCGCCTCGGCCTCCCAAAGTGCTGGGATTACAGGATTGAGCCACCACGCCCGGCCTCTTCTGTGTTTTAAAGGCATTCTTACTGCTAACTCTTATATACCACTATGGGGCTATAATTCACTGTTGCTACATTCTCCAAAGAAAGGGTTTCTGAACTGGTGAAATACAAATCAGTTTCACTCTGTAAGTTGAATGCACACATTGACAACCATTCTGCTGGTTAGCTCCGTTTTTCTTTTAGAGCCAGATATTTCTCTTTACATCCTGTACTCCCATCCACTCCGGAATGTCCAAACCTAGCTTTTAGAAGAAATGTGTTTCTAACTGGCTCAATCGAAACATAGTTGCAACTTCCTTAAAGGAACCAACACACAGCAGATCAGTTTGTAAGAAGCGGGTCTTCTGTGTTTTAAACGCATTCATACTGCTAACTCTTATATACCACTATGGGGCTATAATTCACTGTTGCTACATTCTGCAAAGAAAGAGTTTCTGAACTGGTGAAATAGAAATCAGTTTAACTCTGTAAGTTGAATGCACATATTGACAACCATTCTGCTGGAGAGCTCCGTTTTTGTTTTAGAGCCAGATATTTCTCTTTACATCCTGTACTCCCATCCACTCTGGAATGTCCAAAGGCACCTCTTAGAAGAAATATGTTTCTAACTCGCTGAATCTAAACATAGTTGCAACTTCCTAAAAGGAACCAACACACAGCAGATCAGTTTGTAAGAAGCGGGTCTTCTGTGTTTTAAACGCATTCTTACTGCTAACTCTTATATGCCGCTATAGGGCTGGAAATGACTGTTTCTACATTCTCCAAAGAAAGGGTTTCTGGCCGGGCGCGGTGGCTCAAGCCTGTAATCCCAGCACTTTGGGAGGCCCAGGCGGGTGGATCACGAGGTCGAGATATCGAGACCATCCTGGTCAACATGGTGAAACCCCGTCTCTACTAAAAATACAAAAAATTAGCTGGGCATGGTGGCACTTGCCTGTAATCCCAGCTACTCAGGAGGCTGAGGCTGGAGAATCGCCTGAACCCAGGAGGCGGAGGTTGCGGGGAGCGGAGATCGTGCCATTGCACTCCAGCCTGGGTAACAAGAGCGAAACTGTGTCTCAAAAAATTAAAAATAAAAAATAAGTAAATAGAAAAGAAAGAGTTGGCCTCTTTTCAATTCCTGTTATGACCAAGTTGTTCCTTTGCTGACAGCCCACCCCATCTGTCACCTCCCCTCAAGGAAAATACCATCACCCTCCTCCACCGTTATTCCAAGATCCATGGAAAACGTTCTATTGAATCACATGGAAGGGGACCACTGTTCCCTGCCCTGCCAACTGGCAGTTACTACTAAGTGTCAAAGACGACCAGGCGTGGTGGCTCAGGCCTATAATCCCAGCACTTTGGGAGGCCGTGATGGGTGGATCACCTGAGGTCCGGAGTTCAAGAGCAGCCCGGTCAACATGGTGAAACCCCGTCTCTACTAAAAATACAAAAATCAGCTGGGTGTGATGGCAGGTGCTTGTCATCCCATCTACTTGGGAGGCTGATGTGGGAGAATTGCTTGAACGTGGGAGGCAGAGGTTGTAGTGAGCCAAGATCAAGTCTCTGCGGCCCGGGCAACAGAGCAAGACTCTGTCGCAAAAGGAAGGAAGGAAGGAGGGAGGGAGGCAGGAAGGAAGGAAGGAAGGAAGGAAGGTCGGTCAGGGATGCTCTTTTACCCCTTACACAGGTATTTTAGTATAGACTGAACATCGCTGATAAAAACAAATCTGAACTCTGAAACGCAACAAAGGGTGAAAACATTTTTTATGTTTTCTGAGACAGACTCTTGCTCTGTTGCCAGACTGGAGTGCAGTGGCACCATCTTGGCTCACTGCAATCTCCGACTCCCCGGTTCAAGAGATTGTCTTGCCTCAGCCTCCCAAGTAGCTGTGATTATAGGCACGTGCCACAACGCCCAGCTAATTTTTGTATTTTTAGTAGAGACGGGGTTTCACCATGTCTACCAAGCTGGTCTTGAACTCCTGATCTTGTGATGCGCCCCCCTCGGCCTCCCAAAATTCTGAGATTACAGGCGTGAGCCATCGCATCGAGCCCAAAAGGTGAAAACATTTTGAGCACCAACGTGCCCTTTCGAGGAAAACGTTCACTGCATAGGTTCAAAAAAATAGATTAAGACCTGGCAGTTGATAGTACAACAGCCTCAGCCTCCCGAGTAGCTGGGACTACAGGCACACACCACTGTGCCTGGCTCCAGAATGCATTTTTTAAATATATATATATATATATATATATATATATAATCTTTTTTTTGAGACGGAGTTTCGCTCTCATTACCCAGGCTGGAGTGCAATGGCGCGATCTCGGCTCACCGCAACCTCCACCTCCCGGGTTCAGGCGATTCTCCTGCCTCAGCCTCCCGAGTAGCTGGGATTACAGGCACGCGCCACCATGCCCAGCTCATTTTTTGTATTTTTAGTACAGATGGGGTTTCACTCTGTTGACCGGGATGGTCTCGATCTCTTGACCTCATGATCCACCCGCCTCGGCCTCCCAAAGTGCTGGGATTACAGGCGTGAGCCACCGCGCCCGGCCTACAAAGCCATTTCTTATATTTTCAGAAGAATTGTTTGAATGCAAGCCCTTCAGTTCTTTATGTACGTTGCACTTTGACCTGATGTCTTAATATCAGAAACGTTGCAAATCTGACAAAGCGTGATCACATTCTTGGAAAATCAGCTTGGGCTGTCACGGAGCGCTCTCCGGACACGGGGACAGAAGGCTTTGGCATGAGTTTCTGCTTTGTCCAGTTTTCCCAGACCTCAGAGTCCTGACACACAAAATGGGTTAATAGGTCCGGCGCGGTGACTCACGCCTCGAATCGTAGCACTTTGGAGGCCGAGGCGGGTGGATCGCTTGAGGCCAGGAGTTGGAGACCATCCCGGCCAACATGGCAAAATCCCGTCTCTACTCGAAATGCAAAAAATGTAGCCGAGCGCAGAGCCATGCTGAGCATCCCAGCTACTCAGGCAGCTGAGACACGAGAATCTCCTGAACCCGGGAGGCAGAGCTTGCAGTGAGCCGAGCTGACGCCTCTGCAGCTGCGATGCAGCCTGGGCGACAGAGCAAGACCCTGCCTCAAAAAATAATCAACAAAGAAAGAAGTAAACAAATAAATAGGGGTAATAATCATGACAGTTGACACATTACGCATTAGTTCTAAGACTCAAGAAATTTGTTTACTAGATAACATACGTCAATGATAAGGCGCTGTACAAACACGTTCTTCTTCCACAATACCTGAAAACTACATTTCTTATATTGGAAAATCTGAGCGCTCTTCGAGCATTGCGCACTCAGTATAAAACATACTGTGCTCCCGGGAGTGGGGCTGTCTGTCCATCCCACCCTGCCTCCCGGTCCCCATTCCCAAGCCCGGCTCACCTACTCCGGTAAGGTACAAAATTTCAGTCCGGTGCAGCAGCCGCGCGCCGCGCCCCTCCCGGTTTCACTCCCAGCTCGCCTCCTCCCAGTTCCCAGCTTCCTCGCCCCTGCCTCCCGCTCCTTTCAAAGGATTCGGTGCCTTTGGCAATCCCCAGGCTCTCCTCAAAACCTGTTTTAGAGAGAGCTCACCACTCCCGATCATCCGTGGGTGGAATTTGCACCTATGATGTTTTTTCTCCCCCATGGCCCCAAACTGCTGACCTCTGGCCCACAGCATCTCATTAGATGGATGCGGAGGATTGAATGGGTTTGTACTTGAGGAAGTGCAAAAGCATTTCGTGGCAAAGAGAATGACAGTAGCCAAAACTAGAAGGAGGGTAAGAGCCGTGCTCGCTTCTGCTTATGACTTGGGGAAGGCTTGGATGGCGAAGGATGGCAAATGTGACCCCCTGGGCAAGGTAAACCCTAAGGGCATCTCGGTACAGATAAACGTGTCAGAGAATGGCTCATAATTCGAATGCGACAAATTGCTATCAATGTCTTCCATCCACTTTTAATCTATAAAAGTTCATCTTTTTTTCCTTTCTATACCAATACTATCATTGGTCCGATGTCATATTTCTATGGAATTTATTCTCATCAGTTTCAGAGACTTTCTTTATTTTTTTTATTTTTTATTTTTCTGTGAGACGGAGTTTCGCTCTCGTTGCCCAGGCTGGAGTGCAATGGCGCGATGTCGGCTCACCGCAACCTCCGCCTCCTGGGTTCGGGCAATTCTCCTGCCTCGGCCTCCTGAGTAGCTGGGATTACAGGCACGTGCCACCATGCCCAGCTGATTTTTTGTATTTTTAGTAGAGACGGGGTTTCACCATGTTGACCAGGATGGTCTCGATGTCTCGATCTCGTGATCCACCCGCCTCGGCCTCCCAAAGTGCTGGGATTACAGGCTTGAGCCACCACGCCCGGCTCTTTTTCCCTTTCTATACCAATACTATCATTGGTCCGACGTCATATTTCTATGGAATTTATTCTCATCAGTTTCAGAGACTCTGTGTGTGTGTGTGTGTGTGTGTGTGTGTGTGTGTGTGTGTGACGGAGTTTCGCTCTTGTTGCCCAGGCTGGAGTGCAGTAGCGCGATCTCGGCTCACCGCAACCTCCGCCTCCTGGGTTCAGGCAATTCTCCTGCCTCAGCCTCCCGAGTAGCTGGGATTACAGGCACATGCCACCATGCCCAGCTGATTTTCTTTGTATTTTCGTAGAGACGGGGTTTCAACATGTTGACCAGGATGGTCTCGATGTCTCGATCTCGTGTTCCACCCGCCTCGGCCTCCCAAAGTGCTGGGATTACAGGCTTGAGCCACCGCACCCCGCCTCAGCGGTTTTAAGCACCAGCTATGACACCCGTGGCCACCCAGCGTCCCCTGTCCCTACTACTGGCACAGGCCCAGCCTACATGAACTCCCCCACACTGATGCTCCAGGCCTGGCTCCTGGATGGCCACCTCCTTTCTCCCTTCCAACATCTTCTTGCCTTGTGTCCGCTTCCTTCACATCTGTCTCCTACTTGCTGCTTCCTTCTCTCAATCTGGATTTCCATTCCTGATGTGTTACGTCTCCCTCCATCTGTCTCAGCCCCTATGTCCCACCCGGGACAAGCGCTCTCGGTTGGCCCGGCGGAGAGCAGCTGAGCCTCTGGCGGGAGTGCATCGATGGTGGCAGTAGGCCCTGACTGCAGCCAGCCGCATGTTTGCAGGGACTCTGCTTGCCGCAAACACATGGCTGGGCCGAAGTGGGCAACGCCGGGCACAAGAGCCCTCAGGAGTGGTCCCTTGGCTGACCCGTCCCAGCCACCCACCCAGCCTGCGCCTGAACTTGCCCTCCTCCCTCCTTTCTCGCCAGCCGCACGGCCGTTCGGGATGGGGTAAAATGACAAGTTTTTGTCTACTTTAAACAGTCAGTCCACACTGCCAACCCAGTTTTCAAAGCATCATAGCCTTCAAAGAGCTTTCTTCCTTCCCTCTTCTCAAGCCTGTAATTAAACTCCTGGTGGCAGAGTGGCAGAGGCAGGAGATGGGGAGAACGACTTGAGGAAGAAACAGCTCCTTAGCTGCCCTCGGAACCGAGGCAGCCCAGGAACGTGAGTGCCTTCAGCCCACAACCTTTCCGGGAGAATGCAGCAAGTCAATCATCTGACTCCAGCAACATCCTCTTCCTCCCCCCAAGATTCTGCCGTACGCGCCCGTACTGCTCGGATCTGTGGAGTGTGGGCCTCCACCCCGGCACCTGCCACCTTCACGTGAAGGCTCTGGCTTCAGCACACCAGCTCCACTCTCAAACCTAACCTCCGCCGAATTCTCAGCAGGATCGACCATTGGGTCCACGGAGGACTGAGACACGTGAGCAGCTCAGCCGATGGGCAAGGGTGACTCATTCATCCTACTCATGTGATGGAGCAGAGAAAGGCGTGTTTTCTCTTCCAGGTATGCTGTGTGCGCTCAAGTCTGAGATGCTCCCGATTCACACGGTTCCCACCGCAGGGAATCCCGTCAGCGCACGGAGGATCCACACCGGCGGCTGCCCCAGACGGGGCGGAGTAGGCTGCAGCGAAGCCTTGCGGCCCGATGACCGCGTCGCGGCCTCCTTTCGTCAGGACCCTCCCGACGTTCGTGCCGCACTTCTGCAGCTGCCGCCGGTACCTCCTCCTGGGCTGCTCGCCCGGCGCCGGCTCCTCCGGCGGCTCGGAGCGCTCGGGCAGGGGGGCGAGGCGCACCCTCCGCGCGCCCGCCGCGCTCGCCCCGCTCTCCCTCGCCGCCGCCGCCGCCTCGTCTCCCGACTCCAGGTGGCCCAGGATGGCGGCCGCCTCCTCGTCCCCCTCGGTCCGCCCTCGCCCTCGGGGCCCGCGGCGCAGGAGGCTGCTCTCCGCCTTGGATCGGAGCCCGGCTCCCACCGTCAGGATGCCGCGGACCCTCTGGCGAAGGTCCGAGCGCCAGGACGCCAACCTTTGCTCCCCGCCCGCTTCTCTGGCTCTGCGCGGACGGCGCGGGGGTTGGGGGAGTTGATACGTTTAAATAAATTAAGGCTCATGGATAAGATTGATTGTAACAACATACAGAGAAAAGCAGGGTCGGCATAACGCTGTGAGAGTGAGTGTGTGTGTGTGTGTGTGTGTGTGTGTGTGTGTGTGTGTGTATCTGCATGTATCTATACTACTGGTCAGAAGAGCAAATTGTACCACACATTAATCACATGTTATCACTACTTGGTGGAAGAGCAGGTGGCTTTCATTTCATTTTACTTTTTAAAGTTTTCCTAGCTTTCTTCAAGGAGTATTTGTTACTTTATTGGAGGATGAGTTTGGAGAAACCTCGTTTAAAATTGTTTATTGTAGTGAAAGACACATAGTATAAATTTTGCCATTCAAGCTATTTTTAAGTATACAATTTGGTGGGATTAATTATATTCATAATGTTGTTCGACCATCACGACGATTTATTTCTCAACTTTTTCATTTTCCCCAAGCAGAAACTCTGGACCGTGAAACAAGAAGGCCTGATTGCCCCCACCCCCTCTATGGTCCTTGATGACCTCTAACCTACCTTCTGTCTCTATGAATTTGCTTCTTCTAGATGTTTTACATAAGGATCATCATGCCACATTTTTTTCTTTTGTGTCTGGTTTATGACACCCGTCATGTTTTCGAGGTTCGTCCATGTTATAGCATGTATCAAAATTTTATTTTTAAAGGATGAATCCTATTCCATGGTATGAATGTATCCTATTTCATTCATTGATTCACCTGCGGATGGGCATGTGGGTTTTTCTGCTTTTCAGCTATTGAATCACGCTAGAATGAGCACCGATGTATCGGTATCTGAGTCCCAACTTTTAATTCTTTTAGGTGTATACTTAGGAGTAGAGTTTTTGCATCATATGATAATTGTACAATTAACTTTTTGAGAAACTTCTGCTTTTTACGAGAAAAAAATCCACTTTTAAAATTTCATTGTGATTCAACTTTCAAGAATATTGTGTAGAAAGGGGCAGGCTGATGTCAGCATCTATCGTTTGTAAAATGGAATGCCTCAAAATGTTCTCTGTTTTACACGTACCCACACAAGCTAGAAACGTAGGCCAACTTATAGAAAATGTCAATATAGCCGGGCGCGGTGGCGCCAGCCTGTCATCCCAGCACTTTGGGAGGCCGAGGCGGGTGGATCACGAGGTCGAGAGATCGAGACCATCCCGGTCAACATGGTGAAACCCCGTCTCTACTAAAAGTACAAAAAATCAGCTGGGCATGGTGGCGCATGCCTGTAATCCCAGCTACTCGGGAGGCTGAGGCAGGAGAATCGCTTGAACCCGGGAGGCGGAGGTTGCGGTGAGCCGAGATGGCGCCATCGCACTCCAGCCTGGGTAAAAAGAGCGAAACTCCGTCTCAAAAAAAAAAAAAAAAAAAAAAAAAAAAAAAAAAAAAAAGTTCGCCGGGCATCGTGACGGCAGGCGCCTGTAGTCCTAGCTTTTCTTGAGCCGGAGGTGGGAGGATTGCCTGAGGTCGGGAAGTGGAGGCTGCCATGGGCCTTGGCCAGATGAATGCACTGCAGCCTGATGCCTGGACTGGTCTTGAAGTCCTCGGCTCTAGCAAAGTACCCGCCTCACCTCCGAACTTGGACCCACCGTATTCATCTGTCCCGAAGGTGTCGTTTAACTCTGTAAGTTGAATGCACACATTGACAAGCATTCTGCTGGATAGCTCCGTTTTTGTTTTAGAGCCAGATATTTCTCTTTACATCCTGTACTCCCATCCACTCTGGAATGTCCAAAGGCAGCTTTTAGAAGAAACGGGTTTCTAACTCTCTGAATCGAAACATAGCTTCAACTTCCTAAAAGGAACCAACACATAACAGATCAGTTTGTAAGAAGCGGGTCTTCTATGTTTTAAACGCATTTTTACTGCTGACTCTTATATGCCACTATAGGGCTGGAAATGAATGTTTCTACATTCCACAAAGAAAGGGTTTCTGAACTGCTGAAATACAAATCAGTTTCACTCTGTAAGTTGAATGCACACATTGACAAGCATTCTGCTGGATAGCTCCGTTTTTGTTTTAGAGCCAGATATGTCTCTTTACATCCTGTACTCCCATCCACTCTGGAATGTCCAAAGGCACCTTTCAGAAGAAATGTGTTTCTAAGTCGCTGAATCGAAACATAGTTGCAACTTCCTAAAAGGAACCAACACACAGCAGATCAGTTTGTAAGAAGCGGGTCTTCTGTGTTTTCAACGCATTCTTACTGCTAACTCTTATATGCCACTATAGGGCTGGAAATGACAGTTTCTACATTCTCCAAAGAAAGGGTTTCTGAACTGCTGAACTACAAATGAGTTAAACTCTGGAAGTTGAATGCACACATTGACAACCATTCCGCTGGGTAACTCTGTTGTTTTAAAGCCAGATATTTCTCTTTACATCCTGTACTCCCATCCACTCTGGAATGTCCAAAGGCACCTTTTAGAAGAAATGTGTTTGTAACTCGCTGAATCGAAACATAGTTGCAACTTCCTAAAAGGAACCAACACACAGCAGATCAGTGTGTAAGAAGCTGGTCTTCTGTGTTTTCAACGCATTCTTACTGCTGTTATATGCTACCATAGGGCTGGAAATGACTGTTTCTACATTCTCTAAAGAAAGGGTTTCTGAACTGCTGCAAACACACATCAGTTTAACTCTGTAAGTTCATTGCACACATTAACAACCATTCTGCTAGATGGCTCCGTTTGTGTTTTAGAACCAGATATTTTTCACAATAGCCTGTACTCCCTTCCGCTCTGGAATGTCCAAAGCAGCCTTTAGAAGAAACGTGTTTCTGGCCGGGCGCGGTGGCTCAAGCCTGTCATCCCAGCACTTTGGGAGGCCGAGGCGTGTGGATGACGAGGTCGAGAGATCGAGACCATCCTGGTCAACATGATGAAACCCCGTCTCTACTAAAAATACAAAAAATTAGCTGGGCATGTTGGTGCGTGCCTGTAATCCCAGCTACTCAGGAGGCTGAGGCAGGAGAATCGCCTGAACCCAGGAGGCGGAGGTTGCGGTGAGCCGAGATCGTGCCATTGCACTCCAGCCTGGGTAAAAAGAGCGAAATTCTGTCTCCAAAAATAAAAAGAAGAAGAAACGTGTTTCTAACTTGCTGAATCTAAATATAGATGCAACTTCCTAAAAGGAACCAACACACAGGAGATCAGTTTGTAAGAAGCGGGTCTTCTGTGTTTTAAATGCATTCTTACTGCTAACTCTTATATACCACTATGGGGCTATAGTTCACTGTTGCTACATTCTCCAATGAAAGGGTTTCTGAACTGGTGAAATACAAATCAGTTTCACTCTGTAAGTTGAATGCACACATTGACAACCATTCTGCTGGATAGCTCTGTGTTTCTTTTAGAGCCAGAGATTTTTCCTTACATCCTGTACTGCCATCCACTCCGGAATGTCCAAACCTAGCTTTTAGAAGAAATGTGTTTCTAACTGGCTCAATCGAAACATAGTTGCAACTTCCTTAAAGGAACCAATACACAGCAGATCAGTTTTTAAGAAGCGGGTCTTCTGTGTCTTAAATGCATTCATACTGCTAACCCTTATATGGCAGTACAGGGCTGGAAATGACTGTGTCTACATTCTCCAAAGAAAGGGTTTCCGGCCGGGCGCGGTGGCTCAAGCCTGTAATCCCAGCACTTTGGGAGGCGAGGCGGGTGGATCACGAGGCCAAGAGTTCGAGACCATCCAGGCCAACACGGTGAAACCCCGTCTGTACTAAAAATACAAAAAATTAGCTGGGCATGGTGGCGTGTGCTTGTAATCCCAGCTACTCAGGAGGCTGAGGCAGGAGAATTGCCTGAACCCAGGAGGCGGAGATTGCGGTAAGCCGAGATCGCGCCTTTGCACTCCAGCCTGGGTAACAAGAGAGAAACTCTGTCTCAAAAAAGAAAAAAAAAAGAAAAGAAAAAAGAAAAGAAAGAAAGGGTTTCTGAACTCCTGCAAACACACATCCCTTCACCTCTGGAAGTGGAATGCACACACTGACACCCATTCTGCTGGGCAGCTCCGTTTTTGTTTTAGAGCCTGATAATTCTCACTACAGCCTGTACCCCCATCCACTGTGGAATGTCCAAATGCACCTTTTAGAAGAAATGTGTTTCTAATTCGCTGAATCGAAACATAGATGCAACTTCCTGAAAGGCACCAACACACAGCAGATCAGTTTGTAAGAAGCGGGTCTTCTGTGTTTTAAACGCATTCTTACTGCTAACTCTAATATGCCACTATAGGGCGGGAAATGACTCTTTCTTTTTTTTTTTTCTTTTTCTTTTTTTCTTTTCTTTTTTTTTTTGAGACGGAGTTTCGCTCTTGTTACCCAGGCTGGAGTGCAATGGCGGGATCTCGGCTCACCATAACCTCTGCCTCCTGGGTTCAGGCATTTTTCCTGCCTCAGCCTGCTGAGTAGCTGGGATTGCAGGCACGTGCCGCCATGCCCAGCTAATTTTTTGTGTTTTTAGTAGAGACGGGGTTTCACCGTGTTGGCCTGGATGGTCTCGATGTCTCGGCCTCGTGATCCGACCGCCTCGGCCTCCCAAAGTGCTGGGATTACAGGCTTGAGCCACCGCGCCCGGCCCTTAGACGCGTTCTTACTGCTATCTGTTATATGCCACTATAGGGCTGGAAATGACTGTTGCTACATTGTCCGAGGAAAAAATTTCCGAACTGCCGCAAACACACATCAGTTTTCCTCTGTCAGTTGAATGCACACATTGACCACCATTGTGCTAGATGGCCTCTTATCAACAAATGCATTCCGGGAGGTGCCCGAGTGCCAGCCCGCCCCAGTTACATACTCTGGTTCCATTCGGCATGGTGGGGAAATAACGAAAATGTAGAAACTAAGATGGAGTCTGTCCAGCTCCGGAAGCTACCAGAAAGCCTGAACAAGTTTTTAGTCTGAGAAAGAGACAGCTAGTTTTAACTGGCAAAAAACAGGTTATCACATGATGAAGTGCAGCTGACATCAACAGGCTCTCAGTCTACCTCGAGCAATCCACAAAAGCGCTAGTCAGCCTCAGGAGGAAGACAGCAGCTGACACGTCCCGAGGGAAAGGTACGCCTTCCTAGAATTCCGTGCCGAGGCCGGCATCGACTCCGGTCATCTTCAGCGAGCAGAGCATGACTTCTTAGATAGCATGTCTACTTTGGGCAAATAATACTGCGGCCCAGGGTGGAGCCACGATGCCCTTCCCATTTTGCAAATACGCTGGCCGGGAGAAGGAGAAAAGAAGACATCATGATAAAAGGTGACTGAGACCCAGCTAAGATGAAGCTCTCCTAGGGAGGGAGGGAGGGAGGGAGGGAGGGAGGCCTGACGAGTGAACGGGTGAAAAGAAAC
This sequence comes from Saimiri boliviensis, assembly GCF_048565385.1. Classification (NCBI taxonomy): domain Eukaryota; kingdom Metazoa; phylum Chordata; class Mammalia; order Primates; family Cebidae; genus Saimiri; species Saimiri boliviensis. Next base: position 311,290 of record NW_027412499.1, read on the forward strand.
CCCACCGCTACAGTCCAGCCCGCCCACCCGCTTGCCCACGCGGACCAAAGGCTGTGCCATCGCCCGCAGCTGCCTCTGGGGAAGTGAGACCCTGCTCCACCCCCAGCCCCCCATCTTCCAAAAGAGCGGCCACCGAGTGAGGTGAGGCCTGGCGATCACCGATGCAAATGTCAGCCGGTAAAGCGTGGGGGGAGGGGAGAGATGATGGGGGCCCACCCGGCTGGCTCCAGAACGTTTCCACGCGGTGTTGGGGGGAGCCCAGCTCACAAAGTCAGCGCTTCGGAGTAAAGGGGTGGGGGTGGGGGCTTCAAAAATAAACCAACTCCTCATAAAGCCCAAGTCGAAGAGTCTGTGTGCATGAAAGACACCAACAAACAAACACAAAGTGCTGATAAAAGCACAACAGGGCCCCCGCCAGGGCGGAGGTTCCTCAGGCAATAGCGGAGAGAGGGACGCGCCCCCAGATGGGAGGAAGAGAAACCGGTTGCCCCGGGCTCCGTGAAGCGGTCGGGCAGACCTCCCTCCGCGCCACCTCGATTTTCCATCCCAGAGGCCGCTAGGTGATGCCCGAAGACAACTGATGCTTGCAGGCGTCACACGGAGAAGACGGGAACCGTGGATCGCTCTGGGTCCGGGTGGAGGTGGAGGAGGCGGGGGGCGGGGGGCGGGGGGCGGGGGGCGGGGGGCAGGAGAGGGCGGCTCAGGCATGCCGCGTCGCCGGCCTCTGCCCGATCCCGCTCGGACCAGGTCGTTTCCGGGCCCAGGGAGTTCTCTCAGGGGATGCCCGCCTGCACCTAGTTGAGCAGAGCCCCCAGGGGACACGGCCTAGGCACCCGCCCACGGGTTCATCGGGAAGTTCAATTCCGCTAGAGAGGAGGGAGAGCAGACCGGGGGCGGGGGCGTGTGGACGGACGCTAGGGGTGGAGACGGGCCCTATCTACGATGGAAGTCCAGTCCATAGCGTTTCCGAGTGGACTCCAGACCCACCAGCTCAGGGTGGCAATACCTGTGACAGGGAAACGAAGGTCCGTGAAATCCACGCTCCCGGCCACAGCGTGGATTTCACGGAGAGAAGAAGACAGCTGGCAGCACGCTCCCTCCTGCCCCGGGGTCAAGTTTTCCCTCCCAAAGTTTGCATTTCTTCCGCCCACCCCCACAAACGTCCGCTCTCGCTCGCTCTCCTTGCCCAGGCTGGAGTGCAGCGGTGCGATCTCGGCTCACCGAAACCTCCGCCTCCTGGGTTCCCGCGAGTCTCCCGCCTCAGCCTCCCGAGTGGCTTGGGATGACAGGCACGTAACCACCGTGCCCGGTGAATTTTGTGTTTTTAGTAGAGACGGGGTTTCTCCACGTTGCCCCGGCTGGTCTCGAACTCTCGACCTCATGTGATCCACCCACCTCGGTCTCCCAAAGCGCTGGGATGACGGGCATGAGCCACCGCGCCCGGCGGCCCAGTATGCATTTCTGTGTGTGTGTGGTTTTTTTTTTTTTTTTTTTTTTTTTGAGACAGAGTTTCGCTCTCGTTACCCTGGAGTGCAATGGCGCGATCTCGGCTCACCTGCAACCTCCGCCTCCTGGGTTCAGGCCATTCTCCTGCCTCAGCCTCCCGAGTCGCTGGGATGACAGGCTCGAGCCACCGCGCCCGGCCTAGTATGCATTTCTGAATCGTGTTCACCAGAGTCCACCCTCTGGTGAATCAGCCAGGAATCTAGTTCGGCGAATCCCAGAGCACCCACATGTGACCGCTAAGATCGGAGTCCACACACTGCGCGTGGCTCCACGCGGCGTCTCACCACGAGAACACCACTGCCGTCCCAGCCCAGTAGCGATACAGTGGCCACGTCTTAGAAATCACTCTCAGCAACACACCGTGATAGGTCCTATGTCTAGAAACGTATACCACGGTCATGAGCTTTCTTCCTTTTTTTTTTTTCTGAGACGGAGTTTCGCTGTCGTTACCCAGGCTGCAGTGCAATGGTACGATCTCTCGGCTCACCGCAACCTCCGTCTCCCGGGTTCGGGCGATTCTCCCGCCTCAGCCTCCCGAGTAGCTGGGATGACAGGCACGCGCCACGATGCCCAGCTAAGATTTTTGTAGTTTTAATAGAGACGGGGTTTCACCATGTCGACCGGGATTCTGTCGATCTCTGGACCTCGTGATCCACCCGCCTCGGCCTCCCAAAGTGCTGGGATGACAGGCTTGAGCCACCGCGCCCGGCTATATTGACATTTTCTATAAGTTGGCCTACGTTTCTAGCTTGTGTGGGTATGTGTAAAACAGAGAACATTTTGAGGCATTCAATTTTACAACCGATAGATGCTGACATCAACCTGCCCCTTTCTACACTCTATTCTTGAAAGCTGAATCACAGTGAAATTTTAAAAGTGGATTTTTTTCTCATAAAAAGCAGAAGTTTCTCAAAAAGGTAATTGTAGAATTATCATATGATGCAAAAACTCGATTCCTAACTATACACCTAAAAGAATTAAAAGTAGGGACTCAGCTACCGATACATCAGTGCTCATTCTAGCATGATTCAATCGCTGAAAGGCAGAAAAACTCACATGCCCATCCGCAGGTGAATAAATTAATAAAATAGGATACATTCATATCATGGAATAGGATTCATCCTTTAAAAATAAAATTTTGATACATGCTATAACATGGACGAACCTAGAAAACATGACAGGTGTAATAAACCAGACACCAAAGAAAAAAATGTGGCATGATGATCCTTATGTAAAACATGTAGAAGAAGCAAATTCATAGAGACAGAAGGTAGGTTAGAGGTCATCAAGGACCATAGAGGGGTTGGGGGCAATCAGGCGTTCTTGTTTCACGGTCCAGAGTTTCTGCTTGGGGAAAATGAAAAAGTTGAGAAATAAATCGTGGTGATGGTCGAACAACATTATGAATATAATTAATCCCACCAAATTGTATACTTAAAAATAGCTTGAATGGCAAAATTTATACTATGTGTCTTTTACTACAATAAACAATTTTAAACGAGGTTTCTTCAAACTCATCCTCCAACAAAGTAACAAATACTCCTTGAAGAAAGCTAGGAAAACTTTAAAAAGTAAAATGAAATGAAAGCCACCTGTTCTTCCACCAAGTAGTGATAACATGTGATTAATGTGTTGTACAATTTGCTCTTCTGACCAGTAGTATAGATACATGCAGATACACACACACACACACACACACACACACACACGCTCGCTCTCTCTCTCTCTCTCTCTCTCTCTCTCTCTCTCTCTCTCTCACAGCGTTATGCCGACCCTGCTTTTCTCTGTATGTTGTAACAATCAATCTTATCCATGAGCCTTAATTTATTTAAACGTATCAACTCCCCCAACCCCCGCGCCGTCCGCGCAGAGCCAGAGAAGCGGGCGGGGAGCAAAGGTTGGCGTCCTGGCGCTCGGACCTTCGCCAGAGGGTCCGCGGCATCCTGACGGTGGGAGCCGGGCTCCGATCCAAGGCGGAGAGCAGCCTCCTGCGCCGCGGGCCCCGAGGGCGAGGGCGGACCGAGGGGGACGAGGAGGCGGCCGCCATCCTGGGCCACCTGGAGTCGGGAGACGAGGCGGCGGCGGCGGCGAGGGAGAGCGGGGCGAGCGCGGCGGGCGCGCGGAGGGTGCGCCTCGCCCCCCTGCCCGAGCGCTCCGAGCCGCCGGAGGAGCCGGCGCCGGGCGAGCAGCCCAGGAGGAGGTACCGGCGGCAGCTGCAGAAGTGCGGCACGAACGTCGGGAGGGTCCTGACGAAAGGAGGCCGCGACGCGGTCATCGGGCCGCAAGGCTTCGCTGCAGCCTACTCCGCCCCGTCTGGGGCAGCCGCCGGTGTGGATCCTCCGTGCGCTGACGGGATTCCCTGCGGTGGGAACCGTGTGAATCGGGAGCATCTCAGACTTGAGCGCACACAGCATACCTGGAAGAGAAAACACGCCTTTCTCTGCTCCATCACATGAGTAGGATGAATGAGTCACCCTTGCCCATCGGCTGAGCTGCTCACGTGTCTCAGTCCTCCGTGGACCCAATGGTCGATCCTGCTGAGAATTCGGCGGAGGTTAGGTTTGAGAGTGGAGCTGGTGTGCTGAAGCCAGAGCCTTCACGTGAAGGTGGCAGGTGCCGGGGTGGAGGCCCACACTCCACAGATCCGAGCAGTACGGGCGCGTACGGCAGAATCTTGGGGGGAGGAAGAGGATGTTGCTGGAGTCAGATGATTGACTTGCTGCATTCTCCCGGAAAGGTTGTGGGCTGAAGGCACTCACGTTCCTGGGCTGCCTCGGTTCCGAGGGCAGCTAAGGAGCTGTTTCTTCCTCAAGTCGTTCTCCCCATCTCCTGCCTCTGCCACTCTGCCACCAGGAGTTTAATTACAGGCTTGAGAAGAGGGAAGGAAGAAAGCTCTTTGAAGGCTATGATGCTTTGAAAACTGGGTTGGCAGTGTGGACTGACTGTTTACAGTAGACAAAAACTTGTCATTTTACCCCATCCCGAACGGCCGTGCGGCTGGCGAGAAAGGAGGGAGGAGGGCAAGTTCAGGCGCAGGCTGGGTGGGTGGCTGGGACGGGTCAGCCAAGGGACCACTCCTGAGGGCTCTTGTGCCCGGCGTTGCCCACTTCGGCCCAGCCATGTGTTTGCGGCAAGCAGAGTCCCTGCAAACATGCGGCTGGCTGCAGTCAGGGCCTACTGCCACCATCGATGCACTCCCGCCAGAGGCTCAGCTGCTCTCCGCCGGGCCAACCGAGAGCGCTTGTCCCGGGTGGGACATAGGGGCTGAGACAGATGGAGGGAGACGTAACACATCAGGAATGGAAATCCAGATTGAGAGAAGGAAGCAGCAAGTAGGAGACAGATGTGAAGGAAGCGGACACAAGGCAAGAAGATGTTGGAAGGGAGAAAGGAGGTGGCCATCCAGGAGCCAGGCCTGGAGCATCAGTGTGGGGGAGTTCATGTAGGCTGGGCCTGTGCCAGTAGTAGGGACAGGGGACGCTGGGTGGCCACGGGTGTCATAGCTGGTGCTTAAAACCGCTGAGGCGGGGTGCGGTGGCTCAAGCCTGTAATCCCAGCACTTTGGGAGGCCGAGGCGGGTGGAACACGAGATCGAGACATCGAGACCATCCTGGTCAACATGTTGAAACCCCGTCTCTACGAAAATACAAAGAAAATCAGCTGGGCATGGTGGCACGTGCCTGTAATCCCAGCTACTCGGGAGGCTGAGGCAGGAGAATTGCCTGAACCCAGGAGGCGGAGGTTGCGGTGAGCCGAGATCGCGCTACTGCACTCCAGCCTGGGCAACAAGAGCGAAACTCCGTCACACACACACACACACACACACACACACACACACACAGAGTCTCTGAAACTGATGAGAATAAATTCCATAGAAATATGACGTCGGACCAATGATAGTATTGGTATAGAAAGGGAAAAAGAGCCGGGCGTGGTGGCTCAAGCCTGTAATCCCAGCACTTTGGGAGGCCGAGGCGGGTGGATCACGAGATCGAGACATCGAGACCATCCTGGTCAACATGGTGAAACCCCGTCTCTACTAAAAATACAAAAAATCAGCTGGGCATGGTGGCACGTGCCTGTAATCCCAGCTACTCAGGAGGCCGAGGCAGGAGAATTGCCCGAACCCAGGAGGCGGAGGTTGCGGTGAGCCGACATCGCGCCATTGCACTCCAGCCTGGGCAACGAGAGCGAAACTCCGTCTCACAGAAAAATAAAAAATAAAAAAAATAAAGAAAGTCTCTGAAACTGATGAGAATAAATTCCATAGAAATATGACATCGGACCAATGATAGTATTGGTATAGAAAGGAAAAAAAGATGAACTTTTATAGATTAAAAGTGGATGGAAGACATTGATAGCAATTTGTCGCATTCGAATTATGAGCCATTCTCTGACACGTTTATCTGTACCGAGATGCCCTTAGGGTTTACCTTGCCCAGGGGGTCACATTTGCCATCCTTCGCCATCCAAGCCTTCCCCAAGTCATAAGCAGAAGCGAGCACGGCTCTTACCCTCCTTCTAGTTTTGGCTACTGTCATTCTCTTTGCCACGAAATGCTTTTGCACTTCCTCAAGTACAAACCCATTCAATCCTCCGCATCCATCTAATGAGATGCTGTGGGCCAGAGGTCAGCAGTTTGGGGCCATGGGGGAGAAAAAACATCATAGGTGCAAATTCCACCCACGGATGATCGGGAGTGGTGAGCTCTCTCTAAAACAGGTTTTGAGGAGAGCCTGGGGATTGCCAAAGGCACCGAATCCTTTGAAAGGAGCGGGAGGCAGGGGCGAGGAAGCTGGGAACTGGGAGGAGGCGAGCTGGGAGTGAAACCGGGAGGGGCGCGGCGCGCGGCTGCTGCACCGGACTGAAATTTTGTACCTTACCGGAGTAGGTGAGCCGGGCTTGGGAATGGGGACCGGGAGGCAGGGTGGGATGGACAGACAGCCCCACTCCCGGGAGCACAGTATGTTTTATACTGAGTGCGCAATGCTCGAAGAGCGCTCAGATTTTCCAATATAAGAAATGTAGTTTTCAGGTATTGTGGAAGAAGAACGTGTTTGTACAGCGCCTTATCATTGACGTATGTTATCTAGTAAACAAATTTCTTGAGTCTTAGAACTAATGCGTAATGTGTCAACTGTCATGATTATTACCCCTATTTATTTGTTTACTTCTTTCTTTGTTGATTATTTTTTGAGGCAGGGTCTTGCTCTGTCGCCCAGGCTGCATCGCAGCTGCAGAGGCGTCAGCTCGGCTCACTGCAAGCTCTGCCTCCCGGGTTCAGGAGATTCTCGTGTCTCAGCTGCCTGAGTAGCTGGGATGCTCAGCATGGCTCTGCGCTCGGCTACATTTTTTGCATTTCGAGTAGAGACGGGATTTTGCCATGTTGGCCGGGATGGTCTCCAACTCCTGGCCTCAAGCGATCCACCCGCCTCGGCCTCCAAAGTGCTACGATTCGAGGCGTGAGTCACCGCGCCGGACCTATTAACCCATTTTGTATGTGAGGACTCTGAGGTCTGGGAAAACTGGACAAAGCAGAAACTCATGCCAAAGCCTTCTGTCCCCGTGTCCAGAGAGCGCTCCGTGACAGCCCAAGCTGATTTTCCAAGAATGTGATCACGCTTTGTCAGATTTGCAACGTTTCTGATATTAAGGCATCAGGTCCAAGTGCAACGTTCATAGAGAACTGAAGGGCTTGCATTCAAACAATTCTGAAAATATAAGAAATGGCTTTGTAGGCCGGGCGCGGTGGCTCACGCCTGTAATCCCAGCACTTTGGGAGGCCGAGGCGGGTGGATCACGAGGTCGAGAGATCGAGACCATCCCGGTCAACAGAGTGAAACCCCATCTGTACTAAAAATACAAAAAATGAGCTGGGCATGGTGGCGCGTGCCTGTAATCCCAGCTACTCGGGAGGCTGAGGCAGGAGAATCGCCTGAACCCAGGAGGTGGAGGTTGCGGTGAGCCTAGATCGCGTCATTGCACTCCAGCCTGGGTAACGAGAGCGAAACTCCGTCTCAAAAAAAAAGGTTATATATATATATATATATATATATATATATATATATATATATATATTTAAAAAATGCATTCTGAAGCCAGGCACAGTGGTGTGTGCCTGTAGTCCCAGCTACTCGGGAGGCTGAGGCTGTTGTACTATCAGCTGCCAGGTCTTAATCTTTCCATTATTTTGAACCCATGCGGTGAACGTTTTCCTCGAAAGGGCACGTTGGTGCTCAAAATGTTTTCACCTTTTGGGCTCGATGCGATGGCTCACGCCTGTAATCTCAGAATTTTGGGGGGCCGAGGGGGGCACATCACAAGATCAGGAGTTCAACACCAGCTTGGTAGACATGGTGAAACCCCGTCTCTACTAAAATTACAAAAATCAGCTGGGCGTGGTGGCACGTGCCTATAATCACAGCTACTTGAGTGGCTGAGGCAGGACAATCTCTTGAACCGGGGAGTCGGAGATTGCAGTGAGCCAAGATGGTGCCACTGCACTCCAGTCTGGCAACAGAGCAACAGTCTGTCTCAAACACCATAAAAAATGTTTTCACCCTTTGTTGCGTTTCAGAGTTCAGATTTGTTTTTATCAGCGATGTTCAGTCTGTACTAAAACACCTGTGTAAGGGGTAAAAGAGCATCCCTGACCGACCTTCCTTCCTTCCTTCCTGCCTCCCTCCCTCCCTCCCTCCCTCCTTTCCTTCCTTCCTTATGAGACAGAGTCTTGCTCTGTTGCCCAGGCTGCAGAGACTTGATCTTGGCTCACTACAACCTCTGCCTCCCACGTTCAAGCAATTCTCCCACATCAGCCTCCCAAGTAGATGGGATGACAAGCACCTGCCATCACACCCAGCTGATTTTTGTATTATTAGTAGAGACGGGGTTTCACCATGTTGACCGGGCTGCTCTTGAACTCCGGACCTCAGGTGATCCACCCATCACGGCCTCCCAAAGTGCTGGGATTATAGGCCTGAGCCACCACGTCTGGTCGTCTTTGACACTTAGCAGTAACTGCCAGTTGGCAGGGCAGGGAACAGTGGTCCCCTTGCATGCGATTGAATACAAAGGTTTCCGTGGATCTTGGAATAACGGTGGGGGAGGGTGATGGTATTTTCCTTGAGGGGAGGTGACAGACGAGGTGGGCTGTCAGCAAAGGAACAACTTGGTCATAACAGGAATTGAAAAGAGGCCAACTCTTTCTTTTCTATTTACTTATTTTTTATTTTTTATTTTTTGAGACAGAGTTTCGCTCTTGTTACCCAGGCTGGAGTGTCATGGTGCGATATCAGCTCACCGCAACCTCCACCTCCTGGGTTCAGGCGATTCTCCAGCCTCAGCCTTCTGAGTAGCTGGGATGACAGGCAGACGCCACCACGCCCAGCTAATTTCTTGTATTTTTAGTAGAGACGGGGTTTCACCATGTTGACCTGGGATGGTCTCGATCTCTCGACCTCGTGATGCACCCGCCTGGGCCTCCCAAAGTGCTGGGATTACAGGCTTGAGCCACCGAACCCGGCCGGAAACCCTTTCTTTCAAGAATGTAGAAACAGTCATTTCCAGCCCTATACTGGCTTATAAGAGTTAGCGGAAAGAATGCATTTAAAACACACAAGACTGGGTTTTTACAAACTGATCTCTGCTGTGTGTTGGTTCCTTTGGGAAGTTGCAACTATGTTTAGATTCAGCAATTAGAAACACATTTCTTCTAAAAGCTGCCTTTGGACATTCCAGAGTGGATGGGAGTACAGGATGTAAAGAGAAATGTCTGGCTCTAAAACAAAAACGGAGCTATCTAGCACAATGGTTGTCAATGTGTGCATTCAACTGACAGAGTTACACTGATCTGTATTTCACCAGTTCAGAAACCCTTTCTTTGTAGAATGTAGAAACAGTCATTTCCAGCCCTATACTGGCATATAAGAGTTAGCAGTAAGAATGCGTTTAAAACACAAAAGACCCGCTTCTTAGAAACTGATCTGCTGTGTGTTGGTTCCTTTAAGGAAGTTGCAACTATGTTTAGATTCAGCCAGTTAGAAACACATTTCTTCTAAAAGCTAGGTTTGGACATTCCAGAGTGGATGGGAGTACAGGATTTAAAGAAAAATATCTGGCTCTAAAACAAAAACAGAGCTATCCAGCAGAATGGTTGTCAATGTGTGCATTCAACTTACAGAGTTAAACTGATTTGTATTTCACCAGTTCAGAAACCCTTTCTTTGTAGAATGTAGCAACAGTGAATTATAGCCCCATAGTGGTATGTAAGAGTTAGCAGTAAGAATGCGTTTAAAACACAGAAGACCTGCTTCTTACAAACTGATCTCCTGTGCCTTGGTTCCTTTTAGGAAGTTGCATCTGTTTAGATTCAGCGAGTTAGAAACACGTTTCTTCTTCTTCTTCTTTTTTTTTTTTTTTTCCGGGGGGGAGACCGAATTTCGCTCTTTTTACCCAGGCTTGAGTGCAATGGCACAATCTCGGCTCACTGCAACCTCCTCCTCCTGGGTTCAAGCAATTCTCCTGCCTCAGCCTCCTGAGTAGCTGGTATTACAGGCATGCACCAACATGCCCAGCTAATTTTTTGCATTTTTAGTAGAGACGGGGTTTCACCATGTTGACCAGGATGGTCTCGATCTCTCGACCTCGTGATCCACGCGCCTCGGCCTCCCAAAGTGCTGGGGTTACAGGCTTGGGCCACCGCGCCCGGCCAGAAACACGTTTCTTCTAAAGGCTGCATTTGGACATTCCAGAGTGGATGGGAGTACAGGCTGTCGTGAAAAATATCTGGTTCTAAAACAAAAACGGAGCCATCTAGCAGAATGGTTGTTAATGTGTGCAATGAACTTACAGAGTTAAACTGATGTGTGTTTGCAGCAGTTCAGAAACCGTTTCCTTGGAGAATGGAGATACAGTCATTTCCAGCCCTATAGTGGCATGTAACAGTTAGCAGTAAGAATGCGTTGAAAACACAGAAGACCTGCTTCTTACAAACTGACCTGCTGTGTGTTGGTTCCTTTTAGGAAGTTGCAACTATGTTTAGATTCAGCCAGTTTCAAACACATTTCTTCTAAAAGCGACCTTTGGACATACGAGAGTGGATGGCAGTACAGGATGTAAAGAGAAATATCTGACTCTAAAAAAAAAAAAAAAAACGGAGATATCCAGCAGAATGGTTGTGAATGTGTGCTTTCAACTTACAGAGTTAAACTGATTTGTATTTCACCAGTTCAGAAACCCTCTCTTTGGAGAATGTATAAACAGTCATTTCCAGCCCTATGCTGAACACCACCACCATGTCCAATGCTACGGTCAATAGTAGCATTCGGCCTGTCTTTGGAGGGACCATCTACCGCCCTCCCGTGTCTCGACTTCCTCCTTCCGGCAGCAAGCCAGTCGCTACTTCCACCTGTTCAGGGAAGAAAACGCCCCGTGCCGGCGGGCAGGGAGCCGACAAGGGGAACCCGGAGCTCAGTGGCAGCATCCTGAGGTGCGAGAACTTTCAAAGGCTTCGACAGCTGATGCTCCTCCTGGCATCCTCAATTCAACCCACATCCGGTCCTGAGAAGCCCTGAGCAGTCAACCAGCTGTGGCTTCCTGTGCCTCGACTGGACCTCATTTTATCAGGGAGGCTTTAGTTTTTCTTGAGCCTAGGTGTGCTCAAAACCCTAGCCTTGGACAGGCTCCGTGACCATGGGCCTATTTAGAGATGTCATGAGGGTTACAGATGAAAATCCACCACAGGTTTAGTGGTCCTACGAGACTTCGTTTTAACAGTTTATGGCAGAAAGTGCGAATTTTCGCATACGGGGCCTGACTTCTTCTCTACCATAGATTCTACTTCCTGAAGTGTGATCAAAAGCTTGTTTTACTTCACCACTGTGTAGGAAAATTATTAACTGTGCCCATCCCTAAGGTAATTCTGGCTTGAGGACTTGTAATTAGTAATTAACATCTTTCTTGTTTAGGGATGTTCAATTAGTGCTTTGGCTGTCAGCTTTGCTCTCCCCTGAAGGCTTGTCCCCACCACACAGGACAGCCTTCTTCCTGATGAGAATGGCTGTGTGTTTCCCAAGTTGAGATGGCCTGCCCTACTACTGCCAAAGAGGTGACAGGAAGGCGAGCACTGCTCTGTTAGATCGTGTTCAGTTCTGTTGCGGAGTGCAACGCCCTTCGTGGGCGGTATGTATGTATGAACACACGTGCTTGTTGGAACTCTTTCTTTGGCATTTGTCCCTGGCTCCAGTCTCCCCCTTTCCGGGCCTGCTATGCCCGAGTTCTTCTACCCCTGCAGTTGCCAGCCGCGTCGGGAGGCTGTTTGCTCCGATGGGTTGGGTTATCTTTGTCGTGGAGATCTGGAACTTTGCACATGTCACTACGAGGGAGTTGTTTTTACTCTAGCATCTGCGATGAGGTGCCCTCTTGACCAACCCTCTCGATCACTACTCTTCCTCAAGCACTATTATTTATTCTTCCTCCTTTTTTTTTTTAAGCTGACAAAAAAAATACTACTTTATTAGTGGCTTCTACAAGATTAGAATACATAGAAAAGTACAAATAAATGCCAGTTCATTTGGGCAAAAATAAACGACAGGAAAGGCAAAGATGCAACACTCAACCCCGCACGGATGACACGCTGGAGCTGACAAAGCACACGCGTTTTAAACGGTTTTCCGAGTCACATGTTAGAACACGTAGGAAACTGGTTCTCCTTATTGTTTGCTTCGATTCTGCCGTTCCTTGCGCGCCACCTCCTCCTCCTCCTCCTCCTCCTCCTGGCGCTTCTCATAGTGGGCAAAGTCGTCGAAGATGGAGGTCGTGTCGTGTGCTTGTAGGAGCTGATGATTTTCAGCACCTGCTTTGCTTTTTCTAAGGGCATCTCCTGGGTGTCCCGGGAGTTTGTGACGGGTTTGTTGTCGTTGTGCTCCAGTCTGATGTGCCGCAGCTGGTTATTGGGCACGTCCTGAACAGAAATCCACTTGACATCAAACTGCCCCTTCCACTGGTCCTGAGACCAGACCCCAGCAATGGTGCCGTAGTCCACGGGGGACTCCATCTCGGCCACCCCACAAAAATGCCCGCTCCCGTTGACGCTGAAGAGCAGGTAGACAGGCCCCTTGCTGCTCATGCAGCGGAAGGCGCCGTCCAGGCGCGTGTTACCGTGCTCCGTGTGCACCGGATGGAGTACTTGATGGAGCGGTGGATGTCCTCGGAGTAGCTCTTGATGATGAACGCACGCCCGCTTTTCAGATTCCAGTTAAACTCTTTAGGGTAACAGCTGTGAGCAGCCTTCAGTTTTTCAAGGACGGGGTGGGATTCGACGCCAGGCATATAAGAATTAGCAGTAAGAATGCGTTTAAGGCTGGGCGTGGTGGCTCAAGCCTGTAATCCCGGCACTTTGGGAGGCCGAGGCAGATGGATCAGGAGGTCAAGAGATCGAGACCATCCTGGTCAACAAGGTGAAACCCCGTCTCTACTAAAAATACAAAAAATTAGCTGGGCATGGTGGCACGTGCCTGTCATGCCAGCTACTCAGGAGGCTGAGGCAGGAGAATTGCCTGAACCCAGGAGGCGGAGGTTGCGGTGAGCCGAGATGGCACCATTGCACTCCAGCCTGGGTAACGAGAGCGAAACTCCATCTCAAAAAAAAAAAAAAAGAATGCGTTTAAAACACAGAAGACCTGCTTTGTACAAACTAATCTACTGTGTGTTGGTTCCTTTTAGGAAGTTGTATCTATGTTTAGATTGATTGAGTTAGAAACACGTTTCTTCTAAAAGCTTCCTTTGGACATTCCAGAGTGGATGGGAGTACAGGCTGTAATGAGAAATATCTAGCTCTAAAACAAAAACGGAGCTATCCAGCAGAATGGTTGTCAATGTGTGCATTCAACTTACAGAGTTAAACTGATTTGTATTTCAGCAGTTCAGAAACCCTTTCTTTGGAGAATGTAGAAACAGTCATTTCCAGCCCTATAGTGGCGTATAAGAGTTAGCAGTACGAATGCATTTAAAACACAGAAGACCCGCTTCTTGCAAACTGATCTGCTGTGTGTTGGATCCTTTTAGGAAGTTGCAACTATGTTTAGATTCAGCGAGTTAGAAACACATTTCTTCTAAAAGCTGCCTTTGGACATTCCAGAGTGGACGGGAGTACAGGAAGTAAAGAGAAATATCTGACTCTAAAACAAAAACGGAGCTATCCAGCAGAATGGGTGTCAATGTGTGCATTCAACTTAGAGTTAAACGGATTTGTATTTCAGCAGTTCAGAAACCCTTTCTTTGGAGAATGTAGAATCAGTCATTTCCAGCCTTATAGTGGCATATAATTGTTAGCAGTACGAACGCGTTTAAAACGCAGAAGACCTGCTTCCTACAAACTAATCTGCTGTGTGTTGGTTCCTTTTAGGAAGTTGCATCTATGTTTAGATTCAGCGAGTTAGTAACACAGTTCTTCTAAAAGCTGCGTTTGGACATTCCAGAGTGGATGGGAGTACAGGCTGTAATGAGAAATATCTAGCTCTGAAACAAAAAAGGAGCTATCTAGCAGAATGGTTGTCAGTGTGTGCATTCGACTTACAGAGTTAAACGACACCTCCGGGACAGAAGAATATGGTGGGTGCAAGTTCGGAGGTGAGGCGGGTACTTTGCTAGAGCCGAGGAGTTCAAGACCAGCCCAGGCATCAGGCTGCAGTGCATTCGTCTGGCCAAGGCCCATGGCAGCCTCCACTTCCCGACCTCAGGCAATCCTCCCACCTTGGGCTCCAAAAAAGCTGGGACTACAGGCGCCTGCCGTCACGATGCCCGGAGAACTTTTTTTTTTTTTTTTTTTGCGACGGAGTTTCGCTCCCGTTGCCCAGGCTGGAGTGCAATGGCGCGATCTCGGCTCACCGCAAACCTCCGCCTCCTGGTTTCAAGCTATTCTCCTGCCTCAGCCTCCCGAGTAGCTGGGATTACAGGCACGCGCCACCATGCCCAGCTAATTTTTGTATTTTTAGTAGAGACGGGGTTTCACCTTGTTGACCGGGATGGTCTCGATCTCTTGACCTCATGATCCACCCGCCTCGGCCTCCCAAAGTGCTGGGATTACAGGCTTGAGCCACCGCACCCGGCCAGAAACACATTTTTTCTAAAAGCTGCTTTAGGACATTCCAGAGTGGACGGGAGTGCAGGATGTAAAGAGAAATATCTGGCTCTAAAACAAAAACGGAGCTATCCAGCAGAATGGTTGTCAATGTGTGCATTCAACTTACAGAGTTACACTGATTGGTATTTCACCAGTTCAGAAACCCTTTGTTTGGAGAATGTAGCAACAGTCATTTCCAGCCCTATACTGGCATATAAGAGTCAGCAGTAGGGAGAGAGATCCAAGATCGCTGATCACTAGCAGCTCGGGATTGTAGCTCCCGGTGTAAGCGCAAAGAACGAGAGGACGCCACACCTTCACGTGAATTCTTGTTGCTCACGCACCAGGAGATTCCCGGCGGAGGAGCCCCACGGGTCGCCAGCGCGATTCTTGTGACCGGCGAGGCGGTTTGGCCGGCGCCTCGGAGCGACGGTTCTTGGTGCAGAGTCGGAAAAGCACCATCGATCTTAACGCCGCTGATTTGGTGGGCGCAGTGGGTTGCTCAGATTTCGGCGCTGAGAATCGGTAAGTTGGACGTCCACTCAGGAACCCAATTACAAAGACGGTGAATACAAAGACCACAGATGGATAAATTTATAACGAAGGGAGGAAAACAACCAAAAAAGGCTGAGAATGCCGAAGATCAGAACGCTTCTCCTTCGGGGGGCGGGGGGATCACAGTTCCTCATCAGCGACGGAACAAGGCTTGATGGAGAACGAGTGTGTTCCAATTACAGAAGCAGGCTTCAAAATGTGGATAATGAGAAACTTCTGTGAATTAAAAGAACTTGTTTTAACCCAATCTAAAGTAACTAAGAACTTTGAAAAAAGATTTGACGAAATGTTAACAAGAATACACAATTTAGAGAGGAATATAAGTGAATTGATGGAGCTGAAAAACACAATAGGAGAACTTCGTGAAGTATGCACAAGTTTTAACAGCCGAATTGATCAAGCAGAAGAAAGGATATCAGAGGTCAAAGACCAACTCAATGAAATAAAACAAGAAGACAAGCCGGGCGCGGTGGCTCAAGCCGGTAATCCCTGCACTTTGGGAGGCCGAGGCGGGTGGATCATGAGGTCGAGAGATCGAGACCATCCCGGTCAACATGGTGAAACCCCGTCTCTACTAAAAATACAAAAAATCAGCTGGGCATGGTGGCGTGTGCCTGTAATCCCAGCTACTCAGGAGGCTGAGGCAGGAGAATTGCCTGAACCCAGGAGGCGGAGGTTGCGGTGAGCCGAGATCGCGCCATTGCACTCCAGCCTGGGTAACAAGAGCGAAAACTCCGCCTCAAAAAAAAAAAAAAAAAAAAGAAAAAAAAAAGAAGATTAGAGAAAAAAGGATAAAAAGGAACGAGCAAAGTCTCCAAGAAATATGGGACTACGTGAAAAGACCTAATCTACGCTTGATAGGTGTACCTGAATGTGACGAAGAGAATGAATCCAAGCTGCAAAATACGCTTCAGGATATTATTCAGGAAAATTTTCCCAGCCTAGTAAGGCAGGATAATGTTCAACTCCAGGTAATACAGAGAACACCACAGAGATATTCCTCAAGAAGAGCAACTCCAAGGCACATAATCATCAGATTCATCAGTGTTGAAATGAAGGAGAAAATACTAAGGGCAGCCAGAGAGAAAGGTCAGGTTACCCACAAAGGGAAGCCTATTAGACTCACAGCAGATCTCTCAGCAGAAACCCTACAAGCCAGAAGAGAGTGGGGACCAATATTCAACATCCTTAAAGAAAAGAACTTTCAACCCAGAATTTCACATCCAGCCAAACGACGCTTCACAAGTGAAGGAAAAATAAAGTTTTTTGTGAATAAGCAAGCACTCAGAGATTTCATCACCACCAGGCCTGCTTTAGAAGAGCTTCTGAAAGAACCACTACGCATAGAAAGGAACAAACAGTATCAGCCTTTCTAAAAAAATTATGAAAAAGAGCATCAATATAATGAAGAATTTACATCAAATAATGGGCAAAAGAGCCAGCTAATATTAAATGGCAGTATTAAACTCACATATATTATTATTAATTCTAAATTTAAATTGACTAAAACCCCCAATCCAAAGACAGACAGGCAATTTGAATAAAAAACTAAAACCCAACAGTATGCTGCATCCAGACCCATCTCACATTCAAGAATGCACAAAGACTCAAAACAAGGCATGGAGAAAGATTTACCAACCAAACAGAGAGCTGAAGTAAATAAATAAAAAGCAGAAGTTACACTTAAGCAACAAAGATCAAAAGACGCAAAGAAGGACATTATATAATGATAAAAGGATCAATGCAACAACAAGAAGAGCTAAAGATCCTAAATATATACGCACCCAATACAGGAATACGCAGACATACAAGACTTATAAAGAGACTTAGACTCCCACATGATAATAGTCGGAGACTTCAACATTAATATTAGACAGATCAGTGAGACAGAAAATTAACAACGATATCCAGGACTTGAACTGAGATCTGGAACAAGTAAATGTAATTAACATTTATAGAACTCTCCACTTTAAATATACGAAATATACACTCTCATCAGTACCACATCATATCAACTTAGAAGTTTAAACGAAATGTTGGTTGTCTCCTTGTTTGTTATTCTCTTCCCTCATTTTCTTTCATGTCTCCATTATTAAGGACAATTATAGGCATGCCCGTATTTAGACTGCATTCTAACCCGGGCAATAAAGCAATACCCCCATCCTCTCTCCCTCGTCCTCTTTCTCTTTCTTTCTCTTCTTTATTCTTTTTCTTTCTTTCTTTTTTTTTTTTTTTTTTTTTTTTTTTTTGAGACGGAGTTTCACTCTTGTTACCCAGGCTGGAGTGCAATGGCGCAATCTCGGCTCACCACAACCTCCGCCTCCTGGGTTCAGGCAATTCTCCTGCCTCAGCCTCCTGAGTAGCTGGGATTACAGGCACATGCCACCATGCCCAGCTAATTTTTTGCATTTTTAGTAGAGACGGGGTTTCACCATGTTGACCGGGATGGTCTCGATCTTTTGACCTTGTGATCCACCCGCCTCGACCACCCAAAGTGCTGGGATTACAGGCTTGAGCCACCGCGCCCGGCCCCCTATTCTTTTTCTTATAAAAGGAAAAAAAAAAAAGAGAGACTTTCCCTCTCTGTCTCTCTCTCTCCACACACACACATGCACACACACCTAAACACACAGTCACACACACACACATCTGTTTATCCATTTCTACATATTAGTCTTTTCTCACAAGCTGTGCTTTTAATATAGACACACATGATTTCATATGAAGCCGACTTCCATAACACTGATTTCAACGTAGAACGATTGTGCTATCTGCAGCAAAGCAGCCCATGGCCGAGTCATGGAGAGGCGGAGAAAAGAGGCAACGGCATTCTCAGGCCTGTCAGGCCTTGTACCCTGGGTTGGGGTGGAAGAACTCATCAGCGACGCAGCCTGGCTGGAGTGGGGGACGGCCCCAGCCCTGACAGTGCAGGAAAATTGAGGGCTTCCTTTACCCTGGTCTTGAACACTCTGTCCTCAGCACTGAGTCTGTTGTCCTAGGTCAATGTCATCATCGACCTCCTCCACTTGCTGGAGCCCAGGGAAGCTCTGGAAGGCTGAGCTCCTGACTGGGGCTGAGACCTGCCCTGGGATTCAGAGCAGACTCGTCCCAGCCGAGCAGATGTTGAGGCATTTCCTGGCTGTCCGGGCAGCAGGACCCCAGTGACCCTCGATGTTGCTGGTGTTTTCTGAGAGTGGAGATTCTGCCTCCTGGAGACTCAATCCTGAGGACTGCTGGGTCAGCACAGGCCGAGACATGACTTCTGGAGGGACGGAGAAGTGCAAGACCCGTTTCTTAGAACCTGATGTGCTGTGCGTTGGATCCTTTTAGGAAGTCGCATCTATGTTTAGATTCAGCGAGTCAGAAACACGTTTCTTCTAAAAGCTGCGTTTGGACATTCCAGAGTGGATGGGAGTACAGGCTGTAATGAGAAATATCTGGCTCTAAAACAAAAACAGAGCTATCTAGCAGAATGGTTGTCAATGTGTGCATTCAAGTTACAGAGTTAAACTGATGTGTGTTTGCAGCATTTCAGAAACCCTTTCTTTGGAGAATGTAGAAACAGTCATTTCCAGCCTTATACTGGCATATTAAAGTTAACAGTAAGAATGCGTTTAAAACACAGAAGACCCGCTTCCTATAAACTGATCTGCTGTGCTTTGGTTCCTTTTAAGAAGTGGCAACTATGTTTAGATTCAGGCAGTTAGAAACAAATTTCTTCTAAAAGCTAGGTTGGGACATTCCAGAGTGGACGGGAGTACAGAATGTAAAGAGAAATAATCTGACTCTAAAACAAAAGCAGCTGGGCGCGGTGGCTCAAGCCTGTAATCCCAGCACTTTGGGAGGCCGAGGCGGGTGGATCACGAGGTCGAGAGATCGAGACCATCCTGGTCAACAAGGTGAAACCCCGTCTCTACTAAAAATACAAAAAGTTAGCTGGGCATGGTGGTGCGTGCCTGTAATCCCAGCTACTTAGGAGGCTGAGGCAGGAGAATTGCCTGAGCCCAGGAGGCGGAGGTTGCGGTGAGCCGAGATCGCGCCATTGCACTCCAGCCTGGGTAACAAGAGCGAAACTCCGTCTCAAAAAAAAAAACAAAAAACAAAAGCAGAGCTATCCAGCAGAATGGTTGTCAATGTGTGCATTCAACTTACAGAGTTAAACTGATTTGTATTTCAGCAGATCAGAAACGCTTTCTTTGGAGAATGTAGCAACAGTCATTTCCAGCCCTATACTGGCATATAAGAGTTAGTTTAAAACACAGAAGACCCGCTTCCTATAAATTGATCTGCTGTGCGTTGGTTCCTTTTAGGAAGTTGCAACTATGTTTAGATTCAGCGTGTTAGAAACACGTTTCTTCTAAAAGGTGCGTTTGGACATTCCAGTGTGGATGGGAGTACAGGATGTAAAGAGAAATATCTGGCTCTAAAACAAAAACGGAGCTATCCAGCAGAATGGTTGTCAATGTGTGCATTCAACTTACAGAGTTAAACTGATTTGTATTTCAACAGATCAGAAACCCTTTCTTTGGAGAATGTAAAAACAGTCATTTCCAGCCCTATACTGACATGTAAGAGTTAGCAGTAAGAATGCGTTTAAAACACAGAAGACCCGCTTCTTACAAACTGATCTGCTGTGCGTAGGTTCCTTTTAGGAAGTTGCAACTATGTTTCGATTCAGCGAGTTAGAAACACATTTATTCTAAAATCGACCTTTGGACATAGGAGAGTGGATGGGAGTACAGGATGTAAAGAGAAATATCTGACTCTAAAAAAAAACGGAGCTTTCCAGCAGAATGGTTGTCAATGTGTGCATTCAACTTACAGAGTTAAACTGATTTGTGTTTCAGCAGTTCAGAAACCCTTTCTTTGGAGAATGTAGAAACAGTCATTTCCAGCCCTATATTGGCATATAAGAGTTAGCAGTAAGAATGCGGTTAAAACACAGAAGACCAGCTTCTTACAAACTGATCTGCTGTGTGTTGGTTCCTTTTAGGAAGTTGCAACTATGTTTCGATTCAGCGAGTTAGAAACACATTTCTTCTAAAAGCTGCCTTTGGACATTCCAGAGTGGATGGGAGTACGGGATGTAAAGAGAAATATCTGGCTCTAAAACAAAAACGGAGCTATCCAGCAGAATGGTTGTCAATGTGTGCATTCAACTTACAGAGTTAAACTGATGATGCCCTGATTTTCGGCATCATCATGACCATTCTGATGATCATCATTCCAATCCTGATTCTGCAATCCTATCAGTAGATCCAGAGGAATCACCGGGGACAGGGGCTCTGCTCGTGACCTGTCTCCCTCCCTGGTATCCAGATTCCATCGCTCGCCCTGTCCCCAGCCCATCCCGTATCAACCCTTGACCCTCACACACTTTTCTACACTGGTTCAATAAAGTGCACGTGCTCCTGGAAAAAAAATAAAATTAAAAAATAAAACTCAAAATAATAAAGAAGAGAAGCGTCACTGGGAAGTTTTTATTTTATTTTATTTTATTTTATTTTTTTAATCCATGCAACCAGTCTTATTTATGCATAATTGAGAAAACACAGGCCTAGAGAGGTTATGAAACTTGTCTACAGTTACACAGCTTGTGAAGGGCACAGCCACGATTTGAAACCAGGCAGCTTTGCTCTCGGCGACCTCAGTGGGCTGCCTTTTGGTAAATTCAGGACATGAGGAGCAGAGGAGCAGGGGCAGGGAAAGGGTGCAAGGTGGGGAGGGTCTGAGGGAGGCCGATGGGAGAGGACAGAAAGATCAGCCGATCGGCACTGGCTTGAGTCTGGCTGGCAGGCCTAAGCCCAGGGGCCCTGGGTGCATATGGCCCCAGGAAGCACGCTCCCCATTCCCTTCCTGCTCCTTCCTTCTTAAGGGCCTCTGCCCATGGTTCCCCTGGAGAGCCAAGCGGGGGTCTGCCAGGCAGCGTGCGTGAACATGGCACGAGTGAGGGTGACTGGGGCATCTGCCCACCTGATGTACACAGACGTTGCACTTGTCACGGAAGCCCATCTCGTGGCCATCCTCGCCCTCAGGAGAGCGGCACACGTCACAGACGACATCCTCATCACACTCGATGCCCAGCCCCTCCTGCGTCTCGGTGGCCCTGGCCCTATTCTGGTGGCACAGGGTCTCCAGCTCCTCCAGCACACGTTCCAGCGTCAGCTCATCCAGCTCTGGCCTCTCCATCTCCTGAAGTTCTGAGACGATGAGCTGCAGCCAGTAGGCGTCCATCTCGTCCGGGTCCTAGCGGCTGCCTCCTGGCCAATCCGGCCGGGAGCCCTCCCCGAGCGTGGGGCTGCCTGGGGATGCCCGGGCAGAGGGGCCTTCCAGAGGTGGGAGGGTCCTCACCAGGGGCTCTGGGATGGCCTCTGCCCCGGCAGGCACCTGCACCCCTTTCTCCCATTCCTGTCGCCATGGGTCTGCCAGGAGGCAGGAGTCATCCGGGCTGAGCTGGTGTGAGTCCGGGATCCTCATGGCTGTGATGACATCTGTCCGGAAAACCTCCGAGGGCTTCTTTTCGTGCTGTCGGGGCCAGCCCGGCTTGGTGCTGCTGGGCAGGCTGGAGCATCTCGAGGCGGATGTAGATGTCGCGTGACTGTCAGTGGTGGCAGAGTTGTCACTGCTGATGGGGTCTTTTCGCCTCTTCTCTTCCGTCTTGCTCCGCGGTCCCCCCCTTGAGGGGCGCTGCCCGCGGCTCTGCGCCGCTGCAGGGACCGGCGCGGGAAGGAGGCTCCCGAAGCCCGGAGCTCCCGGGGGCCGGCGCGGGAGGGCGGGGGGCGCTCATCCATCCGGGGTCGCGGCCAGGGAGGCGGCGGGGCCCGTGGCGTCCCCGCTGGGGACAGTCAACCCGCCAGACCTGAGCGGGTGCCACTAGGAGTGGGCGCAAAGTAACTCCATGGACGCTACTCACCCCCCCCAAAAAATAGCCTCCGACTGCGATGGCCGCGGTCAGCACCATTCACCAACCCCCTGTGTAGGTTTCTCTTATTTTATTTATTTATTTTTTTGAGATGGAGTCTCGCTCTGTTGCCCAGGCTGGAGTGCAGTGACGCCATCTCAGCCCACTGCAACCTCTGCCTCCTGGGATCAAGTGATTTTCTGCCTCAGCCTCCCAAGTAGCTGCGATTCAGGCACCTGCCACCCATCCTGCTATTGTTTTTGTATTTTAAGTAGAGATGGGGTTTCACCATCTTGACCAGGCTGGTCTTGAACTCCTGACATCGTGATACGCTCACCTCAGCCTCCCAAAGGGCTGGGGTTACAGACGTGAGCCACCGCACCCAGCCCAGAAGAGATTTGCTAATTGAGTTCTGGATGACAGGTGTTTCATTGTAGGGGGTCTAAAGAGAGACTCAAATGCCTACAAGTTCAAGATCAGCTTGTGCAATATAGGGCGACCTTGTCTCTACAAAAACAACCAAGCAACCAAAAATTAGCTGGGCATGGTGGCAGGGGACTCTGGTGCCAGTTACTCAGGAGGCTGAGGCCAGAGAATCGCTAGGGTCAGGGAGGTTGAGGCTGCCGTGAGTTGTGATCACTCCACTGTATTCAACCTGTGAGTCTGAGAGCCTGTTTTAAAAAACACACACAAAAAATAGAGGCCTGAACATGAATGATTATTCATGAGTGACCCTATGTTGAACAAACAAAGCTGCCCCCAGATCCTGAACCACCAAAAACTGTAAGATAATAAATGTTAATTGTTTCAACAATTCACGTAAATGGCCCACCAATTGTAGGGGCAATTTGTGATACAACAATAACTAACTAGTATCTCTAGATTTCTTTTTCTTTTTTTGTTTTTTTTACATTGAGATGGAATCTTGCTCTGTTGCCAGGCTGGAGTGCAGTGGCGTGATTGATCTTGGCTCACTGCAACCTCCACCCCCCGGGTTCAAGTGATCCTCCTGCCTCAGCCTCCTGAGTAGCTGGGACTACAGGCACTCACCACCACACCCAGTAAATGTTTGTATTTTTGGTAGAGAAGAGGTTTCTCCATGTCGGCCAGGATGGTCTCGACCTCTTGACCTCATGATCCACCCTCCTCAGCCTCCCAAACTGCTGAGATTACAGGTTTGAGCCGCCGCACCTGGCCTAGATTTCTTTGGAAGGAAAAGCTATGTCCAGGAGGAGATTCAAAACCCACTTTTGTGTATGTGTGTGTGAGTGTGTGTGTGTGTGTGTGTGATGGAGTCTTGCTCTGTTGCTTAGGCTGGAGTGGTGAGATCCAGGCTCACTGCAACCTCCACCTCCTGATTAAGTGATTCTCCTGCTTCGGCTACTTTTTGTGACGTTAGTAAAGACAGGGTTTCACTATGTTGGTCAGCCTGGTCTTGAGCTCCTGGGTGCAGGGGATCCAACCACCTCAGCCTCCCAAAGTGCTGAGATTTCAGGAGTGAGCCACACCATGCCAAGCCTACCATTGCTATTGATCTTTGTAGCCAAGGATAATCATCTCAAAACAATGATGGCCTCCTCCTCAGTTCTTCTTTCAGAATCTCTGTCTTCCATTCCCTCCCTCAATATGCACACTTCATTTACTACAGCACTCCTTTCCCACCGCAAAGCCTACGTCCAAATAAAAATCTTCCGCTTTAGAGAGCTTCTCCCTGTTTATCATTAAGGTTGACAATTTCTTCTTTGAGCCTTGTTGTGGCGTAGAACTTCCTCCCCTCAAAGTATCTGTTGAAGTCCAAAAGCCCCCTCCATCCGCCGTACCTGGGGATGTGACGTGATTTGGAAATAGGGTCACTACACATAGAATGAGTTAGGGCTCAGTACAGGGACTCACACCTGTAATTCCAGCACTTTGGGAGGCCAAGGTAGGTGGATCACTTGAGGCCAGCAGTTTGAGACTACTCTGGACAACACAGAGAAACTCCTCTCTACAAACAAACAAACAAAAAACTTAGCCAGCTGTGGTGGTTCACACCTGTAGTCCCAGCTGCTTGAGAGGATGAGGTAAGAGGATCACTTGAGCTTGGGAGGCAGAGGTGGCAGTGAGCCAAGATGGTGCCACTGTACTACAGCCTGAGTGACAGAGCTAGTCCCTGTCTCAAAAAAAAAAAAAAAAAAAAAAAAAGATTAGTTAAGATGAGGTTCCATTGGACTAAGGCGGGTCACATTGGATTAAGGCAGCTCTTAATTTTTTTTTTTTTTTTTTTTTTTTTTTTTTTTTTTTTTTTTTTGAGATGGAGTTTCCCTCTTGTTGTCTAGGCTGGAGTGCAACCGCACAATCTTGGTTCACTGCCGCCTCTGCCTCCCAGGGGCAAGTAATTCTAGGGCCCAGCCTCCTGAGTGGCTGTGATTAGAGCGACTCACCACCACACCTGGCTAATTTTTTTTGTATTTTTAGTAGAGATAGTGTTTCTCCATGTTCGTCAGGCTGGTCTGGAACTCCCAACCTCAGGAGATCCGTCCACCTCAGCCTCCCAAAGTGCTGGGATTACATGCAGCCACAATGCCCTGCCTTATTTATTTATTTATTTTTTTGACGGAGTTTCCCTCTTGTTACCCAGGCTGGAGCGCAATAGCGCGATCTCGGCTCACCGCAACCTCCGCCTCCTGGGTTCAGGCAATTCTCCTGCCTCAGCCTCCTGAGTAGCTGGGATTACAGGCACGTGCCACCATGCCCAGCTAATGTTTTGTATTTTTCTTTTTAGTCGAGACGGGGTTTCACCATGTTGACCAGGATGGTCTCGATCTCTCGACCTCGTGATCCACCCGCCTCGGCCACTGCGGTCTAGCTCCCTCACCCAGGCTGGAGTGCAGTGACGCCATCTTGGCTCACGGCAATCTCCACTCCCCAGGTTCAAGCAATTCTCGAGGCAGCCCCTAAAGCTAATGATTCACATTCTCCTAAGGAGAGGAAAATTTGGACGCAGATACAGAGACAGAGACAGGGAAGAAAGCCAGGCAGTGATGGAAGCAGAGGCTGGAGTGAAGCCAGGTCACACCAAAGTCTGCCGGCCGCCACCAGAAGCTGGAGGAGGCAGGCGGGATCCTCCCTGGAGCCTTCAGAGGGAGCGCGGTGGCCCTGCCCACACCCCGACTCTGGCCTCCTGCACTGTGCAAAAATACATTTCTGTTGTCTGAAGCCGCCCGGTTTGTGGTCATCCATTACAGCGCTACAGAAAACAAGTATCAGCTTCTTTCTTTTGTGGCAGGACGCAAACCTTGTCAATTCCAGCTCATTCTGGAAATGCGCTCTTCTTGCGTATGGAGCCTGGGGGGGGGGGGTGAAGCTGTCCTCACAGTGTTAGCTAGAACTCTGGACAGACATGGTTATGATTAAGCATTAGGCCGGGCGCAGTGGCTCATGACCGTAATCTTAGCTCTTTGGGAGTCTAAGGTGGGCAGATCACCAGAGGTCAGGTGTTGGAGACCACGCTGGCCAACATGGTAAAACATCCATTTCTACTAAATGCACAAAAAATCAGCTGGCATGATGGCGCCTGCTTGTAATCCCAGCTACTCAGGAGGCTGAGGCAGGAGAGTCACTTGAACCTGGGAGGTGGATGTTGCAGTGAGTCGAGATCACAGCACTGCACTCCAACCTGGGCAACGAGAGTGAAACTCTATCTCAAAAATAAAAATTAATCCTCAACAGGGCACAGTAGCTCACGCCTGTAATCCTAGCACTTTTGGAGGCCGAGTCAGGTGGATCAGTTGAGGTCAGGAGTTCAAGACCAGCCTGACCAACATGCTGAAACCCCGGCTCTACTAAAAATACAAAAACTTGGCTGAGCATGGTGACGAGCACCTGTAATTCCAGCCACTCTGGAGGCTGAGGCAGGAAAATGGCTTAAACCTGCGAGGGAGAGGTTGCAGTGAGCCAAGATCGTGCCACTGCATTCCAGCCTGGTAACAGAGCAAGACTCTGTCTCAAAAAAACAATCACGAGCCGGGCGCAGTGGCTCACGCCTGTAATCCCAGCACTTTGGGAGGCCGAGGCGGGTGGATCACGAGGTCAAGAGATCGAGACCATCCTGGTCAACATGGTGAAACCCCGTCTCTACTAAAAATACAAAAAATAATAATAAAAAAAAATCAGCTGGGCATGGTGGCGCACGCCTGTAGTCCCAGCTACTCAGGAGGTTGAGGCAGGACAATTGCCTGAACCCAGGAGGAGGAGGTTGGGGTGAGCCGAGATCACGCCATTGCACTCCAACCTGGGTAACAAGAGCGAAACTCGGTCTCAAAAAAATATATATATATTGGCCGGGTGCCGTGACTCATGTCTGTATTCCCAGCGCTTTGGGAGGTCTAGGCAGGCAGATCACTTGAGGT
Organism: Saimiri boliviensis; assembly: GCF_048565385.1. Classification (NCBI taxonomy): domain Eukaryota; kingdom Metazoa; phylum Chordata; class Mammalia; order Primates; family Cebidae; genus Saimiri; species Saimiri boliviensis. The sequence continues at coordinate 337,763 of NW_027412499.1, forward strand.
TAGGAGTTCAAGACCATCCTGGGCAACATGGTTAAACCCCTTCTCTACCAAAAACACAAAAATTAGCCAAGCATGGTGGCATATGCCTGTGATCCCAGCTACTTTGAAGGCTGAGGCAGGAGAATCGCTTGAACCCAGGAGGCAGAAGTTGCAGTGAGCAGAGATCATGCCATTGCACTTCAGCCTGGTGACAAAGTGAGACTCCATCTCAAATGATAATAATAGATAATAAGAATTTTAAAACACGGCCAGGTGCGGTGGATCACCCCTGTAATCCCAGCACTTTGGGAGGCCGAGGCGGGTGGATCACGAGGTCGAGAGATCGAAACCATCGTGGTCAACATGGTGAAACCCCATCTCTACTAAAAATACAAAAACTAGCTGGGCGTGGTGGCACATGCCTGTAATCCCAGCTACTTAGGAGGCTGAGGCAGGAGAACTGCCTGAGCCCAGGAGGCGGAGGTTGCGGTGAGCCGAGACAGCACCATTGCACTCCATCCTGGGTAAGAAGAGTGAAACTCCGTCTCAAAAGAAAAAAAATAAAAAAAGAGAAATATCTGGCTCTAAAACAAAAACGGAGCTATCCAGCAGAATGGCTGTCAAAGTGTGCATTCAACTTACAGAGCTAAAGTGATTTGTATTTCAGCAGTTCAGAAACCCTCTCTTTGGAGAATGTAGAAACAGTCATTTCCAGCCCTATAGTGGAATATAACAGTTAGCAGTAAGAATGCGTTTAAAACACAGAAGACCCGCTTCTTACAAACTGATCTGCTGTGTGTTGGTTCCTTTTAGGAAGTTGCAACTATGTTTAGATTCAGCGAGTTAGAAACACATTTCTTCTAAAAGCTTCCTTTGGACATTCCAGAGTGGATGGGAGTACAGGATGTAAAGAGATACCTGACTCTAAAACAAAAACGGAGCTATCCAGCAGAATGGTTGTCAATGTGTGCATTCAACTTACAGAGTTAAACTGATTTGTATTTCAGCAGTTCAGAAACCCTTTCTTCGTACAATGTAAAAACAGTCATTTCCAGCCCTATCGTGGCATATCAGAGTTAACAGTAAGAATGGGTTTATACGCAGAAGTCGTGCTTCTTACAAACTGATCTGCTGTGTGTTGGCTCCTTTTAGGAAATTGCAACTATGTTTAGATTCAGCGAGTTACAAACCCATTTCTTCTAAAAGCTTCCTTTGGACATTCCTGAGTGGATGGGAGTACAGGATGTAAAGAGAAATATCTGACTCTAATACAAAAACGGAGCTATCCAGAAGAATGGGTGTCAATAATATCAAAAATATAAGCCAGTTCCTAACTCATCCTAATTTAAAATAATATAATTTTCAGTGCTCATTATTGTTGCTTTGTGATTTCTTAAGCCATAAAATCTGTTTTGTAAAAAGTTCTGGAATATAATTTGGCAATTAATCTGCTAGCTATTTTATCTTCCCAACAAGAGTCAGGACTAACATTTCCAATATTAGTATATGTATTTCCAGAATACCTTCCTGCATGTAAAATACAAGAAATAATCTAGTTGAATTATCTTATTGTTTTCAAATTAATAAATTTAGGCCTCTTTGACATTGTTGTTTTACCTACTAGAGCATATTATATGCTTGATACGGATTATAACTAGATGATATCAGAAAACGTTGGGCCTTTGTCCATTATGACAAGACTATTTTCTTCATGAAATTAAGGATGAAGCATTCAAAGAAAGGTAATCTATTAACATTAGTTTTTCACATTCGAAAAATATTATAAACCAGTAGTTTTCAGAATTTAATTGTTTGCTACATTTCTTCTGAGTTTAAGAATATTCTAACACCATTGCCAGGCTTCATATTCATCTATTTCAATTAGTTCTGTAAATAATTGTTTTTGCTTTCGGGTTTTCGATTCTAAATAGATTTTTCTTGCAATATATTTAATAATTCTAACACAAAAATAACTTCACTTGATGTTTTTCTTTATTTAAAAAACTAATTTTTCTTATAATTAATGGTTAGATTTAATTTAATTAGATTGAAATGAGAAATGGCCACAATGAAAACTTTTTGAAAAGTACAGTCATATGGTCGGGTGTGGTGGCTCACATCTGTAATCTCTTTGGGAGGCCAATCTGAGTGGGTAACCTGAGGTCAGGAGTTTGAGAACTGCCTGCCCAATATGGTGAAACCCCATCTCTATTAAAGATTCAAAAATTAGCCTGGCATGGTGGCAGGCACCTGTAGTCCCAGCTACTTGGGAGGGTGAAAGAGATTGCTTGAACCAGAGGGGCGGAGGTTGCAGTGAATTGAGATTATGCCACTGCACACCAGCCTGGGAAACAGCAAGACTCCATCTCAAAAAAAAAAAAAAAAAAAAAAAAAAGTACAATCATATTTAACAATGAAAAGATACACAAAATTAAAAATATGTGACATATTAAAGTATATCTACATCTATAAGATTCAGATACACAGTGGTTAAGCACGTTGTCTCCTTCTTAAATTTTCTTTTCACAATGAGGTGACTTTAGAAATTGTATTAGTTTCTTTTCACGCTGCTGATAAAGAAATACCTGATACACCCATCAGATCTCGTGAGATTTATTCACTATCACGAGAATAGCACAGGGGAGACTGATGCCCATGGTTCAATTACCTTCTTTTGGGTTTCTTTCACAACAGGTGAGAATTCTGGGAGATACGATAATATTTGGGTGTGGACGGAACCGAATCATATCATTCGGCCCTTGGCCCCTCCATATCTCGTGGCCTCACATCTGAAAACCAATCATGCCTTCCCCAAAATTCCCCAAAGTCTTAACTCATTTCAGCATCAAACCAAAAGTCCACAGTTCAAAGTCTCATCTGAAACAAGTCAAGTATCTTCTGCCTGTGAGCCTGTAACATCAAAAGCAAGCTAATGTCTTTCTAGATACAATGGGGGTACAGGGACTGGGTAAGTAGGGCCATTCCAAATTGGAAAATTTGGCCTAAACAAAAGTTACAGGGCCCATTCAAGTCCAAAACCCAGTGAGAAAATCAAGTTTGAAAGCTCCGCAAACTAGTTTGACTCCGGGTGTCACACTTAGGTCACTATGATTCTAAAGGTGGGTTTCCATGGTCTTGGGAAGCTCTGACCCTGTGGCTTTTCAGAGTACGGCCTTTCTCCTGGCTGCTTTCCTGGGTTGGTGTTGAGTGTCTGTAGATTTTCCAGGTGCTTGTTGGGGAATCTAGCATTCCGGGGTCCAGAGGATGGTGGCTGTCTTCTCACGGCTCCATGAGGCAGCGCCGCAGTCGGGACTCTGTGTGAGGGCTTCGACCCCACATTTCCTTCTGCACTGCCCTGGCAGAGGGCCTGCCCTGCGACCAATTTTGTCTGAGCACCCGGGCATATCCGTACATCTTCTGAAATCGAGGCAGAGGGTCCCAAACCCCGAGTCTTTATTTCTGTGCACTCGCAGCTTCAGTCTCAACACCCAGTGGTAGCCGCCAAGGCTTGGTCTTTCCACTCTCCGAAGTTACAACCTGAGGTCTACCTTGACCTCTCTCAGCCATGGGTGGGGCAATTGCGACACAGGGCACCAAATCCCTAGGCTGCACACAGCATGGGGTGCTTGGGCCTGGCCAACAAAACCACATTTTCCTCCTGGGCCTCCAGACCTGTGAAGGGAGGGGATGTCATGAAATGGGCTGGAGTTGTTCTTCCCATCATCTTGGGGATTAGCATTTGGGTCCTTGCTACTTATAAATATTTCTGCAGCTGGCTTGAATTTCCCCACAAAATAATGGGCTTTTCTTTTCATTTTTGTTTTTGTGTTTTCAGGAGTCTCGCTCTTGTTACCAGGCTCGAGTGCAATGGCGCAATCTTGGCTCACAACATTTTCCTCCCAGGTTCGAGCAGTTCTTCTGCTCCAGCCTCCCAAGTAGCTGGGATTGCAGGAGTCCATCACCCCACCCGGCTAATTTTGTATTTTCTGTACAGACAGAGTTTCTCCATGCTTCCCAGGCTGATCCTGAACTCCCGACCTCAGGTGATCTGCCCGCCTTGGCCTCCCATAGTGCTGGGATGACAGGTGTGAGCGACCACACCTGTCTGGAATTTTCCTTTCTACTGCATTCTCAGGCTGCCAATTTTCTGAACTTTTATACTTTGTTTCCCTTTTAAAACAGAATGCTTCTAACAGCACCCTAGTCATGGTTTAAACGCTTTGTTGCTCAGAAATTATTTCCACCAGACACCGTAAATCACCTCTCTCAATTTCAAAGTTTCGCACATCTCTAGGGCAGGAGCAAAATGCCACCGGTTTCTCTGCTAAAACATAACAAGAGTCAACTCTGTTCCAGTTCGCGACAAGTGTCTCTTCTCTGTCTGAGACCGCCTCCGCCTGAACCTTATTGTTGGTATCACCGTCAGCATTTTTGTCAAAGCCACTCAACAAGCCGCGAGGAGGTTCCAAACTTTCCCACAGTTTTGTGTGTTCTTCTGAGCCCTCCGAGTTGCTCCAGCCCCTGCCTGTGACCCAGTTCCAAAATTGCTTTCGTATTTTTGGGTATCTTTCCAGAATGCCCCACTCTATGAGTACAGATTTACGGCATTCGTTCATTGTCATGGTGCTGATAAATAAATACCTGAAACTGGAACCAAAAAGAAGTTTCGCTTGACTTACAGTTCCACATGGCTAAAGAGGCTGCAGCATTGTGGCGGGAGGTGAAAGGCACTTCTTCCATAACGGTGGCAAGAGGAAAACGAGGAGAAGACAGAAGCAGAAACTGTTGATATCTAATATCTAACGAGACTTATTTACTGTCATGTGAACAGGAAAGACTGGCCCCCGTGATTAAACCACCTCCCTCTGGGTCCCTCCCGCAACACATGGGAATTCTGGGAGATTCAATTCAAGTTTACATCTGAGTGGGGACACAGCCAAATTATATCAAAAATGTCATTTGATCTTTTTGTGTTTAAAATCTCCTCCCCTGTGAAAAGGGAACAATAAAGCACATGATGAATTTCTGATAAAAATACATGTAAAACACTGTCATAATACTCTAGCATAGTACTACAGTGAGAATATATGTTTTTCTTTTTAGAGCAAAGCTCTTATCGAAAGAAAAATGAAGTTTAATAAATATATCTGGGCTAGAAAGAATAGCAAGTACACAATAGGGTATTTTGGTTTCCCCCATGAAACAGACCTGATGTGTTCATGAACAATCTCCTCACTTGGAATGCAATTATCAATTACTTGAAAATAACAATTTATCTCCAGTATTACAGCAGTAAAAATGACCTTCTTATCCCAGATGAGAGTTAAATAGCCGAAATGTTCTTCTTAACATCACAGTTTTCTATTAAGGTTTCACGAACCACCCCTTCGGCAAAAACACCAATTTAACAACTGCCTACATTTTATTTTTTTTTGAGACGGAGTTTGCTCTTGTTACCCAGGCTGGAGTGCAATGGCGCGATCTCGGCTCACCGCAACCTCTGCCTCCTGGGTTCAGGCAATTCTCCTGCCTCAGCCTCCTGAGTAGCTGGGATTACAGGCACACGCCACCATGCCCAGCTAATTTTTTTTGGTATTTTTAGTAGAGACGGGGTTTCACCATGTTGACCAGGATGGTCTCGATCTCTCGACCTCGTGATCCGCCCGCCTCGGCCTCCCAAAGTGCTGGGATTACAAGCTTGAGCCACCGCGCCCGGCCGACAACCGCCTACATTTAAAAAGCACCTTCATGAGAACCACAAATTAGGTGAGCACTCATATACCTGGTTTTAACTTTAGAGTACTGAAAGAGGCACTGAACAGATGGGAAATACGATCTTGAATATCTTACACGATTTCTCCCATATCCCCAGGCATTGAACTCAGTCTTGTTCTATTACAGCACATAGAAGAACCAGACCAAACTCAGTTTACACCTGCTGACAGAGGAATTATTATTATTATTATTATTTTTTGAGACAGAGTTTCACTCTTGTTACCCAGGCTGGAGTGCAATGGCGCGATCTCGGCTCACCGCAACCTCCGTCTCCTGGGTTCAGGCGATTCTCCTGCCTCAGCCTCCTGAGTAGCTGGGATTGCAGGCACGCGCCACCATGCCCAGCTAATTTTTTGTATTTTTAGTAGAGACGGGGTTTCACCATGTTGACCAGGATGGTCTCGATCTCTCGACCTCGTGATCCACCCGCCTCGGCCTCCCAAAGTGCTGGGATTACAGGCTTGAGCCACCGCGCGGGGCCTGACAGAGGAATTATTTAAACCGTGTAGTTGCTGGTAACAGTAAGTACACAGAAAAACTAATATTCGTATTTTGAGTAGAGGTAGGGTTTTTACCATGTTGGTCAGGATTGTCTCGATCTGTTGTCCTTGTGATCCGCCTGCCTCAGCTTCCCAATGTGTTGGGATTTACAGGTGTGAGCCACCACGTCCGGCAAGAAAACTCATTTCTCACAAAGGTGTCAAGAACATACGCTGGAGAAAAGACAGTCTCCTCATACATGGTGCTGGGAAAACTAGATATCCATAAGCAGAAGAATAAAACTGGCTTCTTCTAGCCCAAGCTGGAGTGTAGTGGTGTGATCTCAGCTCACTGCAGTCTCTGCCTGCTGGGTTCGATCAATTCTCCTGCCCTAGCCTCTAGAGTAGCTGAGATTATATAAGCCAATAAACACACTGTAGAGAAAAAATAATTTTTTTTTTTTTTTTTGAGACGGAGTTTCGCTCTTGTTACCAAGGCTGGAGTGCAATGGCGCGATCTCGGCTCACCGCAACCTCCGCCTCCTGGGTTCAGGCAATTCTTCTGTCTCAGCCTCCTGAGTAGCTGGGATTACAGGCACCTGCCACCATGCCCAGCTAATGTTTTGTATTTTTAGTAGAGACGGGGTTTCACCGTGTTGACCAGGATGGTCTCGATCTCTTGACCTCGTGATCCGCCCGCCTCGGCCTCCCAAAGTGCTGGGATTACAAGCGTGAGCCACCGTACCCGGCAGAAAAAAAAATATTAAATTTGAACTTAATTGAACGGGGACACAAATAATGGTCATCACGTCCTAGAACAGGTTGTATGAGTCCCATTAGACTTTCATCCAGCTCTGCTTCAGAGAAATCTGTATTTCAATCAATTCTTATACGTTAGTTACTGAGATGCAACAGACAATTGCAAGAAAAACTTGCTTATTTTGTGTTCCTTGTGTCCAGTATTGAAGGGCCCTCGGGACTGGGCCTCATGAAAAGCAACTTGTTACAAAAAGAGCTAGAGTCGGGCCGGGCGCGGTGGCTCAAGCCTGTAATCCCAGCACTTTGGGAGGGCGAGGCGGGCGGATCACGAGATCAAGACATCGAGACCATCCTGGTCAACATGGTGAAACCCCGTCTCTACTGAAATACAAAGAAAATTAGCTGGGCATGGTGGCACGTACGTCTAATCCCAGCTACTCAGGAGGCTGAGGCAGGAGAATCGCCTGAACCCGGGAGGCGGAGGTTGCGGTGAGCCGAGATCGCGCCATTGCACTCCAGCCTGGGTAACAAGAGCGAAACTCCGTCTCAAGAAAAAAAAAAAAAAAATTAAGTCACTAAAAGAAAGACAAAAATTCAAGTATTCGCTAATGTCATTTCTCAGTGGAAAATAGAAATTAATAAATTATATTGAAAATACCATTTAATAGACTTGTCTGGCATTTTATATATTTTGTTGCATGGGGTTTCAGAGGAGATGTCTTTTTCTTTGTTTATCGTTTGATTCTTACAGTAGATACATATTCAAATGTTGACTGTTGGATGAGTATATTGATAATGACTATGAAACTCATAGCTCCTATACCTGTTCTTAAATCTTCATGTAAAATGAAAATCTCCCACTGATCTATCTGCCTACTTATTTCTCAGAGTTTCTGAGGGTGTCTCACGTATCTGATAACATTAACATGTCCGATACTTTATAGCACCTACCAGCACCTTCATGTCCTACTTTTTCTCTTTGCATGTGATATCACTTTGAGAAACTTGGTTGAAGTTGCCCATTTCTGCTCTGCTATAACTATCAATGACGGTACCAACAAAAGATACGATCACCTTGCTGGTGTCGAATACCTCAGTGCATTTTATTTTGTGTGAACTTACTCTAGTGGAAGAAAATGTTTCAGAAATTCTTGGTAAGACTGCTTCTAATCCTGCAAAATGCATAGGGCAATGTCTTAGTCCTGTGGTAGACCAAATGCAGGTTCAAGTTCGAACCACTTATCTAAGTGTGCAGCATTGATATCGGAGAGAACAAACCAACTGTGGCTGGCTGAAGTTTTTTTTTTTTTTTTTTTTTGAGTCGAGTTTCGCTCTTGTTACCCAGGCCGGAGTGCAATGGCGTGATCTCGGCTCGCTGCAACCTCCGCCTCCTGGATTCAGGCAATTCTCCTAACTCCACCTCCCTAGTAGCTGGGACTACAGGCACGCGCCACCATGCCCAGCTAATTTTTCTATTTTTAGTAGAGACAGGGTTTCACCATGTTGACCAGGATGGTCTCGATCTCTCGACCTCGTGATCCACCCGCCTCGGCCTCCCAAAGTGCTGGGATTACAGGCTTGAGCCACCGTGCCCAGCCTTACAATAGTTATTTTTAAAAATTAAGACTTAGGTTTCAATTTAACCAAAGAAATAAAAAAATCTGTATATTGAAAATTATACTAATAAAAGAAATATTAGCACCAGTAAGTGGAAAGCTTTCTCCAATTCATGGATTGGAAGAAATATCAATTATTAAAATGTCTGTACTACTCAAAGTGATCCTGAGATTCAATGCCATCTTTATCAAAATTCCAATGACATTTTTCACACAAATGAAAAATAGCCTAAAATTTATATGAAATCACAATAGGCAACACAATCCTGAGCTAAGGAACAATGCCGAAGTCAGACATCACATTACGTGCTTTCAAAATATTCTAAAAAGCTACAGTCACCAAAACCACATGATACCACACCAAAAAAATACACTCTTACCAGTGCAACAAGACACAAAACTAGAAATAAACCAACCAGTTGACTGTAAATTGATTTTTGATAATAGCGCTAAGAACACTCAATGGGGAAAGAACAATTTATTTAAAATAGGAGACACAGAAAATTAGATATGCACACGCTGGTTAACAGTATTGGAACCTTACCTTACAATATATAGGAAAATTGACTTGAAATGATTGAAAAACTTGAATGTCAGATGTGAAACTGCAAAACTATAAGAAGAAAACAGAAAGGGGAAACTCCACAACACCGCTCTATTCACTGATTTTTTTTTTTTATTTGACCGCAAAAGCAAAAATAAACCGATGGAGCTACCTCAAATACAAAGCTTATTTATGCACAAGGATGCAACTGACAGAGTGAGAATCAGCTTTCAGAACTGGAAAAAATATCTGCAAAGTCTACATCTGCTAAGAAGTTAGTGTTCAAAACCTGTAAGGAACTCACATAATTCAATATATTTTAGAATTGCTGAAAGAGTAAATTTCAACTGTTCTCACCACACACATAAAACACGTTGAAGTAATACAGGTTAATGAGCTTGATTTAATTATCCAATCATGTGTACAAACATACAAATATGTTGCACACCAGAAATATAGAAAACTCTTATTTCTCAATTAAAGTTAAAGATGAGAAATGAGAAGTAGCCAGGAGAGGGCTTCCAGGCTCTAGGAAGGTAAGAGACAAAGAGTTGCCTTCTTTGGAGTTTCTGATTAGCCTCTTGAAAGGAGGCAATCAGACATGCATGTATCTCTGTGAGCAGAAGGGTGATTTTGAACAGAATGGGAGGCTCCTTTGTCTTTCCCAGATTGCCTTGTTATTTTACCTTAGTAATTTTGGGGCCTCAAGATTTATCTTTCTTTTACATTTACCCACTTTTCTTTTTTAAAATCTTTTGGGAGAAGCATTTTAGAAGAAAACAAGTCTCTGGTCTCAGGTTTCATCTAATCTCTCATGGCTAGAATAATTTCTCCCTGGATGCCTAGGTCCCGAGTTATTAGGCAAGTTTATTTTTAGCAGATTGTGAAGTCTCGTGTGAAGAGGAAACAGGAGGAAGAATGGAGAAAAACAACAACGAACCAAAGAACAATCTTGAAAAATCAGTAGAGGCAATAGGTTGCTGCGATTTTCTTTTGAAGTTTAAGTTGTCCAGCTTTAGTTCAAAGGGATTTCTAAAAACACAGCTTAGTTTTTGTAGACTCCAAATTAGAAAAAAAAAAAAATGAGAAAAAAAGAAAAAAACGGAAAACATTATTTTACAGACTTGTAGCGAAGAAAAATTAGAATTCAGCCCAAACTGTAGAAAATAGCAAAAATTGAACAATATTAGGAAAGACTGGAATTTAAACACAGATGTACTATAGGTTTTTTTTTTTTTTTTTTTTTTTTTGAGACGGAGTTTCGCTCTTATTATTACCCAGCCTGGAGTGCAATGGCGCGATCTCGGCTCACCGCAACCTCCGCCTCCTGGATTCTGGCAGTTCCCCTGCCTCAGCCTCCCGAGTAGCTGGGATTACAGGCACGTGCCACTATGCCCAGCTAATTTTTTGTATTTTTAGTAGAGACGGGGTTTCACCGTGTTGACCAGCATGGTCTCGATCTCTTGACCTCGTGATCCACCCTCCTCGGCCTCCAGAAGTGCTGGGATTACAGGCTTGAGCCACCGCGCCTGGCCCTTATAGTTTTTAAAACATAATTTTTTTCCCTTCAGTTTCTTATTTTTTACTAAAGACAAATCATGGTAGGACTGCTTTGATGTATTACACTTAACCTGGTTATTTGTATGCAGTGCAGCAAGAATATATATATTTTCACAGGATTTTTTTTTTTTTTTTTTTTTTTTTTTTTTTTTTGAGACGGAGTTTCACTCTTGTTACCCAGGCTGGAGTGCAATGGCGCAATCTCGGCTCACCGCAACCTCCGCCTCCTGGGTTCAGGCAATTCTCCTGCCTCAGCCTCCTGAGTAGCTGGGATTACAGGCACGCGCCACCACACCCAGCTAGTTTTTTTTTGTATTTTTAGTAGAGACGGGGTTTCACCATGTTGACCAGGATGGTCTCGATCTCTCGACCTCGTGATCCACCCGCCTCGGCCTCCCAAAGTGCTGGGATTACAGGCTTGAGCCACCGCGCCCGGCATTTTCACAGGATTTTAAATAGTCTTGGTGAAACTTTGTTCTACAGAAGGGTAAGTCTCAGACAAGACTTTTTTTTTTTTTCTTAACGAACTTCTGGTTTATTATTTACAGTTAGAAGTATATATAAATACATAGTTGCAATCAAGATTCATTCCTATATAGCTCCTAATTGAATCTTTTTTGAAAGCTCATCCCAGCCCTGAATTTGTAATATTAAATGCCTGTGAGTTAGGTGAATTCTTCTTCTCTTGAGGTTCCCAGATAAATGCTTCTGTTAGACTTTCAAATTCTTGATAACCTGTTTGACACCCCTAGGCAGTCATCTGCTGAATAGCCTTAAATTTGCATATTAAGGAAAACAACTCAGGTGAAAATCAAATAACAAAATTTACATCATAAGAAGCAGAGAGAAAACGTCTGCTGGTGTTAGACGGAGATTAAAGACGAATGCCAAATCGAACACAAAATCATAGAAATATTACGTGGGATCGTGTAGATCAATTCTATTTAAATGGGGCCTACCTATCTTTTAGCCGGATCTCCCACACTGAATCTTTCATCTCCAAAAAAAGAACAATGAGACTAGATCACGTGATGTTTTACAGTTCATTTAAAAAAACCTTCTAATCAAAGGCACTTCTAAATGACTAAACTACACTCTTTCTTAAAAACCCAAGAGTACTTAACCTCTTGGGCAATAGCTATTTTAGTTAAAAATTGGTGTGAAACAATACAAAAGCAACTCTTTTCAGAGCAGAGATGCCGGGCGCGGTGGCTCAAGCCTGTAATCCCAGCACTTTGGGAGGGCGAGGCGGGCGGATCAAAAGGTCAAGAGATTGAGACCATCCTGGTCAACATGGTGAAACCCCGTCTCTACTAAAATACAAAAAAAAATTAGCTGGGCATGGTGGTGCGTGCCTGTAATCCCAGCTACTCAGGAGCCTGAGGCAGGAGAATTGCCTGAACCCAGGATGCGGAGGTTGCGGTGAGCCGAGATCGCACCCTGGCACTCCAGCCTGGGTAACAAGAGCGAAACTCCGTCTCAAAAAAAAAAAAAAAAAAAAAAAAATTGAGATGAAACAATACAAAAGCAACTCTTTTAAGAACTGAGATGAACTTAGTTGTTTATCACAAGAAAAAAAACAGAGGTTTCCCCTAAAAGGAAGCCTGCAACTTTCTCCATTTTCTTTTAGAAACTCCAGGCTATTATAAACTATTTCAGGTCACTCATGTCGCAGAATGCAAGAGAAAGGAGAAACAGCAGAAGCAAATGAAGAAAATGGAATTCAGTCCACTGAGAAGAAAAAAAACTCTGCTCAGAAAAAGACAATCTTAAAGATAAAAAATAAATAAAAATTAACACAACAAAAAAATACAAGGTGCTAGAAAGAAAAAAAAAGGTTTTTTAAAATATAGACATGCAGGTGCGGCACCTCCCACCACACACACACACACACAAACACACACACACACCTTGAATGTTAGCTTATTTTTTAATTTTTTTTTTTTTTTTTTTTTGAGATGGAGTTTCGCTCTTGTTGCGCAGGCTGGAGTGCAATGGCGCGATCTCGGCTCACCGCAACCTCCACCTCCCGGGTTCAAGCAATTCTCCTGCCTCAGCCTCCTGAGTAGCTGGGATTACAGGCACGCGCCACCATGCCCAGCTAATTTTTTGTATTTTTAGTAGAGGCGGGGTTTCACCATGTTGACCAGGATGGTCTCGATCTCTTGACCTTTTGATCCACCCGCCTCGGCCTCCCAAAGTGCTGGGATTACAGGCTTGAGCCACCGCGCCCGGCCCTTTTTTTTTTTTTTTTTGGCGGAGTTTCGCTCTTGTTACCCAGGCTGGAGTGCAATGGCGCGATCTCGGCTCACCGCAACCCCCGTCTCCTGGGTTCAGGCGATTCTCCTGCCTCAGCGTCCCGAGTAGCTGGGATTACAGTCGCGTACCACCATGCTCAGCTAATTTTTGTATTTTTAGTAGATATGGGGTTTCACCATGTTGACCAGGATGGTCTGGATCTGTTGACCTTGTGATCCACCCGCCTTGGCCTCCCAAAGAGCTGGGATTACAGGCGTGAGCCACCTCTCCTGGCTCAGCTTTTAAATTCTATCCTTACATGAGATAGCACGGCGAGAGAGGGCTAGAGTTCGGAAATTTTCATTCCCTCAACGTGGCTAAGGCTTTGCTGAAGTCATTGAGCTTGCAGTAAAGGCCTGTGTTGAGGAGATGCTCTTTGCTTATTTCAAAATGGCTGCTTTTTTTTTCTGGGAGTATTTCACAATAGTTACTTTTTCTATCCCCTTGACAAAACAGGAAGGGGATTTCCTCAGTTTGTAACCACGAGATCCTGGTGGGCCTTCTGGAGGTAAAATCCATAGAGGTCTAGGACCCCCATAGATTGTGCCCATAGGAGCTTTTAACTCTGAAGCTGGTCCACAGTAAGCTTAATAAAGCTTTCTTGAGGGGAGAACATATCAACATCATTTTATCTATAACAAGCTGCAAGTGAAGAATAAGAAATAAGGCATTTCATAAAGAGACCAGATGTGGTGGCTCATGCCTGTAATCCCAGCACTTTGGGAAGCCAAGGGGAGGGGGAGTGGATCACCTGAGGTCAAGAGTTCAAGAACAGCCTTACCAACATAGTAAAATCCCATCCCCCGATGTGCTAAAACAGTACTTTATATCACCTTTCGCGAAGTCAATCAGTATAATCCTGTAATAGAAATGATTGCACAGTAGAATATTTTTCAAGCATAAACAACATGTATGGTGTGATACTGTAGTGATACACTTGCAGTGTCTGTTATTATTCTAACCTTATTACATGATTAACCTTAATTATTTGTGTGAAAATATATTCATGTAGAATGGAGGCACGGAGCATCATGCTACATTGTTCAGTATTAAATAATAAGCATTAATTTAAATAAATGCTCAGTGCTGTGCTTGGTATATGTCCTTACTCAGCGATTTTGTTTTTCAGAAGTTATGTCATTTCAGCGCAAGTGGATTCTTTGTGATTACCTGATCAGTGATGTCGATCCTCTTCATGCTGAATGAGCTTATTCCATTTCCAGTGAGGCCATGAGTGCCAGCTGTTGCCATAGCTCTAAAGAAATTTCTGCCGAATCTTTTACAAACACTGGTTTATGGGCCAGGTACGGTGGTTTAAGCCTGTAATCCCAGCACTTTGGGAGGCCGTGGCGGGTGGATCACGAGGTCAAGAGATCGAGACCATCCTGGTCAACAAGGTGAAACCCCGTCTCTACTAAAAACACAAAACATTAGCTGGGCATGGTGGCACGTGCCTGTAATCCCAGCTACTAGGGAGGCGGAGTTAGGAGAATTGCCTGAACCCAGGAGGCGGAGGTTGCGGTGAGCCGAGATCGTGCCATTGCACTCCAGCCTGGGTAACAAGAGCGAAACTCCGTCTCAAAAAAAAAAAAAGAAAAAGAAAATGAAAAAGAAAAAAAAAAAAAAAACTTCAGCCAGCCACAGTTGGTTTGTTCTCTCCGATATCAATGCTGCACCCTTAGATAAGTGGTTCAAACTTGAACCTGCATTTGGTCTACCACAGGACTAAGACATTGCCCTGTGCATTTTGCAGGATTAGAAGCAGTCTTACCAAGTAAGACTGTGCGTGCCTGTAATCCCAGCTACTCAGGAGGCGGAGGCAGGAGAATTTCTTGAACCTGGGGATGGAGGTTGAAGTGAGCTGAGATCACACCATGGCACTCCAGCCTGGGTGACAGAGTAAGACACTGTCTTAAGGAAAAAAAAAAAAAAGGAAATTATTTTAGGCAGTCCTAATGAAGAGCAAATAGATGAGTCTTGGTTATCCCTAAACCAGACCCTGGGACAAGGGTTCAAATGCAGGTAGTTTCTATAGGATGTGATTTCATGTAAAAGAGTAGGGAGAAATGTAAGATAATGAAGGGATCAAATGGAAAATTTCCTATATGGGCAACTGGGACTCACAGTAAACCTCTGGGAAATTGTGTAGCACTGTCTCCAAGTTGTCACACCTGAGGGCAAAGCAGCTTTGTATTTATCTGCTTACTCTTTTCCAGCAGCCACTGAGGACTGTTCCCAGGGATGTTACCTCCCTGTCACGGATGCCTTCTCACCAAGCATACTGCAAGCAAAGAATGTCCTTAAGTGTAGAGATCAGGTATTTGCAGTGGAAGATTTTTTTTTTTTTTTTTTTTTTTTTTTTTTTTTTTTTTGAGACGGAGTTTCGCTCTTGTTACCCAGGCTGGAGTGCAATGGCGCGATCTCGCCTCACCGCAACCTCCGCCTCCTGGGTTCAGGCAATTCTCCTAACTCCGCCTCCCTAGTAGCTGGGACTACAGGCACGTGCCACCATGCCCAGCTAAATTTTTTGTATTTTTAGTAGAGGCGGGGTTTCACCATGTTGACCAGGATGGTCTCGATCTCTTGACCTTTTGATCCACCCGCCTCGGCCTCCCAAAGTGCTGGGATTACAGGCTTGAGCCACCGCGCCCGGCACTTTTTTTTTTTTTTTTGGCGGAGTTTCGCTCTTGTTACCCAGGCTGGAGTGCAATGGCGCGATCTCGGCTCACCGCAACCCCCGTCTCCTGGGTTCAGGCGATTCTCCTGCCTCAGCGTCCCGAGTAGCTGGGATTACAGTCGCGTACCACCATGCTCAGCTAATTTTTGTATTTTTAGTAGATATGGGGTTTCACCATGTTGACCAGGATGGTCTGGATCTGTTGACCTTGTGATCCACCCGCCTTGGCCTCCCAAAGAGCTGGGATTACAGGCGTGAACCACCGCTCCTGGCTCAGCTTTTAAATTCTATCCTTACATGAGATAGCACGGCGAGAGAGGGCTAGAGTTCGGAAATTTTCATTCCCTCAACGTGGCTAAGGCTTTGCTGAAGTCATTGAGCTTGCAGTTAAGGCCTGTGTTGAGGAGACGCTCTTTGCTTATTTCAAAATGGCTGCTTTCTTTTTCTGGGAGTATTTCACAACAGTTACTTTTTCTATCCCCTTGACAAAACAGGAAGGGGATTTCCTCAGTTTGTAACCACGAGATCCTGGTGGGCCTTCTAGAGGTAAAATTCATAGAGGTCGCCGGGCGCGGTGGCTCAAGCCTGTAATCCCAGCAGTTTGGGAGGTCAAGGCGGGTGGATCACGAGGTCGACAGATCCAGACCATCCTGGTCAATATGGTGAAACCCCGTCTCTACTAAAAATACAAAAAAAATTAGCTGGGCATGGTTGCACGTGCCTGTAATCCCAGCTACTCAGGAGGCTGAGGCAGGAGAATTGCCTGAACCCAGGAGGCGGAGGTTGCGGTGAGCCGAGATCGCGCCATTGCACTGCAGCCTGGGTAACAAGAGCGAAATTCTGTCTCAAAAAAAAAAAAAAAAAAAAAAAATCATAGAGGTCTAGGACCCCCATAGATTGTGCCCATAGGAGCTTTTAACTCTGAAGCTAGTCCACAGTAAGCTTAATAAAGCTTTCTTGAGGGGGGAACATATGAACATCATTTTACCTATAACAAGCTGCAAGTGAAGAATAAGAAATAAGACATTTCATAAAGAGACCAGATGTGGTGGCTCATGCCTCTAATCCCAGCACTTTGGGAAGCCAAGGGGAGGGGGAGTGGATCACCTGAGGTCAAGAGTTTAAGAACAGCCTTACCAACATAGTAAAATCCCATCCCCCGATGTGCTAAAACAGTACTTTATATCATCTTTCGTGAAGTCAATCAGTATAATCCTGTAATAGAAATGATTGCACAGTAGAATATTTTTCAAGCATAAACAACATGTATGGTGTGATACTGTAGTGATACACTTGCAGTGTCTGTTATTATTCTAACCTTATTACATGATTAACCTTAATTATTTGTGTAAAAATATATTCATGTAGAATGGAGGCACGGAGCATCATGCTACATTGTTAAGTATTAAATAACAAGCATTAATTTAAATAAATGCTCAGTGCTGTGCTTGGTATATGTCCCTACTCAGCGATTTTGTTTTTCAGAAGTTATGTCATTTCAGCGCAAGTGGATTCTTTGTGATTACCTGTTCAGTGATGTGGATCCTCTTCATTGCTGAATGAGCTTATTCAATCTCCAGTGAGGCCATGAGTGCCAGCTGTTGCCATAGCTCTAAAGAAATTTCTGCCGAATCTTTTACAAACGCTGGTTTATGGGCCAGGTATGGTGGTTTAAGCCTGTAATCCCAGCACTTTGGGAGGCCGAGGCGGGTGGATCACAAGGTCAAGAGAACGAGACCACTCTGGTCAACATGATGAAACCCCGTCTCTCCTAAAAATACAAAACATTAGCTGGGCATGGTGGCGCGTGCCTGTAATCCCAGCTACTCGGGAGGCTGAGGCAGGAGAATTGCCTGATCCCAGGAGGCGGAGGTTGCGGTGAGCCGAGATCGCACCATTGCACTCCAGCCTGGGTAACAAGAGCGAAACTCCGTCTCAAAAAAAAAGTCTTCTACTTCAAATACCTGATCTCTACACTAAAGGACATTCTTTGCTTGGAGTATGCTTGGTGAGAAGGCATCCGTGACAGGGAGGTAACATCCCTGGGAACAGTCCTCAGTGGCTGCTGGAAAAGAGTAAGCAGATAAATACAAAGCTGCTTTGCCCTCAGGTGTGACAACTTGGAGACAGTGCTACACAATTTCCCAGAGGTTTACTGTGAGTCCCAGTTGCCCATATAGGAAATTTTCCATTTGATCCCTTCATTATCTTACATTTCTCCCTACTCTTTTACATGAAATCACATCCTATAGAAACTACCTGCATTTGAACCCTTGTCCCAGGGTCTGGTTTAGGGATAACCGAGACTCATCTATTTGCTCTTCATTAGGACTGCCTAAAATAATTTCCTTTCTTTTTTTCTTCTTAAGACAGTGTCTTACTCTGTCACCCAGGCTGGAGTGCCATGGTGTGATCTCAGCTCACTTCAACCTCCATCCCCAAGTTCAAGAAATTCTCCTGCCTCCGCCTCCTGAGTAGCTGGGATTACAGGCGCGCACCACCATGCCCAGCTAATTTTTTGCATTTTTAGTAGAGACGGGGTTTCACCATGTTGACCCGGATGGTCTTGATCTCTTGACCTCGTGATCCACCCGCCTCAGCCTCCCAAAGTACTGGGGTTACAGGCTTGAGCCACCGCGCCCGGCGTTGCATTTATTACAGTTGGCCTCATTCTTTCCAGGGAAACTTTCTGAGAATTTGGAAGGATGGAAAAGTCTCAGTTTCTAGAGATTTGTCATCTTGGTCCCTGAATTTAAGAAACAATGGAACATTGTGCATTGGAACGATGAAACATCAGAGAAAGTTGCTGCCTTATTCTTCAAAAACAGATACCGAATCATTCCCTCTGCATTTGTCTCTTATCAGTTCACATCTGCTTGAAGTAGTCTGTGAAAGATTTGTCTAGATGAGGCTATGAAGTGTTCGGCTTCCGTTCATTAATTTGAGAGTAGTATGTCATCTTTCTGTGCATAATTTTTCTGGGAGTTCAGAATGATAAAGCCCACAAAAGCTGGAACCAGCCTTCTGCTACCAGTTTGAATGGAAGCTTTACTGAGATGTTCCTTTCTTTCTTTCTTTTTTTTTTTTTGATACGGTGTTTCGGTCTTGTTACCCAGGCTGGAGTGCAATGGCGCGATCTTGGCTCACCGCATCCTCCGCTTACTGGGTTCAGGCAATTCTCCTGCCTCAGCCTCCTGAGTAGCTGGGATTACAGGCACGCACCACCATGCCCAGCTAATTTTTTGTATTTTTAGTAGAGACGGACTTTCACCATGTTGACCAGGATGGTCTCGATCTCCTGACCTCGTGATCCACCCGCCTCAGCCTCCCATAAAGTGCTGGGGTTACAGGCGTGAGCCACCACGCCTGGCGAGATGTTCCTTTCATAGACAACTTTGAGTTACTGTCCGGTACTCTTTAATTTCCCCAAGAGAACATGAACATTTTTTTTGCAGGGAGGGCCTAGTGTTAACAAACTCTGTTAGTTGTTATCTATCTGAGAATGTCTCAATTTATCTCTATTTTAAAGAATAACTTATTATACTTATGGAATTCTTGGTTAACTACTCATTTGTTTGTTTGTTTAATATTTTGACTCTATGGGCCCACTGACATCTCCTCTGCAAAGCTTCTGGTAAGAAATCTTCTAGGCCGGGTGCAGTGGCTCAAGCCTGTAATAGGCCGGGCACGGTGGCTCAAGCCTGTAATCCCAGCACTTTGGGAGGCCGAGGCGGGTGGATCACGAGGTCAAGAGATAGAGACCATCCTGACCAACATGGTGAAACCCCGTCTCTACTAAAAATACAAAAAATTAGCTGGGCATGGTGGCGCGTGCCTGTAATCCCAGCTACTCAGGAGGCTGAGGCAGAAGAATTGCCTGAACCCAGGAGGCGGAGGTTGCGGTGAGCCGAGATCACGCCATTGCACTCCAGCCTGGGTAACAAGAGCGAAACTCCGTTTCAAAAAAAAAAAAATCAAGTCACTAAAAAAAAAAAAAAAAAAAATTCAAGTATTCACTGATGTCATTTCCCAGTGGAAAATAGAAATTAATAAATTGGCCGGGCGCAGTGGCTCAAGCCTGTAATCCCAACACTTTGGGAGGCCGAGGCGGGTGGATCACGAGGTCGAGAGATCGAGACCATCCTGGTCAACATGGTGAAACCCCGTCTCTACTAAAAATACAAAAAAAAAAAATTAGCTGGGCATGGTGGCACGTGCCTGTAGTCCCAGCTACTCAGGAGGCTGAGGCAGGAGAATTGCTTGAACCCAGGAGGTGGAGGTTGCGGTGAGCCAAGATCGTGCCATTGCACTCCAGCCCGGGTAACAAGAGTGACACTCTGTTTCAAAAAAAATAAAAGAAAGAAAAAAGAAAAAAAAAGAAATTAATAAATTATATTGAAAATAACATTTAATAGACTTGTCTGGCATTTTATATATTTTGTTGCATGGGGTTTCAGAGGAGATGTCTTTTTCTTTATCATTTGATTCTTAAGTAGATACATATTCAAATTTTGCCTGTTGGCTGAATGTATTGATAATGACTATGAAACTCATAGCTCCTATTCCTGTTCTTAAATCTTCATGTAAAATGTAAATCTCCCACTGATCTATCTGCCTACTTATTTCTCAGAGTTTCTGAGGGTGTCTCACGTATCTGATAACATTAACATGTCCGATACTTTATAGCACCTACCGGCACCTTCATGTCCTACTTTTTCTCTTTGCATGTGATATCACTTTGAGAAACTTGGTTGAAGTTGCCCATTTCTGCTCTCCTGTAACTATCAATGATGGTACCAACAAAAGATATGATCACCTTGTTAGTGTCACATACCTCAGTGCATTTTATTTTCTATGAACTTACTCTAGTGGAAGAAAATGTTTCAGAGATTCTTGGTAAGACTGCTTCTAATCCTGCAAAATGCATAGGGCAATGTCTTAGTCCTGTGGTAGACCAAATGCAGGTTCAAGTTTGAACCACTTATCTAAGTGTGCAGCATTGATATCGGAGAGAACAAACCAACTGTGGCTGGCGGAAGTTTTTTTTTTTTTTTTTTTGAGACGGAGTTTCGCTCTCGTTACCCAGGCCGGAGTGCAATGGCGTGATCTCGGCTCACCGCAACCTCCGCCTCCTGGGTTCAGGCAATTCTCCTAACTCTGCCTCCCTAGTAGCTGAGACTACAGGCAGGCACCCCCATGCCCAGCTAATTTTTGTATTTTTAGTAGAGACGGGGTTTCACCATGTTGACCAGGATGGTCTCGATCTCTCAACCTCGTGATCCACCCACCTCGGCCTCCCAAAGCGCTGGGATTACAGGCGTGTGCCACCGCGCCTGGCTGAAGTTCTTATTATAATTCCTGACTTTGTGTTTATTTTTCCCCAAATTGTTTTCATGTTCTCCTTCATTCCACTTTTCTTTGAAATCCATATTCTCTCTTCTTCTTTCTCAATCCTTCTGAAGCCAAAACACTAAATTATCTTCTTTCCTTCCATATCCTCCAAGCAAGAAATAAGCCTGCAAGTCTCTAAGACGTAAGAAAGCAACACAGCCTGTTTCTCATTCAAAATTTGTTTTTATATCTAAGATTTTTCAACTCAGAGTCGTTTGGATTTGGGTGAGTTCTTAAAGGCTGATCAGTTTCAAAGGCCATAGAGTTATGTCTTTGTGCAGATATGTTCTTTCATTTTTACTGATTCGCTTTCTCTCATCCTCAGGATGCTCTTCTTTCAAACTTAAGGGATATAAACATGACTAATGTGGTTAGTATCTGTGTCCCCACCCAAATTCCTGTCGAATTGTGATCCTCAGTGTTGGAGGAGAGGCCTGGTGTGAGGCCGTTGGATCCTGGGGGCCGACTTCTCCCTCGTTGTTCTCCTGATAATGACTTATCAGGAGAACTGGTTGTTTAAAAGTGGTGGCCCTTGTCCCTTATATCTCTGTCTCCTGCCCTGCTATGTGAAGATGTGTCTGCTTCCCCTTGGCCTCCCACTATGATTGTCAGTTTTCTGAGGCCTCCACAGCCATGCTTCCTGGACAGCCTGTGGAATTGTGAATCAATTAAACCTCTTTTTTTTTCTTTTGATTAAATAAATTGCCCAGTTTCAGGTAGTTTCTTATAGCATTGTGAAAACAGACTATTAAAATGACTCAGGTATGGATTATATATTTTGTAATAATTAGACACTCAGAGAGTATGATAAATCATGTGTATGTAGCACAGAGATCTGCAAACCACAACCCAAAGACTATCCTAGGGCTTAGCCGTTTCTTTTTGTAAACAACATTTTATTGGAACAAAGCTCCACCCATTTATATACTCGGAGGAGAAACCAGGATGAAACATGTCAAGGCCCAAGGCACAAAATTGCAGGAGGCATTCACTTGCAGCAGCTTGCATTGAAATGATTCTGAAAATGAGGGTCTCTTTAAGTTTTGTTCCTCAGGCACTCAAGTTGCTATCTAGGCCACACCCTTTGGTTGCATATTCTCTGTGGCTAGTTTGACTTTATAACCTTAGAGTTTAGTCACTGTCACAGAGATTGTATGGCCTGGAAATCCTAAGATATTTACTCCCTGACCATTTGTGTCAATCTTTGACCACCTGATTGAGAGTTTAAAGGACTTATAAATTTGAGACCTCTGAACAACATAGACTGTCATTAGTAAAACCTTCACTTGGAGTTTCTCCAAGTGTCACATGTATAGAGCATCGAGAGTCTCCAGTGGAAAATCGAGTCGTCCTGCTGTCTCGTTATACAAACACGACGTTGGCGCAGAAGGAGTCGAGCGTGAAGGTCTCTTGGCGGGACGTGGACAAGCTCATCTCTGTTACCCGCTGCCAGGACAACAGCCGCTCTGCAAACGCTTGCTCACTCTTTCCAAAGCTCACAGAGACTCTGCCCGAAGGTATCTCATTCTAGCCTTGTCAAGTGCCCAAGAGAAACAAAACCGTGTGTCCACATAATGTCCACAGAGGAAGGGACGCTGCAGGATTGTGCATAATGGATTAAGCCGGACACACCCCAAGTGATTGCCGGTAGGTGAATAGATGAAAATAGATCCATCCAGTGCAGCCCTGCACAACATAAATACACAACAACACGAGTGATAATCAAAGCTGCCGTGTTGAGAGCTAGAAGGTCGGTATGACAGAGGATGTGTTACGTGTTTTCTGAGAGTGGAGATTCTGCCTCCTGGAGACTCAATCCTGAGGACTGCTGGGTCAGCACAGGCTGAGACCTGACTTCTGGAGGGACAGAGAAGTGGAAGATCGCTTTCTTACAACCTGATCTGCTGTGTGTTGGTTGCTTTTAAAAAGTTGCATCTATGTTTAGATTGAGCGAGTCAGAAACACGTTTCTTCTAACAGCTGCGTATGGACATTCCAGACTGGATGGGAGTACAGGCTGTAATGAGAAATATCTGGCTCTAAAACAAAAACGGAGCTATCTAGCAGAATGGTTGTCAATGTTTGCATTCAAGTTACAGAGTTAAACTGATGTGTGTTTGCAGCCGTTCAGAAACCCTTTCTTTGGAGAATGTAGAAACAGTCATTTCCAGCCCTATACTGGCATATAAGAGTTAGCAGTAAGAATGCGTTTAAAATAAAGAAGTCCTGCTTCCTATAAACTGATCTGCTGTGCATTGGTTCCTTTTAGGAAATTGCAACTATGTTTAGATTCAGCAAGTTAGAAACACATTTCTTCTAAAAGCTGCCTTTGGGCATTCCAGAGTGGATGGGAGTACAGGATGTAAAGAGAAATATCTGACTCTAAAACAAAAAGGGAGCTAACCAGCAGAATGGTTGTCAATGTGTGCATTAAACTTCCAGAGTGAAACTGACTTGTATTTCAGCAGTTCAAAAACCCTTTCTTTGGAGAATGTAGAAACAGTCATTTCCAGCCCTATACTGGCATATAAGAGTTAGCAGTAAGAATGCCTTTAAAACACAGAAGACCGGCTTCTTACAAACTGATCTGCTGTGCGTTGGTTCCTTTTAGGAAGTTGCAACTATGTTTCAATTCAGCGAGTTAGAAACACATTTCTTCTAAAAGCTGCCTTTGGGCATTCCGGAGTGGATGGGAGCATAGGATGTAAAGAGAAATATCTGACTCTAAAACAAAAAACGGAGATGTCCAGCAGAATGGTTGTCAATGTGTGCATTAAACTTCCAGAGTGAAACTGATTTGTATTTCGGCAGTTCAAAACCCCTTTCTTTGGAGAATGTAGAAACAGTCATTTCCAGCCCTCTACTGGCATATAAGAGTTAGCAGTAAGAATGCGTTTAAAACACAGAAGACCAGCTTCTTACAAACTGATCTGCTGTGTGTTGGTTCCTTTTAGGAAGTTGCAACTATGTTTAGATTCAGCGAGTTAGAAACACATTTCTTCTAAAAACTGCCTTTGGACATTCCAGAGTGGATGGGAGTACAGGATGTAAAGAGAAATATCTGACTCTAAAACAAAAACGGAGCTATCCAGCAGAATGGTTGTCAATGTGTGCATTAAACTTCCAGAGTTAAACTGATTTGTATTTCAGCAGTTCAAAAACCCTTTCTTTGGAGAATGTAGAAACAGTCATTTCCAGCCCTATACTGGCATATAAGAGTTAGCAGTAAGAATGCCTTTAAAACACAGAAGACCGGCTTCTTACAAACTGATCTGCTGTGTGTTGGTTCCTTTTAGGTAGTTGCAACTATGTTTCGATTCAGCGAGTTAGAAACACATTTCTTTAAAAGGTGCTTTTGGACATTCCAGAGTGGATGGGAGTACAGGATGTAAAGAGAAATATCTGGCTCTAAAAAACGGAGCTATCTAGCAGAATGGTTGTCAATGTGTGCATTTAACTTAGAGTTAAACTGATGATGACCTGATTTTGGGCATCATCATGACCATTCTGATGATCATCATTTCAATCCTGATTCTGCAAGCCTATCAGTAGATCCAGAGGAATCACCAGGGCCACGGGCTCTGCTCGTGACCTGTTTGTCTCCCTGGTATCCAGATTCCATCGCTCGCCCTGTCCCCAGCCCATCCCGTATCAACCCTTGACCCTCACACACTTTTCTACAGTGGTTCAATAAAGTGCATGTGCTCCTCCAAAAAATAAATAAATTAAATAAAATTAAAAAAAAACACACAAAATACTAAAGAAAGAAAGAAGAGAAGCGTCACTGGGAAGTTTTTATTTTATTTTATTTTATTTTATTTTTTAATCCATGCAACCAGTCTTATTTATGCATAATTGAGAAAACACAGGCCTAGAGAGGTTATGAAACTTGTCTAAAGTTACACAGCTTGTGAAGGGCACAGCCACGATTTGAAACCAGGCAGCTTTGCTCTCCGCGACATCAGTGGGCTGCCTTTTGGTAAATCCAGGACATGAGGAGCAGAGGAGCAGGGGCAGGGAAAGAGTGCAAGGTGGGGAGGGTCTGAGGGAGGCCGATGGGAGAGGACAGAAAGATCAGCCGATCGGCACTGGCTTGAGTCTGGCTGGCAGGCCTAAGCCCAGGGGCCCTGGGTGCATATGGCACCAGGAAGCACGCTCCCCATTCCCTTCCTGCTCCTTCCTTCTTAAGGGCCTCTGCCCATGGCTCCCCTGGAGAGCCAAGCGGGGGTCTGCCAGGCAGCGTGCGTGAACATGGCACGGGTGAGGGTGACTGGGGCATCTGCCCCCCTGATGCACACAGACGTTGCACTTGTCACGGAAGCCCATCTCGTGGCCATCCTCGCCCTCAGGAGAGCGGCACACGTCACAGACGACATCCTCATCACACTCGATGCCCAGCCCCTCCTGCGTCTCGATGGCCCTGGCCCTATTCTGGTGGCACAGGGTCTCCAGCTACTCCTGCACACGTTCCAGCGTCAGCTCATCCAGCTCTGGCCTCTCCATCTCCTGAAGTTCTGAGTTGATGAGCTGCAGCCAGTAGGCGTCCATCTCGTCCGGGTCCTAGCGGCTGCCTCCTGGCCAATCCGGCCGGGAGCCCTCCCCGAGCGTGGGGCTGCTTGGGGATGCCCGGGCAGGGGGGCCTTCCAGAGGTGGGAGGGTCCTCACCAGGGGCTCTGGGATGGCCTCTGCCCCGGCAGGCACCTGCACCCCTTTCTCCCATTCCTGTCGCCATGGGTCTGCCAGGAGGCAGGAGTCATCCGGGCTGAGCTGGTGTGAGTCCGGGATCCTCATGGCTGTGATGACATCTGTCCGGAAAACCTCCGAGGGCTTCTTTTCGTGCTGTCGGGGCCAGCCCGACTTGGTGCTGCTGGGCAGGTTGGAGCATCATTGATGCGGATGTAGATGTCGCGTGACTGTCAGTGGTGGCAGAGTTGTCACTGCTGATAGGGTCTTTTCGCCTCTTCTCTTCAGTCTTGCTCCGCGGTCCCCCCCGAGGGGCGCTGCCCGCGGCTCCGCGCAGCTGCAGGGACCGGCGCGGGAAGGAGGCTCCCGAAGCCCGGAGCTCCCGGGGGCCGGCGCGGGAGGGCGGGGGGCGCTCATCCATCCGGGGTCGCGGCCAGGGAGGCGGCGGGGTCCGTGGCGTCCGCGCCGGGGACAGTCAACCCGCCAGACCTGAGCGGGTGCCACTAGGAGTGGACGCAAAGTAACTCCATGGACGCTACTCACCCCCCAAAAAAATAGCCTCTGACTGTGATGGCCGCGGTGGGCACCATTCACCAACCCCCTGTGTATGTTTCTCTTATTTTTCATTTATTTTGAGATGGAGTCTCGCTCTGTTGCCCAGGCTGGAGTGCAGTGACGCCATCTCAGCCCACTGCAACCTCTGCCTCCTGGGATCAAGTGATTTTCTGCCTCAGCCTCCCAAGTAGCTGCGATTCAGGCACCTGCCACCCATCCTGCTATTGTTTTTGTATTTGAAGTAGAGATGGGGTTTCACCATCTTGACCAGGCTGGTCTTGAACTCCTGACGTCGTGATACGCTCACCTCAGCCTCCCAAAGGGCTGGGTTTACAGACACGAGCCACCGCACCCAGCCGAGAAGAGATTTGCTAATTGAGTTACGGATTACAGGTGTTTCATTGCAGGGGGTCTAAAGAGAGACTCAAATGCCTACAAGTTCAAGATCAGCTTGTGCAATATAGGGAGACCTCGTCTCTACAAAAACAACCAAGCAACCAAAAATTAGCTGGGCACGGTAGCAGGGGACTCTGGTGCCAGTTACTCAGGAGGTTGAAGCCAGAGAATCGCTAGGGCCCGGGAGGTTGAGGCTGCCGTGAGTTGTGATCACTCCACTGTATTCAACCTGTGAGTCTGAGAGCCTGTTTAAAAAAAAAAAATTAGAGGCCTGAACATGAATAATTATTCACGAGTGACCCTATGTTGAACAAACAAAGCTGCCCCCAGATCCTGAACCACCAAAAACCGTAAGATAATAAATGTTAATTGTTTCAACAATTCACGTAAATGGCCCACCAAGTGCAGGGGCAATTTGTGATACAGCAATCACTAACTAGTATCTCTAGATTTATTTTTCTTTTTTTTTCATTGAGATGGAATCTTGCTCTGTTGCCAGGCTGGAGTGCAGTGGCGTGATTGATCTTGGCTCACTGCAACCTCCACCCCCTGAATTCAAGTGATCCTCCTGCCTCAGCCTCCTGAGTAGCTGGGACTACAGGCACACACCACCACACCCAGTAAATGTTTGTATTTTTGGTAGAGAAGCGGTTTCTCCATGTCGGCCAGGATGATCTCAACCTCTTGACCTCATGATCCACACTCCTCAGCCTCCCAAACTGCTGAGATTACAGGTTTGAGCCACCGCACCTGGCCTAGATTTCTTTTGAAGGAAAAGCCATGTCCAGGAGGACATTCAAAACCCACTTTTGTGTGTGTGTGTGTGTGTGTGTGTGAGATGGACTCTTGCTCTGTTGCTTAGGCTGGAGTGGTGAGATCTAGGCTCACTGCAACCTCCAACTCCTGATTAAGTGATTCTCCTGCT